>NC_141689.1:280584734-280996734 GCF_964263255.1 Lissotriton vulgaris | reverse complement strand
AAAAGAAGAGAGGCCGGTATCAGTACGATTGTAAGAACAAGTATTGGAGCACCGGGGAGGGGGCCCGTGAGGGAAACACCCAGTGATGCACAGCAACAGTAATTACCAGTAATCACAACTGAGAGGGGACGTGACGGTGAGGGAACCCAGTGTTTTACCCCAGTCATACAACACTCTTCTAGTTGCGACTAGCTCGCTTTTTTATCCAGCCTACGAAACGGTTACGCACCTCAGAGAGCCGTACCCCTCCAGGCGTACGGCTGGGCGGATCGTGGTGTTGGCCTCCGGGCGTGTCCAGTGTTGCTTCGGCTCTTCCGTCCGAGATCTTTGGTGCGTCCGCGATGTTGTCCTCGCTGATCCACTTGTAGCTGTGGTCCGCCTCTCGTCCTCCTCTCCTCCAGTCGCTCTCTCCCCTCCGGTCGTCCTCCTCACTCGATCGTCCTCCGCTCCTCCAGTCGTTCTCTCTCCTCCAATCGTCCTCCGCACTCGCTCGTCCTCCGCTCCTCCAGTTCTCCTCGCTGCTTCCCGCCTCTCCGCCCTGCTCCTCACTGACCGCTCCTCCGGTGAATTAACACACCTGGTACTTGTCGGACACGCCTTTTATGGGATGTTCTAGCTCCACCTCCTCGTCCAGGTCTTTGGTCCAGTTAAAGGGTCCGTCTTCCTCCTCGTCGCAACTGTACCTCTTTGGGCCAGGCCATCTTGTCACAGGTCCGGGCTGAGGAAATAAGAGGGGGGGGTCACAGAAGGTTAATTCGCGCCCTAATGCGGGGCTGTCGCTGGGACCCCGGTTACACATGGGCAAGGAGTAACTGGGTGAGATTTCATTGTTGGGAAGGCAACCAGGTTATGTACTATACCTAATCTCAATCTTGAGAGAACAAACTGGTGAGACTGTCTGTGGATAACATTAAGGTACATGGGAATACCACAACTATCATCTTTCAATGAATAATGAAAAGTATGTGTGGAATATTCTCTGGTAGCATAACTTCGCATGTCCTATTTCGCCCTAAGATAGTCGTTTTTTAGTTCCTGTTTGCTCAGAGAATTCAAACAGGTGGGGTCGTTACATATGTCCATGTCAAACAGGTCCTTAACGGTTGAAATTACATATTTTAACCATGGGATACTTAAAACTTTATCCAAGAGTAAGCAGTCCTTAATAATGTCTTTGGTAAAGGCAGTTTCCATCTTGGTAAAAATGGATTTCCATACCAGCAATGGCCTTAGTCCGGTAAGATCGGACAGGTAATCCATATCTAGTTCCGAATGAGTTAAAACAGTAGATGCCGAGGAGGGAAGACAAAGCAGCCGTTTGATGAACTTGTTTTCTTCAATTTGCAGGGCCCTGGCATTGCAGTGTCCCCACACCCCCGAACCATACAATGCTATCGAGGTACATCTGTGTTTGTATATAGTCAGCATGTCAACAATACGGCGGCTTCCTACTTTAGAGGCAAAGCGGAAGACGCCTAGGGATGCTTTCCCCATTCTGGCTTTGACATTAATCTCCTCTGGAGCCCACGATCATCTGTCATTAAAAGTAACACCCAAATAACAAAAATTGGTAACAGTTTCAATATGGTTTTCCTTAAAACAAAAAGGTTTAAAAAGTTTCAGCTTTTTCCCACACACCATGACAAACATTTTGGAATTATTGATTTTAAGTTTCCTTCTCTGTATAAAATCATAGAACCCGTCCATCAGTTTTTGGAGGCCTATAGGGGTCCTGGAAAGTAGGACCGTATCGTCGGCATAGAGTAATACCGGTATGGGGGTGCCTCCTACTTGGGGGGCATCAGCATGGATTTGCTTTAATTCTTGCTCAACCGAGTTAATGAAGAGCGAGAAAAGCAACGGGGCCAATACACATCCCTGTCGGATACCAGATCTTACTCTAATCTTTCGTGTGCACTCCCCCACTGGACCATAGCGGATTTGGGCAGATAAATTTGAATAAAGTGTGGCTAAAAAATGAATAATGTCAGGGGGGGCTCCCATACCCAGTAAAGTTGTCCATAACAAGGCATGGTCGACCAGATCAAATGCGCTAGAAAGATCCGCGAAACACAAAAATAGTGATCCCGGCTTGGCCTTGGTATACTTCCCTATTAAAAGGTTCAAGTTGATACATTGTTCAATCGTACCAAGGCCCTTTCTAAAGCCATATTGGGATGGGGCAAGAATATGGTTATCTAAGGCCCAATCTTCCAAACGTGCTAACAGGACCCTACTCAAGATTTTTAGTGAGGAATCCAGAAGGGAGATAGGGCGGTAGTTCTTAGCCTCTCCTCTATCCCCCTTCTTATAGATTGGAATAATAATGGATTCACCCCAGGTGGAGGGAGTCCTGTTATCCATAGCGGCGTTAAAAGCTATGGTCAATAATGGACTCCAGAGGGCTGGATCGAATTTGTATAGGTCGATTGGTACCCCATCTGGGCCCGGAGCCTTTCCCCCTTTACTATTCATTATTGCCATATCCACCTCGTGGATCGTGATTCTCGGAGTTTCAACTGGGGTAATACAACTAGAATTAAAATTATCATTGGGTTCTCCTGTTGGATCAAAGATCCCTGAGAAGTGGGACACCCAGCCATCTTCACTAACTTGGGCAGTGAGAACAGGGAATTCCTCTTTTTGTAGGAATGGGCTATTGATGGTGCTCCAGAACAGTTTGCTGTCCCGGAGAGCTGCAGCTTTGCTCAGATCTTCCCAGGCTATTTCTCTTAGTTCTTGTTTCCTGAGTTTTAGCTCATTTTTGTAATTAGCCCTCAGAGATGTAACTGCTTCCCTGTCTCTCGGGGTTATGGAGAGGGCAAGTTTAAGGGCTTTTAGTGCCCTTGTACATGCTTGGTTAAACCAACCCTGTGTATCCCGTTTAGTTTTGGCCTTCTTTGTGGTGAGGGTTTGCTTAATTATGGCGCCCAATTTCTCAAAGTTATTTACAGATTGTTCTGGTGAGGCTTCCGTATCAAGGCAACTAAGTATCGTATTTAGGCCAGCTTTCACCACACTGCGATGTAATTCTCTGATTTTTCCCCACACCACTTGATGCGAGTCCCATTTGGTCTACATGGGAAATTGTCGTCAACAACCCTACCGGAAAATACATTCCTAGGGAGCTCGCAGTATATGATCATGGTAAGAGCATTGTGGTCGCTCAGACCGAGGTCTAAGATTTGTGGGACCGAACAATGGGGAGCTACCCGGTTGGAGATGAGCAGAAAATCAATAATAGAGGTAGTATTTCTCCCCGTGAAGGTGGGCGCCAAGTTACCCTCGTTATCAGGGGCATGTTGGTGAATGGATACATCAAATTTTAACATCAGGTTGTTAAGGGAAGTGCCGTATGGAGAGTGTAGAAAGTGTAGTAGATTCTCCCCATTTTCCCCATCGTATCCACATGTAGTTGAATAAGAGAGGGGGCAAGTTCTGATGTTAAAGTCTCCCCCCCAGACAATATCGTATGATACAGCCGATTTGCAGAGAATGGAGTCCAAAACAGATTCAAGTTCGTCTACTACAGTAGTACTGGAGGGGTCAAAGATATTATTGTAGTCGTTAATCAACAATAAATTTCTGTCCCTGCCTACTAATATTTCCAGAATTTGCGAATGGGACCCCACTATGTGACTTTTCCTTACATGTATAGGGAGGTGTACAGATAATAAGATCAGTAATCCACCTTTGGCCCTCCCCATTACAGATTCCACCGCATTACAGTTGTATGAAACAAAACCATCATAGAAAATATCTTCCACCGACCACGTTTCTTGCAGGCATAGAATGTCAAAGTCCACAATGTGCTCCCTCCAACCCAGGGCTGAAGCTTTTTGCCGCCACCCAGCAATGTTCCAGCTCGCCAATGAATATCCCTTTAGCCTTGGGTCCTGTACTGTATTGGTGTGGATAGTTGGAATAGAAGGTGTAGTATGGGTCATATCGGGAGGAATCAGGACCGGTTCAGTGGGGGTAACTGGGGTAGGAATGATGGGAATGGTTTCCGAGCATTGTGTAGTAAGGACCATAACGGGTGGAATCTGGACCGGTTTGGTGGAGATAGCTGGGATAGGAAGGGTTTCCAAACATTGAGTTGGTAATTGAACCGTAGGTAAGGCATCAGAGTTAGCTGGGACATGGGTCGGCTCCAAGGAGGAAGAGACGGGGTGTAGTCAGTCGACTCCCTCTAGGCCGTCTAAGCAACCAGAGCGGTTATGATCCGTGAAAGGGTGGAATTGGGGTGCATATTGGGGTTGTCTAGGTGGTCTGGCATCGTACGCTCGTTGCCTGCCCCTCCGTTCCACAACGGTCCAGTCCCCTCTTCTCGGCTGGTAGCGAGTGTTGGTTGGTGGAAAGAAATAAGAAACAGGAAGGGTCTGGATGGTGGAATCGAAGGATCTATTGAAACCTGCACATATGTGAGATACTGTACGGGGATCTCTGAAACTAACGGTTAGGCAGTCCCCATTGATGTTTTTAGGGGTCTTGCCTATCCAAGGAACCCTCCTGACCATGATAATTTCGTTGTGTAAGTGGCCCGGGAGGGGTCTGTTCCAGTTAAGCCATTTGATTACCTTATTTTTCAGGGAGCTAAAGGTTTCTGATTCCCCTGTTTCTAGTGGTGGTACTCCGGCTAGGATGACAGTAAACCGATTAGCCTCCGGTGGTAGATCAGGCCGTCTAGGTCTAGGGGTATTATGTACCTCATTCGGTGCTCCCTGATTTCCCTCAACCATATGGGCTGGTGGATTAGATTGACTTGGTTGGTGACTTGCCACATTATCGGCGGTTGAATTACTTGGCAAAGAGGGGGTTGGTAAGCAGGTATTCAGTGGGGGGATATTTAGTTGATTCAGGTTCGGGTTGGGAGGAGCAGGGATCAGAGGAGTTATAGTAGTCGGAGGGATATATTGACTCTGGGGGTTACCAAGGGTGGCTAAAATGGAGGCAGTAGTTTTCTCTACATTGGATATTCTGGAACATAGCCTATCCAGTTTGGCCTCTAATGGGGATATGATTGATTTAAGTAAGGCCACAGCCCATTCCATGGATATTTCTCTACCCGGGGGGGAGACATCAGGGGGGTTAGTGGTGATCTGGGGTGGCTCCCCCCGCACCTTGGCAGATTTTACAGCCCTTCCCGTTTTAGTTTCTTTCTTGTTATACACTCTTTTCCGTTTCCTAACTGCACCCTCTCTTTCCCCTTGGCTCTTATTCTCAGTAATGCTCACATCAAGGTGGGATGAGAGGGAGACATTATTGCTTACGGGGACACAGTTAATGTCGACCACAATGTCAGTTGTGGTAACCAGGGTAGCCAAGGTACCAGGATCTTCTCTAGGCGGGGATATTATCTCCGTAATAGCAGACTGGTCGCTAGTTCTTTTGGGCGTTTTAGCGTTAGCAAGGGGTCCAATGGATGAGCGTTTAAGAGAGATGAGTTCAGTTGACAAACGCTTTTCCAGTATGACTATCTCCTTGTCTATAATATTATTGGCCCTTATGAGAAATTTCTCCATACCTCCGGCGGTTGACAGGCTTCCAGTTAGGGAGGATTTGATCCTATTGTCTCTGCCAGCCATAGTCCTTACAAAAAAAGAGACTCACACAGGTTAGAGGGGTGGCCCGGTCCGGTCACTCCGGGTCACGAATGGCCACAAACGGTCCCGCCCTTGTCCCGGGCTTCTCCCGGCGCCCTCCCGCGCGCTCCCGCTAGCGGGTACTGGCTATCCCTTATATAGGTGGACCGTTGGTCTGCAGGCGGGGCGTGGTGGACAGGGAGAGCGGCCAGGTCTTGGTGGACAGGCGCGGTGTGCAGAGGCTTCTGGTCCTAGAAGTCCTGCTCCGCGCGCTCGCAGCCCTGGTCCAGTCCACGCGTCACAATCCTGCTCACCTGCAGTCACTGGAGTGCAGCGGGACCCGCGAAGCGGGTTCCGCAAGTAGTTGAGCAAAAGCAAGGGTCCAGAGAAGCCCTCTCTCCAGAGCAGTAGCAGTTTCCGCTTACAGGCGTCCCACGGCGATCTTTCCTCTCCGCCCTTTACAAGAGCTGCAGGCGGGGCGTGGTGGACAGGGAGAGCGGCCAGGTGTTGGTGGGCGGGCGCGGTGTGCAGAGGCTTCTGGTCCTAGAAGTCCTGCTCCGCGCGCTCGCAGCCCTGGTCCAGTCCACGCGTCACAATCCTGCTCACCTGCAGTCACTGGAGCGCAGCGGGACCCGCGAAGCGGGTTCCGCAAGTAGTTGAGCAAAGCAAGGGTCCAGAGAAGCCCTCTCTCCACAGCAGTAGCAGTTTCCGCTTACAGGCGTCCCACGGCGATCTTTCCTCTCCGCCCTTTACAAGAGCTGCAGGCGGGGCGTGGTGGACAGGGAGAGCGGCCAGGTGTTGGTGGGCGGGCGCGGTGTGCAGAGGCTTCTGGTCCTAGAAGTCCTGCTCCGCGCGCTCGCAGCCCTGGTCCAGTCCACGCGTCACAATCCTGCTCACCTGCAGTCACTGGAGCGCAGCGGGACCCGCAAAGCGGGTTCCGCAAGTAGTTGAGCAAAAGCAAGGGTCCAGAGAAGCCCTCTCTCCACAGCAGTAGCAGTTTCCGCTTACAGGCATCCCACGGCGATCTTTCCTCTCCGCCCTTTACAAGAGCTGCAGGCGGGGCGTGGTGGACAGGGAGAGCGGCCAGGTGTTGGTGGGCGGGCGCGCTGTGCAGAGGCTTCTGGTCCTAGAAGTCCTGCTCCGCGCGCTCGCAGCCCTGGTCCAGTCCACGCGTCACAATCCTGCTCACCTGCAGTCACTGGAGCGCAGCGGGACCCGCGAAGCGGGTTCCGCAAGTAGTTGAGCAAAAGCAAGGGTCCAGAGAAGCCCTCTCTCCACAGCAGTAGCAGTTTCCGCTTACAGGCGTCCCACGGCGATCTTTCCTCTCCGCCCTTTACAAGAGCTGCAGGCGGGGCGTGGTGGACAGGGAGAGCGGCCAGGTGTTGGTGGGCGGGCGCGGTGTGCAGAGGCTTCTGGTCCTAGAAGTCCTGCTCCGCGCGCTCGCAGCCCTGGTCCAGTCCACGCGTCACAATCCTGCTCACCTGCAGTCACTGGAGCGCAGCGGGACCCGCGAAGCGGGTTCCGCAAGTAGTTGAGCAAAAGCAAGGGTCCAGAGAAGCGCTCTCTCCACAGCAGTAGCAGTTTCCGCTTACAGGCGTCCCACGGCGATCTTTCCTCTCCGCCCTTTACAAGAGCTGCAGGCGGGGCGTGGTGGACAGGGAGAGCGGCCAGGTGTTGGTGGGCGGGCGCGGTGTGCAGAGGCTTCTGGTCCTAGAAGTCCTGCTCCGCGCGCTCGCAGCCCTGGTCCAGTCCACACGTCACAATCCTGCTCACCTGCAGTCACTGGAGCGCAGCGGGACCCGCGAAGCGGGTTCCGCAAGTAGTTGAGCAAAAGCAAGGGTCCAGAGAAGCCCTCTCTCCACAGCAGTAGCAGTTTCCGCTTACAGGCGTCCCCTGTACCACTAAAATTTAAGTGGGTTGACAAATAGTGATTTGTCTTAAGAATCGGTCCTGAAGAAGGTGTCATAAAAAGAAAAACCGAAATGCCACGTTCACTAAACCTGTGATTCTTGTTTTAATGTATTTTGTTTTAATTAGGATGAACTGTACAATAATATGTTGAATGATTACCTCTATGTTTGCTTTTACCGTTGTTTTTAATATTATCAAATGATTCAGACTGTATGAAATAACAATAAATTTGTACCCTTTTTTATCAAAACTTATCTGTATTATTGTATTGTATTGTATTTATTATTTGTAATGCGCAACTGTCACCCTACGGGTATCCTGGCGCCCAAACAGGAAATAGTCAGATGGTAATCAGATGGTATACAATACACTAGCTGTCATGAAATATAGACCAGCCGCCAAAGCTATTAGATAGAGTCAGGGGGGTTATACTTTGGCGAACAGCCAGGTTTTCAGGCTCTTTCTGAAACCCAGTAGGGTGTCAATTTGTCTGATGTTCTGGGGAAGCTCATTCCACAGCCTAGAGGCAGAGGTACAAAACGCTCTGCCTCCCATCCTCGATCTCCTGATCCTGGTAATTGCTGCCAAACTCTGGCTAGCAGAGCGCAGGGACCTGGACAGACTATACCAGGAGAGCCTTTCCTGTAGAGGGATAGGTCCTGTGTTGTGCAGGGCTCTGTTAACGATACATAGGGACTTGAAGGCGACTCTACTCCCGATTGGCAACCAGTGTAGATCTCTTAGTGCCGACGTAGTGGAAGAACTGTGAGGTCTTTTAAGTGCCAGCTTGGCCGCTATAGACTGGACCCTCTGGAGCCCCTGTAGGATATATAGGGGGGCCCCTAGATATAACGAGTTACAATAGTCCAGTCTGGCCAGAATCACACTCCTAACTACTAGTGGTCTAGATTCGTCAGGCAGAAGGGGCAGAATCTGTCTGAGTGTCTTCAACAATCCATAAGTTTATATTACCATATCCATTAGTTTATATTACCGTCACTCTGTGTCTATATTAGACATTGTTACAATTACGAACATATCTGCTGCATCTATTCATGTTTTGTGCATTAGCTACACATCAGTTATTTGCTGCCTTTTGTCGTAAACCCCACAAGAAAGATTGATCCCGGTCTCTTTAGATATTACAATACACAGAGGTACAAAAAGTACTTCCACTGTACAACAGGTTCTCAGGCCTGTAATAGTGGGACACACCGTATTTTCTCACAAATTTCCACCTGGTCCCATACAACTATCAATAGGGGGCCTCCTTATATATTTTTCTATCTCAATTGGAATTAGACACCTTTACAAAATTCAATATCCACAAAACAAAATTTGCACAAATCCCCACAAAAAAACTCTCACACCTTATTATACATCATTCTTGTCACTATCTCAACAAGCTCTCTACAACAGTTTCTCCTTCAGACTCACAAGTGATGTAACATTCATACTAGTTTTCAACACATTCATACAAACAACCTACTTACATTCACTAAAAACCCACCCTGGGGTGCCTATGGCTATCATTTTCCAAAACACAAATCACTCTATAATTGAATAGTACACACTATATATACTATATTTGCAAATTTCTACAGTAGGCCATCCATAAATACAAAACTCAAATAATTCTTGGGATGATCACTTGACTTGATTGGCCTAGCAAAAAACATGGTCGACGCGTTTCGAATTCCAAAGAAAAGGAATTCTCCTCAGGACCAAATAACTGAGCAAAAGATGAAAATAGTATCTTACTCATCTAATGATCAATCAAAACCTCCAAAATCTAACAGCTCTAGCTGCTTGAGCAGTGTTACCTCATTGCTCATTCAGTCCATTCTTTCAAGGTTATTCTCATTTATTCCCTACAAACGAAAATTAAAATCATATATGTAATCCGTCTCTGACTTATACTATAGAAGGAAACATCTTGTTGTAATTAGCAGTATTGCTTACTTATGATTTGCCAGGCGCGGAGCGCCTCAACTAAATACAGCACAGTCTAAATCAGTGCCTAAGTCAAGTTTCCTTCCCTAACTGCCAAGTGAATGTATTTGATTTAAATAATTTGTGTTTTAGGGTGATGCCAGGAAGTAAAGTGGTATTAAGTGTCTGTGATTTTGTGTTTTGCCGATGGGTGCTTAGTTCCCATACAGTTCCCTTCAAACTGGCTCCACCAACTGCACGAGCTGGCACACTTAGGCCTTACAATGACACGCCTCGAGGCCTGCATCCAGCATTTGGAGACCCTTGTAGAGCATGTCCTGTACTAGCCCTTTTAAAAAAAAAAATGTTTTAGTGGGAGCGAGTTGTGAGTTGAGAGGTAAATTTGGGCAGGAAATTTTTGGACTATTTGGACAAGTTTTATATTTATATTGGACATTTGTTTGGGATGGGGAAAGAATGTGTGAGATGGGTGGGCCTGCTTTGGTTGGAGAGGGTGGATAAGGGGAAATCTTTTATAATCCACTTTGTCTAAAAGGTTTGTTTGTGTTTTCTTCAAATTTGCACTGATGTCATTTTGCGCAGCCTGACATCTGTTTCCCAAAGTGTATGCTAGTTAGGAGGATGTTATGCCATTCCCTAAATAACCAATTACTTATCTCATCTCCAGTACAAGTTAGTTACGTACTAAGTAAGGTAGCTCATTTTACCCTATATTTCTATGACCTGATTCGATGAAGTGATTGTTGCTCCCTCTGTCACTCTTCCAACAGCTTACTTGAGTTTTTCCCAAGGTACCTTCTTTATGGTAGTGCGCCAACAGGAAAGGCATCACAGTAAGGTCCCACTCCTACTTAGGTGATCTCCAACTGCACGACTAATTTAAAGGATCACAGGAAACTAAATTGAAAGAAAAATTTAAGGGTCAGTAGGTTAAACATATACATAACCTCCTGTCCCTACCTGGCCTTCATCACAAGTGAGGCTCCACCTCCTACCCAGACCTACCCCCAGCCCATAAAAACTCTGCCCGCCCCCACCTCAACCTGTTTTTTTCTGTCTCCCTAGTGAGACTTACCTTTCCAGTTACTCCCTGTGGCGGTGCCGGGGAGTCTCCGGTCTGGTTCTCTGCGGTGGCGGTGACCTCAGCAGCATTCTCTCAGCGAGGCTTCCACTCCTCGTTCCCCTCGCGGTTGCTCAGGAAGCCGTGCAGGTGTTCGGCGGTCCTCCTGTGACTGGGGCTGAGTTTCCAGATTGGGCTTGCAAGGCAGCATCTGCTCCTGGTGCTGCATACTTCGTGGAGACCTGGTAGGTCGGGTTTGTGTCCGGTCTTTTATTTCTTCTGTCATTTTGGTGTTATTTTTCCGGTTGGAGGTTGTTTTTGGCGGCTGGCTTGGCAAGGTTGCTTCTCCATTCTGCTACAACCATGGATCACAAGAGGTTGTTTAAAAGAAATTACCTGGTGTCTTCTTCCGCCGCTTCCTCTCATGATGGTTCTACCCTTCCCCCTAAATGCCCTAAGAGTCAGGGCCTTCCGGGGATGACGTGCCTCTCATGTCCAAGGAGGAGGTGCAGGGCATGATTGAGGCTGCTTTGTCTGGAGCTTTTCTGGCTCGTCCGGTGCCTTCTGGTCACCCTCTATGATTTGGATACTGTGAGCCATTTATTCCCGTCGGATGGGGAGGGTCCATGTACCTCTTCTGGCGGCAAGTAAGTCTCCAAGGAGGAGATGTGGAATGTTCTGGTTCATGTATGAGGCAATTTGGGGTTCCCTCTGTTCCAGCTGGGTGATGCAGGTGGGTCTCTTCTTCCTCAGTATACTACACCCTCCCGGTGGGCATACCTGTGAATGGCATGAGGAGGATAAGTTGCAGGTCCCTCGCTTCCTCCAGAAACTTTACTTTTTGGAGAGGTAGGATCCCTTGCCTCACAATGTTAAGATGGTCTCTATCCTGGCCACGTTGATTGGCAAGACCGCTATTCAGCCTGAGGATTGTACCCCGGCTGCTGCTACAGATAACAAGGTGAACTCTGGCCTTAAGAAGCCTTTTGCGGCTGGGAATTTGGCGCTGAGGGCTAGCCTTTTCTCTGCGTATTCTGCACAGTCTTTGGTGCAGGCCTTTGAGAAGTAGGCGGCGGCTGTTCAGGAGGCCTCTGAGTGCTTGACCTTCTGGCTGCAATGGAGCAGCAGGTTAAGCTGTTGATTGACATTTCCTCTGATGTTATTGAATCATCTGCTATGTCCACTGAGGCCTTGGTTATAGTGTTGTTCCCTTTGGTTCAGAATTGGAAGGCGGATCCTGGGGAGAAGGCGGCTTGTTGAAGTTGCATTTTGATGGCTGGGTTCTGTTTGGGGACCAGTTGCCAGCCATGATCTCTAAGGCTTTCAAGGAACAGAAGCATGCTTTGCCCTATATTCGGCTCCCTAAAAAAAACCTTGGAATTGGGCCTCTTGGTCGTCCCCGAAGCCGGAGTCTTGTCAGTTTTTCCAGCGGGGGTGGTTTCAGGCCTGCTTTTCTCCCAAACACGCTGCCTCCTCTCCTAAAGGTCGACCAAGAAGGGTCCCTGACAACTACTATGTGGACGATTCGCTGCTGGTTGGAGGTCGTCTCCGGTATTTTTTTCCACGGTGGCAGCTGGACGTTTTGGATGGCCGGGTCCTGAGCACTGTGGCTCATGGTTACTTGATTGACTTTTGGCAGGTTCCTCCGGATAATGGGGTGCGGCTGACTCCAGTGCCTGTCTCCGGTCCGCTCAGTAGGCTCTGCTGGACGGGGTGGCCAGTTTGCTTGCCAAGAGGGCCATCTGCCAGGTTCCGGTCGCAGACATGGTCACTGAGACCTACTCCATTCTGTTCCTGGTGCAGAAGGTGTCCGGCGGTTTTGGCCTGTTCTAGATCTGAAGTGGGTAAATCCTGCGTTCTGACTGTTTACTTCCGTATGGTGACCCTTCAGGCGATCATTTCGCTGGTTTGGCCTTGCGAGTTTTTGGCCACCATGGGTCTCGAGGACAGCTGTCTCCAAGTCGCAGTCACTGCTTCTTGTCCGTGTTCCCTGCGGTTCGCTGTGAGAGATGCCCATTTTCAGTTTTGCGTTCTTCCCTTTGGTCTCAAGTCCGGCAGTTCACAGTTGTCCTGGCACCAGTCCGGCAGTTCACAGTTGTCCTGGCACCACTCATGGCTCTCTTACATGCAGAAGGGGTTTTTATTCATCCGTATCTGGATGACCTCTTACTTCATGCTGCCGGGCAGTTGATCTTAGTCGCTCAGGTCGGTAGGGCCTTGGAGGTTCTTCAAGGACACGTTTTTTTGATAAATAGGGGAAAATCGTCTTTGGACCCCACACGGGACATGGTGTTCTTCGGGGCTCATTTTCAAACTTTGCTCGGCCGTGTTACTCTGTCCGACAGGCGCCTGGTCTCTCTTCAGTGGCAGGTGCAGGGTTTTGATGTCCTGGGAGGCTCCTCTGGTGGTGCAGTGGCTGAGGGTGCAGGGGCATTAGGCTTCAATGGTGTTTCTAGTTCCCTGGGCTTGTTTTCACCTTCTTCGCATGGCCAACTGGACCCTGTTGTGTTGGTCTCCGGGGTCTCAGAGTCTGGGGTCTCCACTGCCAATGACGGTCCGGATCCGGGAGGAGCTCTCCTGGTGGCTCTGCTGGCATCACCTTCTGGCCGGGATTTCCTTGGCTCCTCCGGCTACGCTTGTTGTGACTTCAGATGCCAGCCAGTCCGGGTGGGGGTCTTGGCTGGGGTCGGTGCAGGTTCCGGGGTTCTGGTCCCTGCTGGAATCCCAGAGGTCTTTGAACTGGCAAGAGTTGCAGGCGATTTCGCTGGCCCTGGTTCACTTTCAGGACTCTCTGTGGGGTCTTGGGTGTTGGTTCATATGGACAATCTGGTGGCAAAGGCAGGGGGGACCAGGTCCAGGTCCAGGTCCAGGTCCAGGTCCAGGTCCAGGTCCAGGTCCTTGTCCTTGTCCTTGAACCTTATTGCCAGCGACATCTTTCTGTGGGCTCAGGCTTGGGTGCTGGGTCTGTCTGCTTTCTACATTCGAGGGGTGGACAACATGCGGGCAGATCGATTTAGCAGGGAAATTCCCTCGCCAGAGGATTTCTCCATCCTTCCCAGTTTGTTTGACCAGTTGGTGCGTCGGTGGGGCCTCCCTTTGGTGGACCTGTTTGCAGACCCGGGGGATGACAAGGTGGCCCTGTTCTGTTTTCTGGGACGGCTTGAACTCGCCTTGGCCTCGGGGTCTTCTATATGCCTTCCCTCCCTTTCTGCCAATCCGGGCCTTTCTGGTGCGGGTTCGAAGGGACTGTGCTCGGGTGTTGTTGGTTGCACCCCGTTGACCTCGGGTGTATTGCTTTCCTCTCCTGACCGGGTTGTGTTGCAACCAGGAGTGGGTCCTTCCGGTGGTTCCGTCCCCTTTGGTGTTTCCGGCCCTTCCCCTGTGCTCCGTGCAAAGGTTACACTTCACGGCCTGGCAGTTGAGCGGCATGGTTTAGCTGTGTCAGGGGTTCCTGCCCATTTGGCTGTTAATTTACAGGCTTCCCATAGGTCCTCCACTCTGCTGTCCTATACTAGGCATTGGCTGGCCTTTTCGGCCTGGTGTGCTGCTAAGGAAGTTGATCCCACAATAGCTGACTTCTTTTTTGTGATGCAATTTCTTCAGGATGGGGCTCATCTGGGGTTGTTGGTGGCTTCTCTGTGGGTGCAGGGGGAAGCTATTCAGGCTTTTTTGGGCTCCTGGCATAATTTGAGGGATGACAGGGGTCTGATGCCTCGTTTGTTCAGGGTCTGTTGAATTTGTTTCCTTAATCGATCAATCAGAACATCTGTAAAGCGCACCACTCACCCGTGCGCTCAAGGCATGGGGGGGGGCAGGTGTGCTGCTACTGCTCGAATAGCCAGGTCTTGAGGAGTTTTCTGAAGATTAGCAGGTCCTTGCCTTGTCAGGTCCTTTCCTTCATGGATTTTGCACCTGGTGTTGGATGTCCTGTCCGATCCTCCCTTTGAGCCCCTTGAGGGTCTCGAGTTGAGATTCTTGACTTTTCAAACTTGCTTTTTGGTGGCCATCACCTAAGCGCAACACTTGTGTGAGTTGGGGGCTTTGTCTTATAAATATCCTTTCTGCAAGATCTTTTCGGATCGGGTGGTTTTGGTGCCGATCCCGTCCTTTGTCCCTAAGGTCAATTTGGCATTTCATCTCAGTCAGGAGGTGATTTTGCCTTAATTTTGTCCTGCTCCTTCCTTGGCTGAGGAATTTTGTTTACACTGTCTGGATGTACGGCGTGCTTTACTGTGGTATCTGCAGGTTGTGTAGTCCTTCAGGAACGGGAACGCTTTGTTTGTTAACTTTGGTCCTGCTAAAAAGGGTGTTAAGCCTTCCACACCTACGCTGAGTCGTTGGATTCGGTCCACAGTCTTGATGGCTTACCAACTTAAAGGGGTGGATCCTCCTGTGGGGGTTCAGGGGTGTTCTTCTCGCAGTATGGCGGCTATGGTTGCTGAGTTACAGCGTACCTCTATGGTACAGATCTGTAGGGCTGCGACCTAGTCTTCTCCCTCTACATTTGTCCGTTACTATCGGATTGCAAGTCTGGAACGTTTGGATAATGTTCTGGGCCACAGGGTCTTGTCCTCTATGAGGGACTAGGGATGTTGTTCTGCTGTGTTTGGGGCACTTTATTAAATGTTGGTGTTCCTTATCACTCAGTTGTCCATCTCTGTTTTCTTCTGCTGCTATGTACTCACTTGTGACGAAGGAAGGCGAGGGAGGGACGGGAGGTAATGCGTCCATTACTATTGATAATGGCATTACTCCTAGTTCTACTCCCTTGCCTTCCTTCCAGGACCCTCCCTCCTGGTGCGCTGCATCTGAGTGCTAGCTTGGCTTGTTTATGTACAGGTGGAGGTGGGGGAGGGCAGGTTTTTTATGGGCTGGGGTAGGTCTGGATGGGAGGCGGAGCCTCACTTGTAATGAAGGAAGGCAAGGGAGTTAGACTATGCCATTATCAATAGTAATGGACACATTTATATTATAGCTTTGGAAAGACTGACGATAGACTACTACCACCATAACTCATCAAAGAAAAGAATACCACATATAACAAAAACTATCAATGGTAAAATATTCTGAGCAATGGTGAGCATGTAATTTGAAAACCAAAGTTATAAAATACTCAAGTTAGGGAAAATGTACTCAAAGTTTTTACTCTGTAGTCGACAAGGTTATGAGTTTTATTTTTACATAACAAAGGCCTCAAATATAAGATGGACGTTGAAGAATGATGTTCTTCATGCTTGGGTAAGTGGGACTGGTGTGGGCTATTGCTAAGGTAATAGAAGATCCTGCAGTGAGTTTGTGTCACATTTAACCTAATCTGTCCCACCAAGTGTGTGATTTATTTCATGTATATTAAGACACACTTCCGCAAAAAAAACACAGCCCGGGGGAAGAGGCCTAGGGGCTTGATGAACAGATCAGAAAGGGGATTGAGGAAAGCTGTGACAAACACAACACAGGAACACTATTCATGAGGGTGATGAGCAGCACATCATCAGCATCATTATCAATCTGTTGTGGAAGGAAGCGAAGGAATGAGTATGACACAGTAAAGTTAGATACATCGCAGACAGCCCTTCTGCCACAGAGACCCAAGTTATTGAATATCTAAATGTTCTCTCTTTTAGGTTTGAAGAGCTGTTTAGCTCAGCTTTTGCCTTTCGGTCGCACAGGAGAAGAGAAGGCTTGCGGATGATAAAACAGAAACTGTACAATAGAATCAAGGAGAAGGATAGAAGGAAAGTATGTTTCATGAGGAATATACCAAGAAAACTCACAGGCAGAGCAAAAAAATAAGAGGCCTCCATCATGGTTTCTTTGACGTTTTCAACTTCCTTCATCTAGCTATTGTTGAGGTTGGCCTGCCCTGAGTCCTTCCATTCTCCTACTGATTCAGAGTAACTCTCTCCTAGTCCTGACACGAGCCAGATAGACATGTAGTGCGCTGATGTTGAGGAACAAATAGAGAAACTGAATTGCAGTATTTTGTATAGGATTTTGTTTGTCAACTAAACCTACTGGTCTGGTCTCTGAAGAACCAGAAAAAAAGGAGTGGACCCTGCAAGGAAATCTCCCCGTCTATGAAAGAGGCAATTACCTGCAGAAAAAATTATCACCCATCAGGACTCAAACTTTGCAAATTATCAAAATCAAGTTTACAAATTAGTTGTACATCCCCCTTTACTGTATGCCAAGACATGAATCATCAATTCTGATTCACAATCACTCATTAATATATCAATCATTGGTGCAAAAGTTACCTGTTCAAATGCAAGCACAGTAGTAGATACACAATTGTGTCTCCTCCTTGATGCAAGCAACACATTGGAATTTGGCAGTCTTGTAAATCAAATAATCTTTTGGGGCTGACTTCTAAATGATGGAAAAAAGGAGGCTATGAGTGGACAGCACAGGTACATCACCCATCAGGCACCAAACATTGCAATTCATCAAAATCAAGTTTACTATTAGTTGAGCGCCCTCCCTCTCTGTCTGTCACCACATTAATCATTACTCACAATCACTCATTCATTGTCATAATAGTTGTTACCTCTTCCAATCCAAGCATGGGTAGTTTGGGTAGTAGGCACACAATTGTATCTTTGCTGCAGGCAACACATTGGAATTTAGTATTGACACTCTTGTAAATCAGCGATCTTCTGGGGCAACCCTGCTAAGTGATGCAAAAAATAAAAAAATGGTGGGGTAGCATAAATCTACCACAGACATAATGTTCCACTAGCTACTTTTTTTTTGTTTTGAAGAAATGATTTCAGCAAGAAATAATTAAAAAGTTCCATGGTGGCACAGGGATACTCAGTCCGGTAAGTAGAGTTTGTCCTCAAACTCAGGTGGCTCACCCAGAAGTTGGTCAGCTAACACACTTGATTCTGACTAATCATTTCTGACAAATCATTATCCTCCTCCTCCTGTGCTGATTCAGGAATGGTGTAATTGTATGCTATTAAATATTGGTAATCTCTCTACATACTGTGGCGAGAGACTGTAACAACTGCACCAACGGCACTGAACACACGCTCAGCAAACATACTGGCTACAGGAGCAGCCAGATACTTTATTGCCATCCAGTTGAGCTAAGCCCATTGGTGCATCTTCCCATACCAATATATCAATGGGTTTTGTACCCACAAAGATCTCTTTTGGATCATCCATATACTCCTGGAATATCATCTGAATGGTCATTGGTGCTGCCACTTGCTCGACCTCTTATGCCTTTGCTCTAGATATAAGACCTGGTACTTCAAACCAAGCCAATGCAGACGTTGAGTTTCATTCTTCTGTTGCTGCCATTTATTGTGTTATGGTTGCTGGTGTTGGCTGCTATTAGACAATACTGCCCTCTTTGTAAGTTGAAGGCTACACTACAGAACTGCTGAGAGGCAATCTATGTGAAAGATTAATCTCTCAGTCAAGGCATGCGCTTCTGTGTTCGTTCACACCTGCGAGTGCAAAATTTTCATACACCTCCTTTAGCTGGTCCTGTAGCAGATGCAGCAAATGGATAGCTTAACTCATCGTACAGTCCTCCTTGCTAACGTTCCTTGTGAAAACCTCACAAGGGATTTGACTAGGCCCGATTTGTCTGCATATATGGTCAAAGGCTTCCCAATTGCATCCCCTCCTCTTTTATGACATTGTCAATGATCTGTTAGTATTGCTCACACAGATGTTGCAACATGTAATAGGTTGAGATCCAATATGTTGGCACCTCCTGTATCAGGGCTTTAACTGGTACACTATTAGCATGCTGAATAGTCCACAACTGCTTCTGAGCTGTAAAAGAATGGCTGAAATGAGTGCAGATTCTGTTGCAGGTGGTCAGTATGTTGCTGACCATGTCTTCTTTTTTTAGAAAGTCTTGCGCAACCAAGTAGATGCAATACGCCAAACACAGGACCCTGAAATAGCCACCGCCCACCATGGCCTTGACTATGCTGTTGTCATTGTCCATGGCAACAAATCCCATTCTGGGATCTCTGGGTCACAGCCATTCAGACACCTTTCTGTTAAATTCATCCAAGATGTTTGCAGATGTATGTGATTTCTCCATGGTGAAAATGGCTACTTTTGCATGCCAGCAAAAGCTCTTAAAACTTTCTTCAGGGGCAATACCTGTAGATAGCTTTTGCGTACCCCCAAAAAAGAGATCCAATGTGCATTGATGCACATGTACTCAGTCGCCTGACAAATGGTCCACATGTTTGTTGTCAGGTGGATGGTGTGAATAACACTTTGCTACAAACCTTGTCCAACCAATTGCAACACATTGTGATGCCTTGCTGGAACAGCAACTCTGGCAAAATAGGTCCTACTTGGAACCTTCCATTTCCGGCAAATGGCTGTCACACATTCTAAGAATCCCACTCCTTCCACAAAAGAAAAAGGGAGAAGGTCCAACGCTAACATTTGTGCCAGCTTAACACACGTGCTGCTTACTGGTTGTGATCATAGGGCCACTCCTGCTTAAACATGCTTTTAAAAGTATCCTGTATTTTTCTTTTCTGGGACCACTGACGCAGGAGACTTTTGAGAAGTAGGTGGTTGTAGACTCAGTGTCCGTTGTGGTGGGGTCAGTCACTGTACGCCATGGTGTCTTCATCTGACTCTGAGTCTTCTTATGCCATTGTGAAGTTGCTGAGGCGAGGGATTCTGCTAGTGCACTGCTGGGGAGAGGCCTGCTTTGCATTAGGATGTCACCCTCTTCATCCTTATCATCATCTCCCACCAGGATTGGACTTCTAGCTGATGTTACCCGGCTCTCCTCACCTTCACCACCATGACCACTTTTATCAATTTTTTTAAGGTGCTATTCCCACCAGATTGTGTGATGTTTTTTCATATGGGTCGTTTGGCCTCCAGTACCATAATGTAAACCAGGCTTACCTTTATGAACATTCATGTGGTAATTGGTACATTTTGCAATGTGCTCCCCCTATGTACTAACTGTAAAAAAAAGTCCCAAACTGGCGAGAAGTACTTTTTTTTATTGGGTGTGTATTCGATTGACCTCTCGGCAGTACACACTTCTACTGAGGTAGGGCTTGTGCAGGTCTTAGCTGGGGCTTTGCTAACATGAGAGCTGGTGGTGCTACCTGTGCCAAATCCCTTGGAGCAGGTTGAGTAGTAATGATGGACTCCTCTGTGTCACTATCCACAATGACCAGCTCTTTGTGGTCACCCTTCTCATCATCCCCTTCCATAATTCTAAAGCTTTCAGGCACCTTCCTTTTCCTTTGCCTCTCCTGGCATCTCCTGAACTCTGTTGCAGTCCACTCCATGTCCCTATCATCATCACCACAAGTGATGCTTGGAGAAAGTGGTGGAGTAGTGCCCTTCCTTTTCCTTGCTGGAGATTTGGGAGCCAACAATGCTAAAAGAGGAGTTCTTGCTTGGCAGGAAGCTTGACCTCCTATTCTGTTCCAACATGAGAAAGAAGTACTATTGCTATCTGTGCCTGCTGCCTACTTTGCTCTGTTTCCTGAAACAATTGGTTACTACTTTGCAAAAGGGACACATCTAATTCAGCATCACTGCTTGTCAGCATGGCCATGTTTGCAGTGGCTGCCTCACTGACAGACAGGGTCTTGGACTTAGGTTGGGGGTGGTGCTGTTGATGCAGAGAGCTGCTCTCCGGTTCCTTCCCGGATGCTGGTCTGGCAGGCACACGTCTCCTGAAAAAGGTTGTTGTCAGCATGCCACTGGTGGAAAGCTGCTTCTTCTCACTAACCACTTTCTTGGGAGCAGATTTCTTGGGGGCCACTTTTCAGCTTGTGCAGCTTGTTGCCAACTGAGAGCTTTAGAGGACTGATGTCACTGTATAGGCATTCTGTTTGGCAGCACTGCAGGTGATGTCTCTTCTTCTCTTTCTTCGTCCAAAAGCAAACACGCAAGAAAAACATTTGGGGAAGCAGCTTATTGTTGCAGTTTAAATTAGTACACATGAAGGCAATCTTGGTGTGGTTGGTAGCTTAGGCCTGATTATGAATTTGGTAGTGTGGAAGCAGGCCACATTGCCACTGCCCTGCTCCCACACTGCAATCTTGTCTGCACACCGCCTGCCAGCTCAAAAGTTAATTTGTGGTCTGGTGGGTGGGGCTTTGATGGTCTCATGGTGGTGCCTGTTAGAAAGGCACCGGAATGGCAGCGCCAAAGCAAGTTCTTAAACAGCATATACTGTGAAGTCCATGCCATGCAGGAAACTGGGGGGGGCATGCAAACACGGGGGCACACCATGTGCCCCTCTGCATGCATCCCCTGGCCTAGAGGCAACATATACAGGGCACCCTAAGTTAATTCACTACCAAAGTTTTCATGGCAGGCTCTGCCATTAAAAATGTGGCTGTGAGAAACCTCATAATATGGTTGGTTGTGCCGCAGCGGCACCGCCAGCATATTACTGGGTAACTCTGCCGTGCCACTGCCAAGGGATCGTGGATCCCCAGTGGTTGCGATGGCCCTGTAGCAGTGGGCCTGCCTCACTTGTAATGCGGCGGTCAGACTGCAAGTGCCACCGCGAATTTGGCCGTCTGGTAGACTGACAACTCGCAATTAGCCCCTTAGGTAATAATAAATCAGCCACTTTAAAGTCAAATCATACTACTATACCATGAAATGTCATTTCAAATCAGGATAATCCACACTTTCAATATCGGAGCTACTTGATATACATTTGCTCGCTACTTTGAATGATGAAGAGGTGATGGGTGTTATAGTCCAGCTTGCAAGTGATTTAGCCATACAGGAAGAAGTAACTGTTAATAGTGGACTGCATCATAAATCAAAATACATACCAACTTACACACAAAACACAATGATAGATTACTTTTATGCCAAGGTAACACATGAACCTTACCACTTAGGGGACAAGCATACAGATACTAACCGATGTAAACACTCGTCAAACTTGACTAAAAAAGATAGGGAACTCCTGAACCTATTGAAAGATGATAATAACCTTGTAATCAGGGAGGCAGACAAGGGTGGAAACATTGTTCTTATGGACCTCCCTGATTACCTAAGGGAGATTGAAAGAAAACTGAGTGACATTGTATGCTATGAAAAGTTAAAGATTCATACAATAACCAGGATTGAAAAAACATATCAATGCTATACTGGAATGAGTAATGTCTCGTAACAGATTTAGAATATAGGTATTTGCAAGCACACCCTTCTAGTTACCCATGCATTTACATCCTGCCCAAAATTAATAAAGGGGGCCTTTTCCCACCAGGCAGGTGGCCCGACTGGACACATTGCAGAACATGCGGACAGCTTTTGACAGCCTTTTGTCCAAAACCTTCTGTCATACTTGAAAGACAGAAGGGATCTGCTTTACAAGTTAAAAGACTTCAAATGGGACAGTGATGAGTTGACCTTTGTCACAATAGATGTGGAGAACCTTTATACATGTATCCAAATTGAATATGGTTTAAAGGCTCTAAAATATTTAATATTCAAGTGCAATGGACAGCATTTGGAACACACTTTTATGCTATTGGAAATGTCTGGGATAATTCTGACGCAAAATGTGTTCCTGCTCGATGGTTCTTGGTACTTACAAAAGCAGGGGACAGCAATGGGCTCCAGGTTCGCTCCATCTTGTGCAAACCTCTTCATGGGTTTATATGAGGTGGAACATGCCAGCCATGGAGTGATAACATGATTTTCTATGGACGATACATAGACAATATAATAATGATTTGGAATGGGGACACTGAGGACTTGTTTAGGTATCATGAACACTTGAATGATAACAGATTTAATGTGAAACTGACCATAAAACAAACAAAAAAGAAA
The DNA here is from genome assembly GCF_964263255.1 of Lissotriton vulgaris. Classification (NCBI taxonomy): domain Eukaryota; kingdom Metazoa; phylum Chordata; class Amphibia; order Caudata; family Salamandridae; genus Lissotriton; species Lissotriton vulgaris. The sequence continues at coordinate 280,974,411 of NC_141689.1, read as the reverse complement.
TTGAGTTTCTTGATTTAAGACTATATGTTGATAAAAATGCCATACAGTGACATTCACAGAAAACTGACTTCCGGTAACAGTGTCCTGCATGTGACTAGCACACCCCCCACATCCAATAAGCGCAATTCACTATGGAGGCATGGTTAGGGCTAGGTGCAATTGTAGCCAGATTCAGACTTCATGCAAAACATCCAGAAGATGAAGCGTGACTTTAGCAACAGGGGTTATGAGACTACCTGCTTGACATTAGCTGAGAATAGAATAAACAAATTAGTCAAGAAAAAGACACTAATATCTAACTCTAAGCAGAAGTCCAAAAAAAACAGAGCAAGCAGACAAGTTAATACATACAGTAGCCATGTGTTTAATATTCTTAGAAAACATTGGCATTTGTAAAACTCAAATTGCATCCTTGATGGTATTATACCGAAAAAACCCAGAGTGGCATATCGTAGGGGCAAAACTGTAAAAACATTCTATGCCACAGTTACATTAAAAACACATGCAGCAAAAATAAGACCTGGTTACCTGAGAAACCGAAAGGCTTTCATACATGTGGGACATGTTGTGTGCGTACTCTGGGACTCAACAAACAAAGGGTATTCAAATATAATCAGTGCAGGGAGTATACCACCAATTCCTTTACAAATTGCAACACTATTTTTGTTGTGTATGTAATTGGGTGTTCTTTCAAAAAAATATATATGTTGGAAGTAGCATACGGAGTCTTAAACTCCAGATACAGGTACATGTGAGGGCTATTAAAAACAATGATGTAAAATATCCAGTGGCCATACACATACTCCAGGATCACCCAGATAATTCGAAAATCTGGTTCCAATCTATAGAGCACATTGATATTCATGAGAAGGGAGGGGACAGAGAGGTAGCCCTGAGACAGGCAGAAGCAAGATGGAAATTCCAACTTCAAGCAGCAATATTTGGATTGAATGCCAACAACAAGTTCCATCATTTCTTAAAAAATCTTGACAATTCACATTGTGATCATAACTGTTCCAAGATGGTGGCTACAATATTTTCAGTCTCATAATGCAATATATATGCAATACTATGATAACAATATATTTCAACTGTAAGGAATTTTCGTCTCCTTCTTCTATCCAGCAAAACATCAATTTCATTTCTCGTTTGAGGTAAGATGTGAATGTTATTCCATACACTGCACGTATGTGTATTGTTCCCTGAACTAAAATGCTATTGTCATGAAATGTTTGAACAACTTGACATTCTTGTCTAACACCAACCAGTGATTATTTTAACATACTGCACCTGTCGACAATTTAAATCGTGAATGAACTGTACCAAGATGGGAGTGACAATATGTTCAGTCTCATATGGCGAACACAAGTGTTGTAGTTACGTATCGTTTATGGTACTAATAATTATGACCATGAAACGTAATAGAGAAAAACCAAAGGAAATGATGGACGGAGCATTGACAATACAAGCACTCCCCCCCCAGTCAACTGATCTGGGTTTAATCCATCACCATTCTTTAGCCCGCTCAGCCACCCCAGTTCAGACATGGCCATATGCAAATCAGTGTGACCCTGTGCCTCATGGGAACAGTCCAGTCCGAACTACCAAGCCATGCCTTCCCTGGACCGGAAACAAGCTACCGAGGACCGTTTCTGGCATTTCAGCCGTCTTCAGCCCGGCTTGCTTGAATCCAGTGGCAAAGTGACCAAGGGACTCACGTCTGAGCATACCCTGTCAACTTATGGCGAACAAAGAAAAACCAAAGGAAATGATGGACGGAGCGTTGACAATACAAGCACTCACCCCCAGTCAACTGATCTGGGTTTAATCCATCACCGTTCTTTAGCCCACTCTGCCACCCCAGTTCAGACATGGCCATATGCAAATCAGTCTGACCCTGTGTCTCATGGGAACAGTCCAGCCCGAACTACGAAGCAATGCCTTCCCTGGACCGGAAACAAGCTACCGAGGACCGGTTTCTGGCATTTCAGCCGTCTTCAGCCTGGCTTGCTTGCAATCCAGTGGCAAAGGGAGCAAGGGACTCACGTCTGAGCATACCCTGCCAACTTATGGCGAACAAAGAAAAACCAAAGGAAATGATGGACGGAGCGTTGACAATACAAGCACTCACCCCCAGTCAACTGATCTGGGTTTAATCCATCACCATTCTTTAGCTCACTCAGCCACCTCAGTTCAGAGATGGCCATATGCAAATCAGTCTGACCCTGTGCCTCATGGGAACAGTCCAGTCCGAACTGCCAAGCCATGTCTTCACTGGACCGGAAACAAGCATCCTGGGACCGGTTTCGGTTTCATAATCCTCATCAGCCAGGCTATGTTGAATCCAGTGGCCAAGTGAGAAAGGGACTCACGTCTGAGCATACCCTGCCAACTTAGGGCGAGCAAAGCGATACAAAAGGGGATGATGGACGGAGCGTTTGAGCAAATCAAACACTCACCCCCAGTCAACTGATCTGGGTTTAATCCATCACCATTCTTTAGCTCACTCAGCCACCCCAGTTCAGATATGGCCATATGCAAATCAGTCTGACCCTGTGCCTCATGGGAACAGTCCAGCTCGAACTGCCAAGCCATGTCTTCACTGGACCGGAAACAAGCATCCAGTGACCGGTTTCGGATTCATAATCCTCATCAGCCAGGCTATCTTGAATCCAGTGGCCAAGTGAGCAAGGGACTCAGGTCTGAGCATACCCTGCCAACTTAGGGCGAACAAAGCGATACAAAAGGGGATGATGGACGAAGCGTTTGAGCAAATCAAACACTCACCCCCGGTCAACTGATCTGGGTTTAATCCATTACCATTCTTTAGCTCACTCAGCCACCCCAGTTCAGACAAGTCCAAGATTCTGTTCATGCTACTGTGTGGTTTACAATAATATAGCACGTGACTTCAACATTTTCTGTGCAGACTAGTCCGCAGGCTTGATTAAAACTGGTTCGAATAGTTAATAGTGTGTAATAACTTTTCTATTGTGGGGCATGCTTGACAGTACTCCGATTAATGTTATATGGTTTGCCAAATCACACTTCTCTAATGGCTATGCGCAAGTGAGTACATAGGAATAAATAATCTCACATGTCTAGTATTTTATTTTTTATTATAATGGGCAAAGCAGTGCAAGAAAATAGACTTATCTATATATGTGGTTGCCAACTTACACTTTGCATATGACTATGTGGATTTATAATGTTTGCCACTCTGGGAAAACATGTAGAGATAAAGTCACACGATGACAATCGAATAATACAATGGACAAAGCAGTGCATGAAATAACGCTCTTGTGAAATTTGTAATATGTTCGTGTTGATGCTTTTTCGTAATCCTCTCTCTTATAGCTAAGATATTTATAGCCAACAGATATGTTCACATTACACTCAGTTGGTCTTTACAGAACTCTTTACATGTGTTGACAAACCTTGAATGACTCTACTACCAGTATACAATAAGGAACTGGTGATGTTTATTCATATTTTGGTGGTATGCCTACTTGAATGCTTGCCTAAACAAACTGGTGCTGAATTTGTAATACTTATATTTTCGGCTCATAAAGATCAAACAAAGTTATTCTACTTTTGAGCTTGTAATTACAATATTCTGTTAATAAGGTGCCTTACACAGATCAGTCCATAGTTACTCATAGAACCGCAAGATTAAGGATGCCTGATGTTATTTGTTTTTTTGTGTTGGTTTAGTAAGATAAATAATGCACACATGAAACTATTGCCATACTTACAGTTGATATAAAAGTGCAACCATTCATATGTGTGATTATATATATATATATATATATATATATATATATATATATATATATATATATTCACTGAAAAACCCATAGGTTTCACACCAGTTATAGTTAGGAATTAGCATTTAAAAAACCTATTAAATTCACTGAAAAAACCATAGGTTTGAAACCAGTTATAGTTAGCTGGAAATTTTACTGACATAAAACCATTGAAATTCCCACGTTATAGTTAGTTGGACTCACTATAACTTGCGCGCCTGCAATGCACTGCTGATGACGTCACATATTACATCACTCATGACATGGTCAGTGACATCACTCATGACATCACTGATGACACCATCCAGTGAATGTGTGTCTTTCTGAAAAACAAATATGTTTTATATATGTATATGTAAAGGTCGATGGAAGAATAAATGTTTAAATAAGTGTCTTAATGGTTGTTTTTAAAAAAAAAAAATGATTGGTTAACTGGCTTATTAAGTGTATCTTAGTGAATACATATATTAGCGAGTATTGCTTAAATATTTAAATGTTTGTATCAGTGTTTCACTTTGTGTATAAGTGGCTGCATGGGTTGGTGAGTAGCTACATGTGTGTGTATATGGGTTATTAGATGTTTTTTTTAGTATCAGTATGAGTGTCTGTATGGTTTGGTGGGGGTGTTACTTAGCACATAGATGCATCAATGACTGACTCACTGTTTGCATGTGTTTTGAAGACAGCATATGTGCAGGACTGTATGGGTGGATGAGTATGTATATGTGTGTGTTAGTGAGTGAATGACTGTCTCACTAGTGTATTTATCAGTAACTACATAGGTTTTAATTTAGTATATGTGAGTATTGATGTATATAAGTGAGTATATGTGGGAGTGAGAGATTGAAAGAGTTCTTGTTTAAATAAGTATGTGTTTCTATAAGTGATTGTTTAAGAGAGTAAGTATGTGTAAGTTTCCTTAGAAGTAAGGTGGTAGTGTGTGTATAGCTGTATATGCAAATAAATGGATGGTCAATAGTTTATTTGCATGTGTGATTATGTGTGTGAGTAACTTTTGGATGACTGTCATTGTGTAACAGGATGTATAGGTGTTTCACTACATATGATGAGTGAATATATGTATGAGTAACTATATAGAACTGTTGGTGAATGAGTGGATGTGTATATAGATGGTGGTATTACTGAATTGGTTGTTGTAACTGGTATGGGTATCTCTATTTTTTTGAAAATTTTAGTTTCTATTTTTGAATATGTGTTTCAAGGGTTACATTACACTGAAAGGAGGTCTGTCACTCTGTCACAAGGATGGTGTCATCAGTGATGTCATGAGTGATGTCACTGACCATGTCATGAGTGATGTAATATGTGACGTCATCAGCAGTGCATTGCAGGCGCGCAAGTTATAGTGAGTCCAACTAACTATAACGTGGGAATTTCAATGGTTTTATGTCAGTAAAATTTCCAGATAACTATAACTGGTGTCAAACCTATGGTTTTTTCAGTGAATTTAATAGGTTTTTTAAATGCTAATTCCTAACTATAACTGGTGGGAAACCTATGGTTTTTTCAGTGAATTTCATAGGTTTTTTAAATGCTAAGGGGACTGCATTGCAGAGAGGTATAATGAAGCCATGCCCCTTTTTACACCTCTCTGCAACGCAGCCCCCGTGCATGTTTGAAGAGGGGGAACTAATTCCCCTTGCATACTGGGGGCCCCTGGGGGCCAACTAGCCCACCTGTAACCTCCAGTATGCGCCAGGAGGCTGCATTGCAGAGGTGTAATGAGGCTATGCCCCTTGATACACCTCTCTGCAACGCAGCCCCCTGCCGCGTTTGCAGAGGGGGGACTAATTCCCCTTGCATACCTCTACCTCTCTACCTCTACACCTCTACCTCTCTACCTCTCTCTACACGCATACATATACACATATATATATATGCATATATATGCATATGCATTTATATATATGTATCTGTATGTATATATATATATATATATATATACATACATATATAATCTGTATATCTATATAAATACAAATATAAATGCATGCATACATATACATATATGCATACAGATGCATGTTATTTACATGAAAGTTTAAAAAACACTAATAAAAGCAAAGCTAAAAAGCCACCTCATTATAAACAGAATGGCTTGAACTTAAACGAGGGCGAGATCTATTGCATTTTCAATGCTTGTTTACTTTGGTTCCATCAAGAAGGCATTCAGATGTGTCACACATTTGCCATAAATTCTGAATGTTAGCACTATAGTTGCTCATTAGATCACTGTAGTAAAGCTACTGCTTACTAGGGAAGTCTGCTGCTGGTATTCAAACTGCATGTTTCAGTCTGCATGCCAGAATTGTTTTAATGAAATAGAAGAGGATTTGAGAAGTCACTCAAAATGATCCCTAATTTTTCTTTCTGAAGCACTAATCATACTTTCTATGGCAAAATGAACCCCCTCATTTTGTTCCTTTTTAAATTAAATGTTTTCAGACTTACCACTTCATTCCAATCAAGATGGCTTCTGGTGTGCCATAATTTTGTCATAAGTAAGACTGTTAGCGCTCTAGTTGTTCTTTAGAACACTCTGGGACATTGTGTCATTGGGCTATACTTGGGCTACGTCTGGGTGATATTTGGGCAACATTAGGCTCTTTTGTCTCTGGTGGCCATCTTGGGAGACTGTATGTCAGAATTTTTTAATGATATTGAAGAGGATTTGAGAAGTCACTCAAAATGTGCCCTAATTTTTCTTTCTGCATCACTAATCATACTTTCTATGGCAAAATATACCCTCTCATTTTGTTCCTTTTTAAATTAAATGTTTTAAGAGTTACCACTTTATTCCAATCAAGATGGCTTCAGGTGTGCCATACCTTTGTAATAAGTAGGACTGTTAGCGCTCTAGTTGTTCTTTAGAACACTCTGGGACATTCTGTCATTGGGCTATACTTGGGCTACATCTGGGTGATATTTGGGCTACATTTGGGCTCTTTTGTCTCTGGTGGCCATCTTGGGAGACTGCATGTCAGAATTTTTTAATGAAATAGAAGAGGATTTGAGAAGTCACTCAAAATGTGCCCTAATTTTTCTTTCTGCAGCACTAATAATACTTTCTATGGCATAATATAACCCCTCATTTTGTTCCTTTTTAAATTAAATGTTTTAAGAGTTACCACTTTAAACCCATCATGATGGCTTCAGGTGTGCTATACCTTTGCAATAAGTAGGACTGTTAGCGCTCTAGTTGTTCTTTTGAACACTCTAGGAGGCTGCAGTAGAACACAAAGGAATCAACTGACAGTCTCTGTCCTTGTGGGATGTACATGTTTTACTGAGAATGTCAGACTTGATTCTCACATGACTGAGAAAGATAATGTGAATTTACAGAAAATATGCTTTCAGTTTACCTTATAGATCCCCTTCCCAACCACTTTGGAAAATTTATGAGATATTAGTTTTCTTTCAAACATGATTCATGATATCACAGCAGAAGGCTTTTTTCACATGGTAAAATCACCTTAGAACACACCACAATTCCTAAAATGAGTATGGTACCATCAACAAATGATTTATAATGTAACTAAAGTCCTAGAACCCTCTATTAACTACAATGCGTTTTAATGAGGTGCTATCATGTATATTGGTCCCAAGATGGCTGCCAACACTTCTTGGAAGAAGTGCTGACAGACAATCAGATCAGATATGTGGTTAGGCTCCGCCCAGATATATATATATTTTTTTAACCTAAATTACTCAAAATCCACTGGAGCACATATCTTGAGACATAGCAAAGGCACATTGGGCTACCAGTCCCTACAATTTTGCCAAGTTTTGTGGAAATCCATTCAGCCGTTCAGGCTAAAAGTGAGTCTAACCGCCCTATGGAAATTAACATGGGGAGAACACGTTTTGGGACCCTCCTTTTATCACGGCCCCCACTTGACGAATCCCCCCCAAACTTTCAGGGAAGGAGCAGGGCGCAGCGAGGCAAATTTAAAGAAAATTACAGGCAGATTCCTCAACCGGCGCCAAAGTTATTCCCAATAGAATGTTGTGGATTTCCTATAGAAAACAATCCTAACTATAACTACCTACTGGCGACCGCCAGTAGGTAATATATATATATATATATTCACTGAAAAAAACTATAGGTTTCAGACAGGTTATAGTTAGGAATTATCATTTAAAAAACCTTAGAAATTCACTGAAAAAAACATACGTTTCAGACAGGTTATAGTTAGGAATTACCATTTAAAAAACCTTAGAAATTCATTGAAAAAAACATAGGTTTCAGGGGTGTTATAGTTAGCTGGACATTTCACTCATACAAAACCATTGAAATTCCTCCATTATAGTTAGTTGTACTAGCTGTAACTTGCGTGCCGGCAATCCACTTCTGATGATGTCACATATTACATCATTCAAGACATGGTCAGTGACAAAGGTTTTTTAAATGATAATTCCTAACTATAATATATGTGAAACCTATGGTTTTTTCAGTGAATTTCAAAGTTTTTTATGACAATTTTTAAATGTATTAATTGTTATATTTATTTATTTGGTACTGATTTACTACATACATTTTTTTATCTATTTATTTTTAGATATCTTGTTTTTTACATTACATAACACATTTTTAATATTTTTCTTTAAAAAAAAGTTAAATATGTATTTAAAAAATTTATTTTTTATATTTTTTACAATATGTTTATAATATTTTCTTTTTTCTTTTTTTACAATTTTTGCCCAAAGCGCACCTTTCTCGATTACTGCGCGGAACGTAGCCGTCATTTTACAATTGTTCTGTAGGATCCGCGTAGGGTGTGCGATGGGTGCGTATTTTCATGCGCGATCGCTATGCGACCCGTGCGCGTCTTCAAGCGCATACGCGACATATACGTAACACGCCACACTCGCGTGTTTCTGCTTGACATCATCTACGTCTTCAACGCAGTGGGCGCGCGACTTCCGCAAAATGTTTTGATACACAAAAAGATATATATATGTATTTAATATAAATATGAAGGCAAAAAAAATAATATTCTTTTAGTTGTAATAAACTTATATTACTTTTAAATGCAATTTCGCAGAGTCGCGCTAGGTGCGTGTTGCGTGTACGCACCCAACATGGATCCCATGTGACCAAAAAAAAGAGATTTGATTGGTTTATAACACTTACTGTTCTAACTATTGAAGAACCCCACCCATTTTAATTACTCTTCTTAGACCTTCCTTAGGAGAAGACCTGTTCTTAGAAGAACCTCACTTTTTCTTAGTTGGAATTTTTTTGGGGAGAAAAAAATGTCTACTCCGCTGGAACAATCATCTGATTCTGATGATTTTGTTGTTGAACAATTTCAACCAGAACCGCCCCCTCCCGAAAGGTACACATCCATCGTATGGACATTTTTTACCTTTCCGGAGGGGCAAAAGAAATGTAATGCCACAAAGGTGACATGCAAGATTTGCCAGGCAGTGCTATCCAGAGGAGATCCTAATAAAAAATACTCCTGTGGCACTGCTAGTATGCACAAGCACCTCCAATCCCTGCATCCTGTGAACTATGCTAACGAAGAATGTAGAAGACTGTGCCAAAGCGCACCTCCACCATCGGCAATACCAAGTACCTCTGGAGTATCACCTTCAACATCACCACCAGACATACGTCCCCAATTTGTGATAGTTAGAATGCACTGCGTGAAGTGCAATTGTTTAATTTGTTATGGGGAGCAGTCAGTAGACCTAGTTTCCAGAGCAATTCATAACCATCAATGCTAGTTTTTTTTTTTATTCCTTCAAAGTTCATGGTTTTGTTCATCCTGTTGACTTTTTTTTCTTTTTAAAAAAAAGGAAAAAAATATATAAAAGTACAAAAAACTAAAAAATAAAGTTCTTTTCAGAACTAACTACTCTGGTTAAAGAAAGAGCTACATTTATATGTTAGTGTATGAAAGTTTATATGAATGTATACGTACTACATAATTGAGTGAAAGAATGTATTTGTGGTGTATGGTAAATGTATAACTGCAGAACTATAAGGAAGTGCTGTAGCATGATACTGTAATCTCTTTACCTACAGCATGCTAAGGTACTTCCGAACCACAGGGATGCAACATATATACATAAATATATTGCAATTCTGTGCTTCTCTCTGCACTGGTGCTTAAACTACATCCATGTGGTGACATAGGCACTCTTGCACCATGGTCCAAGAATATTCTGGTTGCTATCTCCTCGCTTGGATGAGCTTGTTGACAGAACCGCTTGTTTTTCTTTTAATGATGCTCTTATTTTGCTTGGGAATTCTTTATTTGTGAATTATGCACTTTTAAATTTCACTCACCCGCACGCATCTTGCTGGACCAGCTGCTGTTGGTTGTCACGCTCACTTGAAAGCCAATCAGTGCGAAGGGGGGCAGAGCTAAGGCTGCCACCGGCTACTTCATGCCGGTCGCAGCGCGGGAGCGGGACTCTGGTTGCTATCTCCTTGCTCGGCTGAGCTTGTTGACAGAACCGCTCGTTTTTCTTTTAATGACCCTGTTATTTTGCTTGGGAATTCTTTGTTTGGGTATTATGCACCTTTGAATATCACTCACCCGCACGCATCTTCCTGGCCCAGCTGCTGTTGGTTGTCACGTCCACTCGACAGCCAATCAGTGTAAAGGGGGGCGGAGCTAAGGCTGCCACCGGCTACTTCAAGCCTGTCGCAGCGCGGGAGCGGGATTCTGGTTGCTATCTCTTCACTTGGCTGAGCTTGTTGACAGAACCACTTGTTTTTCTTTTAATGACGCTGTTATTTTGCTTGGGAATTCTTTGTTTGGGACTTCTTCACTTTTAAATTTCACTCACACGCACGCATCTTCTTGGCCCAGCTGCTGTTGGTTGTCACGCCCACTCGACAGCCAATCAGCGCAAAGGGGCGGAGCTAAGGCTGCCACCAGCTACTTCAGGCCGGTCGCAGGGAGCGGCATTCTGGTTGCTATCTCCTCGCTTGGCTGAGCTTGTTGACAGAACCGCTTGTTTTTCTTTTAATGATGCTGTTATTTTGCTTGGAAATTCTTTGTTTGGGAATTCTGCACTTTTAAATTTCACTCACCCGCACGCATCTTCCTGGCCCAGCTGCTGTTGGTTGTCACGCCCACTCGACAGCCAATCAGCACGAAGGGGGGCGGGGCTAGGGCTACCACCAGCTACTTCATGCCGATTCGCATCGTGGGAACGCCGAAGGCACGCCGCAGGTGGGAGCGGGATTCTGGTTGCTATCTCCTCGTTCAGCTGAGCTTGTTGACAGAACCGCTTGTTTTTCTTTTAATGACACTGTTATTTTGCTTGGGAATTCTTTGTTTGGGAATTCTGCACTTTTAAATTTCACTCACCTGCATGCATCTTCTTGGGCCAGCTGCTGTTGGTTGTCACGCCCACTCGACCGCCAATCAGCACAAAGTGGGGCGGAGCCAAGGCTACTTCATGCCGGTCGCAGCGCGGCAGCGCCGAAGGCACGCTGATGGCACGCAAAAGGCAAGCCCGTCTGCGCCCGTCCGCGCCCTTCCGGGACCCAGGGCCCACCACCATGCTCAAAAAATTAGCTACACTAGTAGTGAGCTGCTGGCACCTCACGCAGCCTCTACTAAGCCTAATCCCATTACTTACTCTAGCATGGTGGAACAAGGGATCCTGGTCCCTAGAACCTCTTCCCCAGAATTTAATGGTGCCCAGACTAAAGGCCCACCCGAGCTTCAACACAGCCATGCTCACAGCGAACGGGAGCTCTCTGTTATACATCTAAATACCCGTTTGCTGGTCAGACATCAAATGGATATCTTTCTACTGCTGAAAGTTGAACAGCCTGATCTCTTATTGCTTACTGAGACCTGGCTATCCCAGGATATTCTTGCGGCATTACCCTTGAACTATCACATTACTCAGGCTAACCGCCCCCAGGGTAAAACCGGCGGAGGGGTAGCTATCATTACGCGACATGATTGCAATTATTTATACAGTTTTAACCCCGCTAGACTTACCCTTGGTGGATAACCTGGTGATCAAATTTGAATTTAAATCAGATATTGCTCCTTTGGTTTGTATCCTTCTCTACAGACCTCCGCAAAGGATGCCTCTCTTTCCCTACACCATGGGTGAACAGTTAGGTCACTTGGTAACTGATTATGGGAAGGCTCTTCTGATTTTAACTACTGGGCCAGTGATATTTTTGGCGCCCCACAATCAGCAGAACTGACCAAGCTCCTTTCCGGACTGAATCTAACTCAACAGGTATCCACGGCCATGCATATAAAGGAGCACATTCTTGATCAGGTCTGGACTCTTAATCTTTTTTTGTCTCCCATTTTAGTCGTACTTGGTACCTGGTCCGACCATTACATTATCAAATTTAATGTTCAAAATAATCTTGTGACTAGCCATCCTAGCCTGGCTGGGCGCACTCGCAGGAACTGGAATAAGATTGAGAAACATTCATTCCTTGCTTCCCTTGCCAGTTTGTTCCCCTCATGCAACTCCTCAATCAACCTGGCTGATACTCAGCTGACCAGTTGGTTACTGAACGCCAGTGACAGGTTTGCTCCTCTTAGGAAGGCTCACACTCCTCGCCACCATGATGCCCAGAAATGGTTTTCTAACGAGCTGAAACATCAAAAACTCGCCTTAAGGCAATTGGAAAGAAAGTGGCGCAGCATCTATACACCTGAAGATAAACAAGCCTATTTAGATTTTTTGAAAGCTTATCAAAAATCTAATTGTCAGCAGCTAATCGCTCAAAGGAGAACTTTCACATTGTGAATGGGCTCTCTAATCCTGAGTTTTGTGTAAACCTCCCCCTCACAAACAATCAAATTCACAAAATCAAATCCAGTATTCCGGTTTGTCAAAACCCGGATTTTAGTCCTCATCCCACTTCTAACCTTAGCACTTTCTCGCACTTTTCCTGCTATATGTGAGCACACCTTCAGAAATCTTCTTTCTAAAGTCAAATCTGGGTCTCCCACCGATTGTTGCCCCCCTCGTATTCTGAAAGAAATCTTCACTACCTTTCCGAGCCCTGCTCTCAATCTTCTAAATGAGTCTCTGTCTCAGGGCACCGTTCCAGCAACCTTCAAAGAGGCAATCGTTATCCGCCCCTTAAAGAAGGTGGGATCTGATCCACTTACTCTGACTAATTATCACCCTATTTCCCTTCCCCCCCTATCTAGCAAAGAGTTTGGAAGCCTATGTCACAGGCTGTCTCACAGACTTCTTGGAGGAATCTGAATTCCTTGATTCCCATCAGGCGAGCTTCCGCCCGGCACATTCCACTGTGGCAGTCATCCTCACAGTTCTCGACACCTTGCGCAGTGAGGTTGATATGGGCTTCCCACAGGCCCTTGTTTTGCTCGAACTCTCCACCGCCTTCGACACGGTCGACCATTCCCTTTTGGTCGGCCGTGTGAGGGAGATGGGAATCAATGGCCTCACCTTAAGTTGGATTAGTTTCTTTCTGGAAAACCGCTCTCAAGCGGTTTGTACTGCTCATTTTACTGCTCCTAGAGTTCAAATTTCATGTGGAGTCTCCCTGGCTCCTCTCTCTCCCCTGTTGTTCAATCTATACCTCCTCCCTCTTGTCAGAGCTTTGAAGGAATGCAAAGTCTGCACTTTCAATTATGCAGACGATTTCCAACTTATTTTTTTCATCAGTGACTCCCCGGAATTGACTCATACTTTTCAATCCACCATGCTGTTCATCAGTGAATGGATGAACAAGAATCATCTAAAACTTAATCCGGACAAGACGGAGCTGGTTTTAACTGGTGGCATTGATAGGAGCCCATGGGGACCTCACTTTTGGCCTAGGGAGTGGGCCCTTCTAGTTCGGCCAAAATCCTCGGAGTGGTTATCAATCAGGACCTCACTCTGAAGTATCAGATCAACTCGGTGATCTCCACTTGTTTTTTTCAACTCCGTAAAATAAAAAAGATTTGTAGATTCCTCATGATGCCCGTATTCAGGTGATCATGGCCATGGTTATGTCCCATGTTGACTATGCCAATTCCTTATACTTTGGCATCCCTCTCTATCTTTCCAAACAACAACAAATAATACAAAATCAGGCTGCTCGCCTGATTGTTCGTCTTTCCAGGTGTCAGCATATCACCCCTCTTTTGAAGAACCTACACTGGCTTTCGGTCGTCCAGCGGTGTGCTTTTAAGATTGGATGCCTTATTTTTAGGGCACTCCACCGCAGGAGCCCGAAGTTTGTTAACAACATACTAATTAAATATGTTCCAACACGGAATCTCCGCTCTGCCCACAAGAATCTACTACTTACCCCCCGTTTCAGATTAAAGCGCACTGGTGGTGCCAGGTTTCCAATCCTGGCCCCCACTTTTTGGAATTCTCTTCCCTCTGAAATCCGTTCCTGCACTAACCTTCTTGGCTTAGAAGTCTTTTAAAGACTTGGCTCTATCGACAGGCTTTCTCAATCTTTCTCTGGAGCTTGGATTTTGACCAGATTAGCGCCATGAAACCTCTCTGGTGTACGTGCACTCTATCAATTCCATTTTAACATTTAACATGTGTAGTTTAGTTTTGTACAAAAAGGTTCACCTTCCTGCACAAAAACAATCAATGAACAAATGTTTCTCTTTCAATGTATGGTGTGCATTTTAGCATATATTGAAAGAGAAAAAATGAGGAGAAATAAAAAGAATTCTCCTTGTTTTGCATCGCTACATCAATTGGAGGATGGTGCAGTATTTATACACATGTACAGTCTTATCATTTCTGATAACTCTGGTGATGTGTCTTGTTTTGTGAGTGTTATCTGCAAACATTCACAGCAACATCTATAGAACGAACTTTCAACATAAAGTGGTGTATAGGATTAAGTTGTATTTACATAGAAAAGAAAAGGTACACAGATTGCCTTTTCCTCTCCTTGTAAATATAAAAGATTTTTTTACGCTATTACTATTTTACAAAAAGTGACATATTGTTGGCATAGGATGCTTTCTATACATATCTGTTGGGTTAGTTCGTTCCCAGTGCACTCTGGGGCAGATGTACAAGCTCTCTGCGCCACCAGTACATCACTTTTCGTGACGTACTGGTGGCGCAGGGGGCTCCTCCATATTTACAAGGAGAAGAAAAGTCACCCTGTGTGACTTTTCCTTTCCTTGTAAATACAGCCCCTTCACACGCAGCACTTTGCGGTGATTGGTCATTTCATGGGTGTTGCTGTGGGTGTTCCCACGCAACACCCATGGAACAAGACACACATCCAGATTTACAAGAAATCGTCAATCTGGAGATGTCTCTGAATGCTACGCCACCCCAGAGGTGGCGTAGGGAGGCGCAACGAGGAGAAATGTTTCCATTTTCCTCTTTCAATGTGTGCTATATTCTATAGCACGCATTGAAAGAGGAAAAAAACTTTTAGTGATTGTTTTTGGGCAGGAAGGGGCACCTTCCTGCACAAAAACAATCTACACATGGCACAGGCATCCTTGCACCAGCTGTTTCTGCGCCAGCGCAGGGGAGAGCACAGGAATGCGACATATCATTGTAGATATGTCGCATTCCTCTGCACTGAAAGTGCCGCAGCGTGGTGCAGCCAAAGGGCTTGCAGTGCCACGCTGCAGCACTTTCTACTAGATCTGCCCCTCATGTTAACTTTATCCTGTAACTTAAAACACCCACAGAGAATCTTTCCACATATATCTACTCCGTCCTTCTCCATTTTCTTCACCTGTGTGCAAACACAGGCTATTCTGCATTTTAATACTTAGTTAAACTTACCTGTACAATAATATAAATAAAAAATGCTAGACATTTTTTCCAGTTTTTTTAAATAAAATAAATTTGAAGAAATCTGATACTTTAGCATTAGAATCTGTAAAAGAGAAGAAAAAATACAGTTATAATACAAAGTACTATACTTTTTAGAAAACAGAATATTTTTTACATTTCACAAATTCTTTTCTTTGCCGTTCTCAGAATATATTGAATTTCACTAGAAACAGTGATTTCAATCGTACTCATCACATACTGTAGCAGGGTTTCCGTTCTCCCACAGAACTGTGCATAGAGATCTAGAACCTCAGTGAGTTAGGATGATCCAAAACTCATCTCAGTGTCAGAAATCCCCTTACCTAGCTAGCTACAGTGTCTCATGGATCATTATGGAATGATCCATGTCTTAGACAAACCAGAACATGATCTTTAGAATACCTCAGGAATCGTGGAACACATGAACACTCTTTCGTTATATAATCATTTCAAACCAAAACTGAGAGTCAAAGAACACAAGTGCAAGTTTGAAATATTTATTATTCAATGCAAAGTTCTCAAACGCAGTATCTTGTATAATACCAAAATGCAGATTATAAAAATCAGAGTCAGCAGCATAGTCACTAATCCATAGTAAGCAAAAGGTGCTAGCATGTTATAATGCAAATTCTATAGAAATCTATATCACCTATATTTCGTGCACCCTATCTAGCATATTATTTTATATCTAAGAAGGTCTCATTCGGGCTTTAGCAGGGCGGCCCCATATCTCTCAATGTCAGTAGGAGCAGATCACATCAACAGCTACCAGCTCTCTTCATGCGCAGCACCAAGTGTGTACGTTCATTCCGTGTAACTCTATCTTAAACCCGCGTAGAGCCCAAAATGTTGGCATCAACATTATTTGTGTTATGTCTAATGTGGTGCGAGGATCAGGCCTCCCAGCAACCTTGTGTTAGGTTAATTTTAGAGTGTGGAGCTCTCAGTGTGCAGACAGTTGTACCAAGTGTACCAGGCAAAGATGATAGCATAGAAATAACATATTATTCCCAAATAAACCACCTCACCGCTTCTAGGGTGAAAGCGACAACAACAAGTATGTGTCGTGTGCAAAACTGAAGCCGAAGGAAAAAAGGCTGTTTAAACATGTAATGCACTCATGCTAACTTAACGCAATATATGTAACGAAGTATCCATATGACACCCCCCCATTGGTCCGAGCACCGTCAAACATAAGGGAAAAGGCAATACTAAATCAGATACAAAAATTGAAAGCAAAGTTCAATAATCTTGAGCTAAAATAAGCTAAAAATATGTATGAATGAATATGTATGAATGCCTACAGTGGCCTCAAGTCTAAAAATAAAAACAAAACTTTCGAACCAAAAGTTATTCGCCAGGTCTCAAAAATATGAAATGTAGGACCAGGCCGCATCAATCCAAATGTCTGTAAGAGAAAAAACAAGGCACTTATCCGATATCCAAAGTCATGTGCCACATTGACGTTATCCTCAGCGACATCACGTGATTGAATTCTCCATCAGCTGAACACAGTCCATCCCTCCAATTCAGCGAGGGGAAAGTCATATTTCACAACAAAGCACTCCTCCCAGGCATGTCATGATTGGAAAGTATATGCAAAGAAAGTTGCAACAGCCTCCAGTATGAAATCACTGCCATCATCCGAAAATAGTTCAGCAATCCAATTCAGCAATGGGAAAGAACATACGTGCTCCTCCAGCATCGGATCCTCCTGTAACGCCAGAGGACAACTCGGTGGGTTCACCAGATCGCTGTGTGTCAGAAAGGCATCCGCCGCTGCAGAGATCTCCCATTGGCCCAGAACTCCATTTATCGCTGCCAAGGCCATAACTCTTTCGCCAGAACAGATCAGCTCATGAGCCACCACGGGACGCATTAGTTGATCAAAATCGACATCAGGAGCAGTCCTCAAGCATAGGCACAAATCAATGGCCCAATCGAACTCGCAGCTCAGGCAGTGAAACACAGGTTGGACACACGTGAAGTCGGTGAACCGAAATGACAATCTATAGGCCGTGCTTAATGCTGCAAGCGGCAAAGTTCCATAGTAATTGAGCATCCGATTACGGCACAGTGTCAGGAGGCATTGAACGGCGTCTTGCGCAGGATGGGCATCCATGTTTTATGAAGAAAAACACCAACAGAATGCCTGCGGCTACAGCCAGCAACACAGGTAGTCCACCAAACAAACTCGAAAAAATAGTGTGGAAAAACGTGGGAATGATACCAAAAACTTTTTCAAACGTAGTCACGAGGCCACTGCTTACTAATTTAAAAAAATGTGCAAGCCCAGTCATTGAAGAAGCATTAAAAATCTGGTGTACCAGCTCGCAGAAATGAAACGGCAAATCAGTATTTAAAAGCGCCTGCACCTCTGTGCGGGTGTTAGCTATGTGAAGGACATAAGTTTCCCGGGCCGAACTCAGGGACACTTGTTTTTGAGACAAAAGGGCCCTTATTCTGCTTAAACCATTGAATCTTGCTTCCAAGGTTGGAATCCGTGGCCAGATGGAGACATCTGAAGACCCATGCGTGGGTGGGTATAGAACATTCTTGCAGCACACCACACGCTCTGATACAGTTACCACATAAGCCACACCAATTAATAAACCACAACATAATTCGTTGTTTAAAAGCAAATAACTACCATTAGCTAATAATGTGAATGTGGGAACCACTGCTGGAACTGGCGTGCCCTTTAAAACACATGCTAAATTTGGGCGGTCCTGATTACAAGAACCGTGTAACTGAATGTGTCTGCATATTAATGAATGGTCAGGTGACTGTGTGCATTCCTCACCATTAAGATTCACTTCTTTTCCATCCTTCAGACATCTGTATGTGTATGGTAATGACCATGCCTCATGTAGGAATGAATTGCCTAGTGGTTCATATCGTCCTATAGCAATATACCGCATACAGTCAGTAAATTTATATAATGGAAATGGTAATGTAATTAAACCATGAATAAGCCACGTGGCAGTAGTGGTTTCAGCAACAGAGAAAGGCAAGGATTCTAGCTTCTCAATATGTAACATAGAAAATGATGCATCACGCATTGAAAGCATGCGCTGTTTATCAGTCAGATTAAAAGGGGCGAAAAGGGATGAAACGTTCAATGAGGTCCAGGGAACTCGACCAGCCTTAAGTGTCTGTAGGGTCCAGGCAAACTGCATTACAGAGCGTAATTGATTCTGACCATGGTATAACGTGGACACTTCATCATGTACAATATCAACAACAGAAGAAACAATATTATCCAATGTGTAAATTCTGGAAGAAAGCATGTTAATACTGTTATCGACCACTGCAAGCACTTTTTCCAAATTAGCCTGATCAATAGCCCTCAGGCGTTTAGCTGCCTCAACTTGTGAAAATTTCCAAATTTCATTGTAAACAGCATAAATAAAGCGTTTAGATCTACCCCTAGCCGGGCCTTTTATAAAATCATTCAGGTCTATATTCTCATTCAAACGTGACAGATGCAGTTTTACTGCAGCCAAAGTGGAATGTTGCAACCAGGTCTGACACAATTTGCCTACTGAATAAGTAGTAACTTACTCTGTTTCAAAACGGGGATCCGGCCTGATGTGTTTAAAACCTTCAGACAAACCCAAAAAACGACGTTGGCAAGAATCAGAGCTTCTTTGCCACAAAAGCCACCCATCTGGATCAAAACTGGAAATATTAAAGGAGGAATTGTGCAATAGGTCTCGCATCTCACTTATGGACAATGTAGTGAAATTATTCCAGCCTGAATATTCTTCCAAATCAGGGATGGTTGGTGTATTTAATTTTTTAGATGTAGCCAATCCAAAACATGTTGTCTGGGAAATAGTAGAATTTAAAAACAACATGTGATTCGGGATGAGACATGCACGATGCAAAGCCTCAGTGCCTTGTACCTGCCAATCTTTGGTACCCCAAACCGATTTAAGGTCAATAGCTTCCTTCCATAACTCATAGCCATCTACAGCTAACCTGTCAAGAAAGGACTTTGAATACAGCAATTTTGTATCGGTAAGTCTGACTTTGGACATGAATTTCTGTTTCACTTTAAAATAAAACGACTCAGGATTTGATTGATTAAAATCTGTAAAATATAAGTATTTTCCCAGAAATGCACTCGAGCTCCCTTGCAAAGGCGCAGGACAATGTTCCCACTGTGTGTAGTTTACCGGAACCCTCACGGAACTCGTTTTGTGTAAGAAATGATTCCCATAATGTTGATAGCAAAACAAATCACCATAATTAACAGAATCCAAGTATAAATCCTCAGCATCGAAGGCCGCATAATATTTCAAATCAGAGAACAATGCTTCTACGGCCTGAAGATCCCAATCATCAGAACGAATATTTTGCTTAATCACATCTCCCATGTTTACTCTAAGCACATTAGGAACATTAATAACTTCTGTGGGGCCATGTATCTGAAACCTAACCGCATCCCACACAATCCCATCAAGGACAGGCCAAGCAGTAATCTCTACTGAATGTAAGTCTCTCTTTAGTCTGTGTGCTGAATGTGAGGAGGAAAGAGGGGCCAATGTTCCATTAAGGTACCGAATTCCTGTTCTTTCTTTCACATAATGGCCATCGATCAGGCGGAAAAAATAAAACACAAAACCAATTGACATAAAAAGATAAAATGAAAATAGTATCAGCCAAATGTATGTCCAAGGTGGAATTAAAAAATGTTTTTTAAACAACGTGGCATATTTTGCAATAGTCGATGGTTTCTTTGAAAGTTCCGAATCAGAGTCAAAAGAGAATCTGGATTGGTTAGCCAAACGAGCATGTAAATCGGACATAGATAAATCAGCAGGATCTGCATAGGTCACCTCATCAATGTTAGTAACAGGAATAGTATTTAATAAAGGACTGGACATAGCAGGCATCTCGAGGGACACCTCCTGATCTGCACCAGATGTAATAGCCAGCACAGAGTGCCTCACCATGGAAGGACAGGATACAGCCGGTGTCATGCTATGAAGAATCGGCCACCCTGTGTGTCTTGACATTGTCAATAGAAATAAATCTGTTTTCTTTACGACCTGGAAGTGGTGGTAAAATGACTGTCCTTGTGCCCTTCACTCCAAGAACCCGAACTGGTGCACGATATGAGGGACCAAATTCTTTCTTGTTATCGATCTTCTCTCGAACCAGTTCTCCAACTTGGGGTAGCCAGCCAACTACCGGGATCTGCAACGCATCATCCGACGTGGAGGGCAAGTGTTCCTTTGCAAGACTGTCTCTGGTCTTTTGTAGATCCTGTAAAACATTGCAATGTTCATCTACGTCAAAGGCCGCGGCCTGGGCCTGGCAGTCTGCACCATGAAGGTCAGGGACGTACATCTTGATACCAAAGAGCATTTCGTATGGGGTCCGCCCACCCAGAGACCCTCTAGGGAGATTATTAAGCGCACGCTGCACGCCATAGAGGTGGGTCAGCCAGTTTCTACCAGTGCCTATAACACGGGCTGTAAAAGATTGCTTTAAGTCGCGGTTCATTCTTTCCACTACAGAATTGCCCTCAGGCCTGTAGGGACTTGAAAACTTCACCTGTACTCCCAACGAAACCATAGCATCCTTATATGCCTTAGAGGCGAAAGCCGGACCCTGGTCCGAATGGAAAGCACCACAAGCAAAGATTCCCACAAAGACACGCAAATCCTTAATGACAGTTCGCGAATCAGCGCTTCGATGCGGCCATACCCATACAAAGCGTGTGCATGAGTCAACTGCTACTAAGATGTATTTATACGCAGTATCAGAAGAAAAAGGACCGCAGTGATCCAAATAAACACAACCAAGTGGTTTATTAGAGATGTACAACTGTGTCTGAGGCGGACGCGCAGCAGTAGAAGGCTTGATCTGCTGACAAATGTCACACATAAGGACATAATCGCGCGTCTGTTTGTACAGTCCCCGCCACCAGAACCTCTGTTGTAGCTGAGATACAGTGGCTGAGACGCCCGCATGCGCAGACGCCACACCTTCATGAGCCGCTGTAATCAGAGAAGCTCTGCGATCCGAGTTGGGAACTAGACGCTCTCCAACTTCAGGAATTTTCACATAAGGAACCTTATCGGGACTTAAGTGGTATGTGTACTTCGAAGGGAACCCCGCAGGATATTTACCTCCCTTCTCCGTGGCAGCAACAGCCGCCAAGATGTCATAATCTATTTTGCTTTTGGACCTCGTGACTGCTGCAACTAAGTATTTCGATACCGCTGACTTCGCTGCTTCATCAGCAAGCGAGTTGCCAACAGCGTGGACCCCCACGCGCTGGTGGCCAAGAGTATGAATTACAAACACGAGCGGCAGTTTCTCTTTAAGTTCCGCCACTCGGACCCAGATAATTTTATGTTTTATTGTGCTACCCTTGGAATCACGAAAATCATTCTGAATCCAAAAGAACAAGTTCTCATTGTAAGACTGGACACAGTAGTAAGAATCACTTACGATTAAAGTCGTCACACTAGGATCAGCGTACTCCAATGCGAGCATAAGAGCACGGAGCTCTGCTAATTGTGCGGTGCAGTCTCCTAGTGTTTGCGTGTGCACGACACTGGACTTGAACTCATCGTTCACCATGGCACCGACCACAATGGCGCAAGCGGAAACGTAGGCATGTTTAGAGCCATGCGCAACCTGCGCCGAACCATCCGTGTAAATGATACAATGGAAATCCTCCAACGGCCGCATTGCTAAAGGAGCAGGATGAACAAATTCATACTGTAAATACTCCTGCGACCGTAAAGCGGCATCAAAAATAAACGTGACATCCTGAGATGTCAAGGATGTAGCCCACTGAATCCACCGAGGGTGCAAAGCTTTAGAATTCGGTACCCTGGCTTTCGTGACCGCCTCCAAGGCAGGACACGGGGTAACAACCAACATGCGCTTTCCCTGCGACAGGGCACGTTCTTTAAGAATTGCCATCTGCACAGCCGTTAAAACTTTCTCCACAGTGGAAAAACGCAGTTCAGCCGAAGTGTACAAGTGTGACTTGTAAGCAATAGGTACAGTATCCCCCTCATTAAAAGTCAGGTACGTGAAACCCACCGTCCCAGGGATAATTCTTATCACCAGGTTGGTCTGGTTATCACGGGTCTGTAAGTAGTCAGAAGCGAGCATATCAGCCTGCAAAGACTGCAGAATGGCTGAATGCTCAGGCAGCCAGCATGATTTGGAAAAAGATGGTTGTACCAAGGCATATAAAGGCTTGATACGCTGGGCATATTCCGGAATGTATGTCCTCCCGAAATTTAAAAAACCCAGTAAAGACTGTAATTTTTTCAGCGTTGTCGGAGAGCGCAACTGCGCGCATTTCTCCAGGAATTGAGGAGCCAACCCCTTTCCTTCGTGGTTAAGTTCATAACCCAGAAACAACACTGTGTACTCCGCAATGTGTGATTTTGCAAAGTTAAACTTGTAACCCATGTCTGCAAAGTTACAAATTATGCTGTTTACTCGACACAGATGCACCCAAAGTTCGTCGTCTGTGAGATAAATGTCATCCACATACGAACATGCAACTGGATCGAAACTCTCCAAAAGAGAGACTATGCGGGCGTGGTTTTGAACCGTTTACGCTCAAGACTATTCACTAGGGCAGAGCCGTGAGTATTCTGTACTGCACAGTTACGGCAATGCGAGTTCAAATGCCGGTAATCCAAAACCAGACGATATGAGCCGTCCGGCTTGTTAACAGTAAAAAGGGGATTATTCATTGGTGACACACACGTTCCAATTACACCTTGATATTCCAATTGTTCAAGGATAGCCGCGACCGAAGCTTTAGCTTCACGCCGTATGGGATACTGGGGTTGTGGCTGCGGCTGTGACCGTAAAGGAATCTCATGGCTAGGGGACAATTTATCCCAGCCACACTGATTTCGGTACACAGCCGGCGCAAGCGCCAGAGCCCACTCTTCTGCAAAATGCAGCGCCTCCACTCTCGATACAGTGTGCGCGAAACTGGGGAGGATCACCTCCTCCCCTCGCGGAGCTGCGAGAACAAAAGGTGGGGGCCAGTCAGCCTCCGAAAGCAAAATGTCATACGTATCCGAAAGATTCTCCCAAAATACCCCTTTTACAGTTCGCTGCATGTCACCTTCAATTAACAGGACAATTTCAAAAAGTCTTTCAGGGGGAGCAACATGTGTATCAGCTGTTTCAATCACAATAAAAGTCTCAGTCGCTGTCACCTTCAACAGTGGACGGAGGGCCTCTCTCACTATGGTAATCTCCGCCGCGCTGTCCAGCAAGGTCAGAGCCCACGTCAGATTCCGAAGCCGCGTTCTCACTATCTGGGGCATATCGATGCGCCGTCAAGGCTGCGACCTTCTTCTTGGCAAACTGCGGTCTCTTCGGCGTAGAGTCGTCCCGCCGATCCCCTTCACTTCGCGTGCGGGGCTGGCCACGTCCTTGCTGACCACCCCTGCCCCTGCCGCCCCCTCCACCACCGGTTGACGGAGCCGATGAGTCCTGAAAGGAACGAGGAGAGCGTTGGTCAGAAGCCTGAAACCTCTCAGGCGATTTAATCGTCGCGCGATCGCGCAAATCATAAACTCGATCTGACTGCGCAGGCTGCGAAGGCGTAGGACTAGACACCTCTGTCTGCTGTTGTTGTTGCTTACCCCGATTTTGCTTTTTAGGCCAATTTTGTTTTTTGGACTTGGGTTGTCCACCCGTTTCCGAAGACTGTCCCTGGGGCTGCTTCTTCTCTTTTTCAGAAAAAGCTTTTAAACCCTTAGAAGTGCGGCCAACCATTTTATAAGCCGCCACAATAATTCTTGCCAGCTGACGGGGTTTCTCGGCATCGGGAATTAACGCCAGAGCATTGGCCACCTGAAAGTTCACTGCATCCCCCTTGACATTTGCAAGGATAAGACCGCAAACCGTCTCAAACGAGCCGCTCAGGCGCATACCCAATTCGACCGCCGACTCTGGTCCGTGATCATCCTGAACACGTTTAAGGACCGCAGAAAGGTTTGACACAGACGGGGTGCCATAGCACCTCGAGTAAACCGCTGCAAAAGTCTTACCTCATGTTTCACAGTCAGCAAGTTCAGGGGCTAAATCTTTCGGTAAACTAAGCGTAAGAATCCGGTGTTTTTCACCCGGAGTCGTATTAGGAAACACAGCCTCCAGCTGGTCGAATTTCTCGGCAAGCCAGTAAGGAAAATCATCCTTATTCTCTGGCTTTCTGCCCATAACGGAATTCACCAAGACAGGACTGATTTTCAAACCAGCCTGTTCTGCCCGAAGCTGCGCACCTGCGGGGACTGCGCCATGAATATTACGACCAATGTAATGAACAAGCGCTCTAATCACTCCAACCGCGACATCATGAAGACGCCGCAGGTCAGCTACACTACAAGTAGCGCGATTAGGGTGAGGAGTAAATCCACCCAAAGCGGGCCAATTTGTGCCCGGAATGGACAAAGGACCTAACCTCGGAGCCGTTAAAGAATGGGGTAGGACGCCACCAAACCAAACTCCGTGCTGCCAAGCATCGATAGGTACTTCCAGTGCCCTGTACGGAGCATAAGCCGCCGGTACAGCCGAGGCAGTGTATGAATGATAGACACCCGAATTAGCGTCCACTTCCGGAAATGTCACCCAGGAATAAAACAAATCGTACGGGTACGCATGTTCCGCACTCACCACTAGAACCACAGCCAAGCCTTCCGCAGGTACATTATATGCCCGCAAGTGGTCGCGAACCGCGACGCGGCTATGCTGCGCTATGTCCACGGCCATGTTAGCACAGGAAGTGAAAAAGAGACAAAGAGCACTACGTAGCACAACTGGGTAGTAATTCAAAGAAACCGTTTTTAGAAGAATTCAAGCTTGAAAAGACCTATTTCAAAAATAGGTAGGTTTTCCGACACCACCGTTTACCGGAAACGGGAATGAAGGTGTCAAGGTTTGAAAGATATACTACTCGAGTGTCATGTAATAAGGCCAACCAAACAGTTGGGCGCCATGTAGCAGGGTTTCCGTTCTCCCACAGAACTGTGCATAGAGATCTAGAACCTCAGTGAGTTAGGATGATCCAAAACTCATCTCAGTGTCAGAAATCCCCTTACCTAGCTAGCTACAGTGTCTCATGGATCATTATGGAATGATCCATGTCTTAGACAAACCAGAACATGATCTTTAGAATACCTCAGGAATCGTGGAACACATGAACACTCTTTCGTTATATAATCATTTCAAACCAAAACTGAGAGTCAAAGAACACAAGTGCAAGTTTGAAATATTTATTATTCAATGCAAAGTTCTCAAACGCAGTATCTTGTATAATACCAAAATGCAGATTATAAAAATCAGAGTCAGCAGCATAGTCACTAATCCATAGTAAGCAAAAGGTGCTAGCATGTTATAATGCAAATTCTATAGAAATCTATATCACCTATATTTCGCGCACCCTATCTAGCATATTATTTTATATCTAAGAAGGTCTCATTCGGGCTTTAGCAGGGCGGCCCCATACCTCTCAATGTCAGTAGGAGCAGATCACATCAACAGCTACCAGCTCTCTTCATGCGCAGCACCAAGTGTGTACGTTCATTCCGTGTAACTCTATCTTAAACCCGCGTAGAGCCCAAAATGTTGGCATCAACATTATTTGTGTTATGTCTAATGTGGTGCGAGGATCAGGCCTCCCAGCAACCTTGTGTTAGGTTAATTTTAGAGTGTGCAGCTCTCAGTGTGCAGACAGTTGTACCAAGTGTACCAGGCAAAGCTGATAGCATAGAAATAACATATTATTCCCAAATAAACCACCTCACCGCTTCTAGGGTGAAAGCGACAACAACAAGTATGTGTCGTGTGCAAAACTGAAGCCGAAGGAAAAAAGGCTGTTTAAACATGTAATGCACTCATGCTAACTTAACGCAATATATGTAACGAAGTATCCATATGACAATACCAGCGGCCAAAAAAACCAATCAATAAGACTGTTTTAAAAAAAAAAATCCATCCTAAATAAAATACCATAAAATACAATCACACATATATAAAATGCTTACTGGTAAGAACGTTTTATAACTTAAATTTATAAACACTTTAAATGCTGAATGCTGTTGCTTAAAACTATACGCTGAGACAATGTGCAAGAAAAAGTCCGTAATTCAAATAAACACCTTTCCTCAAGGCCAAATGGTATTTTTCGAAATCTGTTTTATTGAAATTTTGCAACAGTAATCGTATTAATACATTTCTCAGAGGCTGAAATTTGTTCCTAAAACTTTGGCTTTAAAAATATTAGGTAGGAATTAGGTAATTTCTTTGGCAAACATTATTTAAAAACTAACTGAGCATCTTTACAAAGTGTCCAGCCTTTGTCACATTTTAGATAGGCAGTGAAATGCCCAGATGTTGTGGAAGGGCCATCATGGAAAATTCTTGCTACTGCTACAGAAGTCCTTCCTGATATTGATAGTTGACTTGCTACAAAATGTTTTATTAAAGTTTCTAATTTTCTTCCATCAGCTGTACAACGTTGCATCATTAAAATGATATATTGTCCATATCTTTGTATAAATAATGTAGATAACATTTCTGATTTGCATTGGCTGCACTCCATGTTCTGATTTGCTGCTTTAACTAGTTTATTGAAAGACACTGATTTACAGTCTGGCAACTTTCAAATATATAAATCTTTCAGTGTCTATGTTAGTGCTACATCTATACATTCAATTTTCACAATGATGTTCCCATTTCTAACAAAGGCCAAAAAGGTTTTCAGTTTGTATACCTTCATTTTCCAATACGGTTAGCATATACATTAGAAATTCCTGAGTATCTTGTTTGATATTTTGCGTAAATTGAGTAGACCCAGAACATACACCCAAAAGATTACGAATATCACAAACCCTTTGTATTTTACTTTTATAAGTTCCCAATTTTTCATAAAAAACAATGCAACAAAGAACAAAATCTTTCTTCCCGATTCTCTTTCATTTGCTGTTGCGAACCTTCAAGAAAAAAACAAGATTGACCACTACATTAGCATAGCAGTTGACACTTGAACTATTTTCAAACTGATAACCAACAATCTCTTTAACATTGTCCTTTTCTTTTTCTTTTTACTTGCAATCATAACATTATCTTGTTTTTTTCCCTTCTCTATACCTTCACTACAGATGTTCTCATATTTTCTTTTTCTTCCTACTACACGCTTTTCAAATACAGTATATTGACCTAAATTAGGAGCATAAACTCTTCTTAACCGATTATACTCTTTTACACAGTTTGCAACTGCAGTAACGTTTGTGTCATCAAAATCAATCAAAAACAAACCAGATAAAGTTTTGACTTGCGACAAAGCAACATAAGCCATACCCTCTTTAAACACAGTATTTCTAAAGTTCACCAAAGAACTTTCTACACTAAAACCTTGAGATTTATGAATAGTCACTGCATATGCAAGAGAAACTGGAAACTGTCTTCTACGGACATATAAATCTTTAACAAGCAAAAAGCGAACTGACACAATTGTTTAACTTCTTCAATCTGATCAAATTACGTTTTTAAAAATTCAATTCTATCTTTATTCGGATAAATAACAAAATCCACAACTTTGCCCATTGCTCCATTAACTAAACCTTTTTCTACATCCAAATTACGCCTTAAAATTACCCAACAGTTTCTACATACATATAAACTCTTTTCTAAACCAGCAGTTTTATATATCGATTTTTCTAAAGAATCCAATTTTGTTTTCAACTTTTCTGTCAAAATAATAGTGATTCCTTCATCCTCAATTTTATCAATGGCTTCCATTCGTATTATTTCTTCATTTCCCAGCTTCAAAAGTTGTTAGTTGAATATAGAACACTCATGCAGAGTTGGCATTAAGCAGATTACAGATTTGTTTTCTGCAATTTTCATATATATTTTCTCGGGAACTACATTTTCATTTGGAAACATATTGGAAAGTAATCGACTCTGCAAAGCTTCTCTGCCAGGTTCTGTCAGTACGCCAATTCGTATATCTTGAAGAATAGTTCCATAATCAACATCATTTGCCTGTCGCATATTTGTAATGAGTTTCTTGTATTCAAAATATGACCAAATGTTTACATTTCCAACACTACCCAGAGACTTTCTGGTGTTTTCATGCACACAAGTGTTTTAAATACTGGTTGTCCTTTACAGGAGTAAGTTGCAGTAGATCTCTAAAAACTATGACATGTTTTCCTCCAAATAACACGTCATACTCTGTTTTAAGAATTTACTGCATTCTTATATGCACAAAAGCAAGCATTAAGTTTGAGACCATGCTTACCTCATCAATAATCAGAAGTTTCATTTTCTTCAGCACTCTTGAAACTTCACAACAAGCTTCTCCAGATAGCTTGTGATATTCCAATTTGTTTTCATGTTCCACAGGTAGCATCAGTAAACGATGTAATGTAATTCCTTTAACGTTGTGTGCTGCTAACCCAGTTGGAGCAGTTACAACACAAGCCACATGTAAGTCAGTTGTTTTCTGTAGATAACTGGTGATTACTTTAATTAAGACACGTTTTTCTGTTCCTGCTTGTCCACTCACATACATTTGGATAGGTTGAAAAGATGAACATGTACATTCTTTCTTTCTATGACAAAATCCATGATCAATCTGTTGTCTCATTTGCTGATATATTTCTTTAATTTAGTTGTTCTTCCAAGTTTGCTAAGTCGGTTACATCTTCTTGAGCTTGATGCATTACTGTTTCCACCTCATTCATGGCGATTGCTGCTTCATTTTCAACAATTTGTTGTCCTAGTGGAACTTGACTCAGCGCAGCAGAACTTTGATTGTCTTGAGAACTGTCTTTAGGAATCTCAGCTGCAGTAGTAGCTTCTTGATCAATTTCATTGTTCAACATTTTCACATAATTTGCAAAAGAAGTACATTGTATGTTATCTTTACAAGCATTGAAGGAATCTTCATAGCTCTGAAAATCTCCAAGTAATTCCAATTCTGAATGCCACAGTTTGAACAATTGCTAAAGAGCTAAATAGTGACATTCCCTTTTATCAGCAATGTCACAACTCAGCTTCCTGTGATTCCTTTTTTTGTTTTTACCAAACATCCTTCGGATCCAATCCCTCCATATTTTCCATCATTGATGTTCTCAGTAGTATTCAGTTTAAAAGTGTAGTTTTGCAGCACTTCATAGAGACATATGTTCTCAAGATGATGACTTCTGTTTGGGTAATATGTGTCCAACATATTCGTTTTCAAAATATCTGTACTTTCTGGATCTTTTTCTGCTACATATTCAATTTCTTGCACAGATTTCAGTACCCGATTGCAGCAAGACCTAGACTCACCAAAATAATTCTTCTAGATTTGGAGTATAGACTTACAGATGATCCCTGTACGCTTAAAGTTCTCAAATCCTGTCGGGATGTTGTGACTCTCCCCCTCATGAATGTCATGAGTCGTGCTATTTCTGAGGGAGTATTTCCATCCTCCTGGAAATTAGCGGTCGTTAAACCCCTACTTAAGAAGTACACTCTAGACCCAGGGGTCTTGAAAAACTTCCGCCCCATTTCACGCCTCCCTGCCCTGGCTAAGATGTTGGAATTCCATCTTAATCGACATCTCAGCACCTTTCTTCAGGACTCGGCCCTTCTTGATATCTCCCAACACGGTTTCAGTAGCTCCCATAGTACTGAGACTGCCCTAATGGCAGTGGTTAACAACATCCGCTCTCAAAACGATAAAGGCCACACCACCCTTCTGGTCCTTTTAGACCTGACGGCGGCCTTTGACACTCTATCTCCCTATATTTTGATCTCTCGCCTTAGGGAGATTGGGGTTGGAGGCCCTGATCTGAGCCTCCTGTCTTCCTTTCTTACTGAAAGAGAACAGAGAGTGAAGCTGTGCCAGTTTCTTTCCACCCGAAGCCTGTACATTGTGGGGTCCCTCAGGGCTCCTCGTTGAGCCCTACCTTATTTAATATCAATGTGACCCCCCTTGCCAGGATAGTTAGATCGTTCGGTCTGGAAGTACTTTCATACACGGATGACACCCAAATAATGGTCTCTCTTTCGCAGTCTGTTAAGGACTCGGCTTCGAACTTCAGGAACTGCATGGAGTCGGTATCTCAGTGGATGATTCAGAACTTCCTGAAACTGAACGGGGAGAAGACGGAGGTGTTGATCTTCGGGAGCTGTCAGTATGTCTGGTCCAATGACTGGTGGCCGGCTTCTCTCGGGGATTGCCCTCCCTCCCGTCAGTTTGCCAAGTACCTAGTGGTTCTGATGGACTCCGCACTCTCCTTTGACCGTCAAGTCAGCAGGACTGTCTCCACCTGTTGTGGCATCATCAAGGTCCTCAGAAAAATTTCTCACTACCTGTCCCCTGAGGCTCCGATACTGCCCACTGTGGCCTTAGTCTCTTTGAGACTTGACTACTGTAATGCCCTCTACGGGGGCATTAATAAGAGTCTTATCTATCGCATATCCTTCTCTGTGTGATGGTGTCAGATATCGCCCCCCCGGAATGGCAAGGAACCACAACACCCTTCCCGTGTGCGGAGTATCACCAAACAATAACAAAACCTTCGAAGCTCGAAATCAACTACAATTCCCGGCATGCCGAGAATCACGTCACGCAAGTGACGCAGGGTCCATTGTAAACCCGGAAATAAAGACCGCGTTTGGAACCAGCGGCGGCGCCGATAATTCACCTTGGTCCGCAGGTGTTTTGCGGTAAGCGGAGGTTGCGGTAAGCCTTCGGATCTTTATTCCCTAAGTGTCCCAAGTACTCTCAGACAGCTCTCATTGAGCTTCAATCTCGGACACGCCAATAGCGTGTGTAATTGATGTTCCATGATTCTCTCGGCTGAGAGAGTTGATATTTGATCAGAGAAGTACTTCTTGTTTGCGGGTGCTTTAGTGTAACGGCACACAGAGACTATTTCCACATCCGGATTTATTGGACTAGTTCACATGAGTATTTCTTCTTGGTTCCTAATTAACGACGCAGTCGTGCAACAATGCCCAAAGACTATATCTATATCTGGATTCACTGAACTGATAAACACGAGAGTAGAGGCACCCACGCTTCAATTATGCAAACAACGTTAAGGATAAATTAACCCGGTTTGCTGTATTTTGTTTTCTCCACAACACTGTTTATTTCTCTTCCAAGCAGGAGAAACGAGTGAGGGGTAACAAGTTCGAGTGATCTTGTGCCGCTGTGTGTGTATCCCTGAGATGGTATGTGTGGAGCGTTATGAGTGAATAGCGTAGTTATTATTAGTGTCAGGGTTCATGCAAGTTCTTTTGTCTCTTATGCAGTTAAACAGAATCCCTGGTACCGCCTCGAGTCTCTTCTCCTCGCAATAGTCCTCGTTATTTTCCTTTACAAGTATAAGGGAAAGTATGTGGTACAAGCTTTGTGTTTAAGTAGGAGGAGTGTTAGAATACAGTGTGACCCTTAATTCTCTTGCTGTCTCACCCACATAGACAGCAAGAGAATTAAGGGTCAGACTCTCAGAACATAAATCCGCAATAAAAACAGGAAAAGTGAATGCTCCTATGGTAGCACACTATAAACAATACCATCACACAGAGAAGGATATGCGATGGTTGATTTTAGAGCGCATTCACTCCATCCCAGGAAAAGACATGACAAAACTTAGGAAACAGCGAGAAATGTATTGGATCTACACTCTGGACACTCTCCGCCATGGACACAATGAGGAAATAACATGGACAGTAACTATATAACCGGGCAGTATTTTAATAGTCAAGATGCCTTTTTTGATCATGAAAACCACGTTATTCACATATTAATAGCATCTCAATACTGCTGCTATCTGTCATAACAACTAAATCGAGTATATTTAGTCAAAATCAAATCGAGCATTTGTAGTCACAAAACTACATCATGTTAGTCAATACATTAGTATTAGGCGACACTTGAGCGCCAACTTGGATCGATATATTATCAGAGGTGGTAGTCCTTTCTCTATGTTACTGCAACACTCGATAAGAGATAATAGTCCAAGCAGTAGTCCTGTAACTATGTCCATTAACCATGAATAGGCGCCTGTTTGTTAAGTTTCATCGATGGAGCAATGCAGCCATATAGAGCTATAAATACCAGCTCAAAGTCTCGATCATTTGGTTGCAGTAGCCGAAGATGCAGGACGTACCATTACAGGCATACTATGGCATATCTTACAGGCACGTGAATTACAAAGAGCCGATATAGACCTCTTGAAGGGTAGTTAACGTATAAGCTTACCGTCATGCTAGACTAGGCGTGTTTTTGCCCGTTTTGGTATATTATCTGCCGGACCGCTTGTGTCACAGATAGAAACTCCATTAATAACGAAGCAGCCTCAGTGTGCGTATTTTTGTATATATCATCCAGCTAGATAACAGCCCGACCGCCACCATGCTCGGAGACCGGCAAGGGAATTATTTTTAACAACTCAGGCATCGCACCACTGATATCATGGTGGATGCATAGTCAAATACGTGAGGCCCTACGACATGCTAGTATAGCTAGGTATGACTACCTCGATTGATTCCCCCCCCCTTTTTTTCTGTTTTATCAAACAGGTCAGAACTGACAATACAGACCTGTATTCAAGAGCAAGAGTAAGAGTGTTCAAATAAATAACCCAACAACGAGATATAATACGTGTATAAACATGACGAGACTCCCCATACATTGAGAGGCATTCATAATTGGTATTGTTCTCTATAGGATTTTGTCTATAAAGAGTATACTGTAACACCTGAAGGTCTCGGGTCGCCACAGACACCACAAAACAGGACACAACACAGTTCTAGGGTTTGGTGATTTATTGTAATTAAACACAATATACAAGAAATCAATAAGGTAACTAGTCACTGGTCACCTTCAGCCGGTATACGTTACCCCGTCCTCTGCATATACGCCGGTCCCGGCGTATGCCAACAGAGGGCAGAAACACAGTAGCCGACAATGCCACTCGAGGTGTTTTGAGGGAATCGTGGAAACAGCCGTTTCTCACAGTGGATTCAGGGAGACACCCAGCCGGGGTCTCGACCTGAAGGGAGCAGCCGCTCGACCTTGTTCCACAGAGGAGTCAGGGAAACACCCAGCCGGGGTCTCGACCTGAAGGGAGCAGCCGCTCGACGTCTTCCTCTTCTACAACGGGACGCTGCTTCACCTCCGGGTGATGCGTCACCGTTGTCCCAATAATGCCAAATGCTGTTTGACGAGAGCAGCCGCTCGATCGTCCTTTCGGAAACTCTACAGCCGATACGCGGCAAACACCTCCTGGTGTGTGTAACGGCTGGAGCCTCCCGTAGGTTTGGAACAGGCTGGGAGCTACGGCTCACACCAGCGACTGTTCCCGTGTGGGACTTCCGACTCCTCCGAGTCGTCGGAGGCAAAGTTTTCCGCGTTCAGTAACAACAGACAGGCTTCTCGACTCGTCCGAGTCAGAAGCGGCAAGGAAGCTTTCCTGGCGGCTCACCGAGAAGACACAGGGCGGACTAACAAAGATCGGTCCGGGGAGACTCACTCGACCCACCTCCGTCTTTGTCCTAGGATCCTGCTGGAATTCTTCTCACTGCTGGAGCACAGGAACAGCTTGGTGGAAGGCCGTGTAGCTACTAGAATATCCGACACCCTTCTTGGATTAGGTACCGCCTTTATAGGCGTGTGGTGATTGCGTTATGTAACTAGTACCTTGAGTTACGTAACGCTCCTCCCGCTTGGCCTTCTGGGAGTCGTAGTCCGTTGTAGTCGCGGATGTCTTTTCCCTGTCGGTGCAGGGATTTCCTGACAGTACATCCTCCCTCCCTCAACTTCTCCCCACGGGGCCTGCGCTGGAAGGGAAGCGACGGTGAAACTGGGAAACCAGGCGCGGTGCGTGCACCCCTGCAGCCGGTTCCCACGATTGCTCCTCTGGTCCATATCCTTTCCAGGCTATTAGGTACCACAACTTTCCCCTTAGCCACTTGGAAGCCAGGATGCCTGCAACCTCATACTCCACCTCTGATTCCACCACTATCGGTCTGGGTTTCGCGTACTTTTTGTTCAAGGCCGGTTTGAGCAGCGACACATGGAACACAGGATGTATTCTTAATGTTTGGGGTAAGCATACCCTCACATTCACTGGACCCATACACTTGGTGATCCTGTACGGCCCCATGTATTTAGGATGGAAGATGCTGTTCTTGCGGAACCTCATGTTCCTTGTAGATATCCAAACTTGGTCTCCAGGCTGGTATATCGGACCAGGTCTCCTTCTTCTGTCCGCTGTAGCCTTATATCTTTGTTTTGCGTCAATCAAGAAGGCCCTGGAGCGTAACAAGATGTCCTTGATGTGTGCCACTCTATCCGCAGTGGCAGGTATCTTGCTCTCTCGCAGTGGATGGACAAAGGGCAAGAACCTCGGATGATGACCATAGTTGCTGTAGATCGGGGATGATTTAGTCGAACTGTGAGTGGCATTGTTGTACGATATTTCCGCGATCCAAAGCAGATCAACCCATTCCTCCTTCCCCTGCTCCACAAAACAGTGCAGATACTGTTTTAGAGTTTGGTTTAGGCATTCCGTCTGGCCGTTCGTCTGGGGGTGGTAGCTGGTGGACATCGCTGTCTGGACGTGCAGCGCAGAGCACCACGTCTTCCAGAATTGTGCCGTGAACTGTGACCCCCTATCTGACACAATCACCTCGGGCAGCCCATGCAAACGGACCACGTTAGTTAGTAATACCGTTGCAAGTTCTCCTGCAGTAGGTACCTGTTTGCATGCGATGAAGTGCCCCATCTTAGTCAAGTAGTCCACGACCACCAATATCGCCGTCATTCCATGATCCTTTGGCAAACCTACCACGAAGTCCAATGAAATGTTCTCCCATGGTCTATTCGGGGTAGGAAGGGGACGAAGGAGCCCTTGGGTTTTGCTGTGATCCGTCTTCATGGTAGCACATGTGGTGCAGGCCTGCCCCCATGTTTTGACATCTGCTCTCATGGATGGCCACCAAAAATGACGTCCCAGACTGGCCACCGTCTTATTGTACCCCAGATGACCCGCACTGGGGGAATCATGACACCACTCAAACGCCTGTTTTCTCAGTCTAGGCGTGGGTATCAATAGGCATCTGCCTTTCACCGGTATACCGTCTTTCACTTGCCATTCCTTGTGGCTATGTAACCACCTCCTCCAAGCGAACGAACAGATCCCTCTCCGGATTCCCGTAAGGAAGGTTTCCGGTTGTATCACCCCCAGTACCATCTGTGGGGGAATGATCGAATGCACCATCGTTTGTGGAGGATCCTTGACAGCTGACTGTCGTGACAGCGCATCGGCCTTTCGGTTTTCTGACCCAGGACGATAGGTAATGTGAAAGTTGAAACCAGCGAAGAATATCATCCATCGTAACTGCCGAGGAGAGAGATGTCTTGTAGCTGTCATGAACTGTAGGTTCCGGTGGTCGGTGTACACCGTCACTACGTGCCTGGCCCCCATCAGCCAATGTCTCCACTCAGCGAAAGCGTCCTTGATGGCGAGGAGCTCTTTTTCAGCAATATGGTAATTGCGCTCAGCGTCATTCAGTTTGCGAGACATGAATGCCACGGGATGTAGCAATCCCGTGTCCGGATTGCGCTGAGATAGTATAGCTCCAATGGCCACGTCAGATGCATCGGCTTCAACTACATAGGGAAGGGAAGGATCCGGGTGTGCTAACACCGGTGCTTTGCCGAAGGCGTCCTTCAAGGCTTCGAAGGCCTTCTGTGCTTCTTGAGACCACACGAACTCAGCCGACTTCCTTAGCAGTTTTGTGATCGGTGCCACCAGCCCGAGAAGCCATCGATAAATCGCCTGAAGAAGTTGGCGAAGCCGATAAAGCTTTGGACATCCTTGACTCCCTGGGGGGTTGGCCACTCTCTCACTGCCTTGATCTTGCGTTCCGCCATCTCTTGTCCGTTCGGACTCAGCATCACTCCCAGGAACTCCACCGATGTGACATGGAAATCACATTTGCTGAGCTTGCAGAACAGCATATTCTCCCTCAGCTTCTGGAGTACCGCCGAGACGTGTCTTACATGATCCTCCTCATTGTCAGAATAAATGAGGATATCGTCGATGTAGACCACGACATATCTATCCATCTCTTCCCGAAAAACCTCATTCAGGAAGTATTGAAAGGCGGCCGGTGCGTTGCACAACCCGAACGGCATGACGAGGTACTCGAATAGGCCAAACCGTGTCTTAAATGCGGTTTTCCACTCGTCGCCGTCCCTCATGCGCACCAGATGGTATGCCCCTTTCGAATCCAACTTGGTGTAAATCCTCGCCTTCTTGACTTGCTCCAGGAGAACACTTATGAGTGGTAAGGGGTAGCGGTTTTTTATGGTGATGGCATTCAACTCCCTGAAGTCCACACAGGCCCTCAGTTCCCCATTAGCCTTCGGTATGAAGAAGAGCGGCAAGGCGGCGGGGGATTTGGACGGTCTTATGAATCCCAGCCCCAAGAGTTTATCCAGATAACCTCTGAGATGTACATTTTCCGGTTCTGTCAATGCATACAATCTGCCACTGGGCACGTTGGCTCCAGGGACCAGATCGATCTGACAGTCGTATATTCGATGTGGAGGGAGCACCTCCGCCTTCATCTCATCGAACACATCTTCGTAACTGCGATAATTTCGGGGGAGCGTAACATCCTTTTCCGCTGCCGTGGCTACCGTCTGACTTACTTTCGGATCCAGGAGGGTTTGTTCCTGTTTCTTCTCGCAGTGTATTCGGCAGAATGGGGATTACATCTCGATGGTATGTGTAGGCCAATCCACAGAGGGGTTATGCTTCTGTAACCATGGAAGACCCAAAATGACCCCGTATTGCGGTGCTCTGATTATGTTGAAGTCTATCTCTTCCAGATGGCTCCGTCCATACTTCATCGGTATACCCCCTATGTGCTACCCTATGGGACCGGTCACCAATCGTCTTCCATCCACGGCGTATACGTCCTCTGGAACAGCCTTGGGGAGAAGCACCAGCCCCAGTCTGTTCGCCTCGTTAATGTCCATGAACATGCCTGTCGCCCCCGAATCCACCATGGCCACCACCGGTACCCACTGGTCGTGCACTCCCACGTGCACTGTGATGAACAAGTGCCTTTGTCCCTTGGACACAGATTTAGACAGTGAAGGGATGTAATCGTGACTCCTAGATGCCCCTTCGTTGGTCTGGGAGTCCTCTAGTTTTCCGCCGGGACGTCCAACACCGCTGTTACCGACCGGTTGTTCTTATATCTTGAAGTTTTTGGCTTGGCAGGACACTCCCGGACATAGTGTCCCTTCTTGCCGCAGTACAGGCACAGCCCCTGTTTACGGCGGGATTCCTTCTCTGACGCTGTGAGACTCGCTCTGATGGCACCGATGTCCATGGGTTCCCCCTTGGGTGGGGTCGTGGGTTCCGGGCTTCCCACCGTGGTATAAGATGGAAGAGCTTTTCCTTTTCTTCTAGTGTCGCCTTTTCTGTCACTCATCCGATGATCCAACCTCAAAACCAGGTTGATAAGCCCCTCACACGTCTTGGGTTGGGGATCGATTTGAGCAACCACATCCTTTAGCTCGTCACACAACCCTTGATGAAACAGTGCAGTTTGTTTCGCTACTGGCCACTTGGTTTCAGCCACCAGTCGGCGAAACGCATTGAGGTATTGCACTAGATCGTTAGACCCTTGTCTTAGTTCCAGCATCTCGCGGTCTGCGGTGTATGAGTCTGCCCTTCTGTCGAACACTTTGAGGAATTCCTCGCGAAAAGCTCCTCAGTCGCAGAGGATGGGGTCGTCACGGCTCACCAGTGGTACGGCCCACTGTGCAGCGTTCCCAGCCAAGTAGGATATCAGAAACGCCACCCTTGCTTGACTCGTTGGGAATGCTTTAGGTTTGCAAGACAAATGCAGAGCCACCTGCGTAAGGAATACCTGCACGGTGTTGGGGTCTCCGCTGTATCTCTCCGGGGTTGCCAAGGGAATAGCAACCGGCATTTCCACTACTACCGATGGGCTCTGTGTCGTGAGGGAAACGCTGGGCGTTAACGGGTCTGTTTGTATGGCATCCAGCCTAGCCCGCACATTTGCGGTTTCCTGTCTTGAAGCCGTGAGCTCTACTTGCATTGCGGCCAATGCGGCCACGACGTCGTCCAGAGTTGCCATGTCTGTAGACGACCAGGAGACTGTTAAGGTTTATAAGGTCGGATATTTTGTAACACCTGAAGGTCTCGGGGTCGCCACAGACACCACAAAACAGGACACAACACAGTTCTAGGGTTTGGTGATTTATTGTAATTAAACACAATATACAAGAAATCAATAAGGTAACTAGTCACTGGTCACCTTCAGCCGGTATACGTTACCCCGTCCTCTGCATATACGCCGGTCCCGGCGTATGCCAACAGAGGGCAGAAACACAGTAGCCGACAATGCCACTCGAGGTGTTTTGAGGGAATCGTGGAAACAGCCGTTTCTCACAGTGGATTCAGGGAGACACCCAGCCGGGGTCTCGACCTGAAGGGAGCAGCCGCTCGACCTT
The DNA here is from genome assembly GCF_964263255.1 of Lissotriton vulgaris. NCBI lineage: Eukaryota > Metazoa > Chordata > Amphibia > Caudata > Salamandridae > Lissotriton > Lissotriton vulgaris. The sequence continues at coordinate 280,935,240 of NC_141689.1, read as the reverse complement.
GTTCCACAGAGGAGTCAGGGAAACACCCAGCCGGGGTCTCGACCTGAAGGGAGCAGCCGCTCGACCTCTTCCTCTTCTACAACGGGACGCTGCTTCACCTCCGGGTGATGCATCACCGTTGTCCCAATAATGCCAAATGCTGTTTGACGAGAGCAGCCGCTCGATCGTCCTTTCGGAAACTCTACAGCCGATACGCGGCAAACACCTCCTGGTGTGTGTAACGGCTGGAGCCTCCCGTAGGTTTGGAACAGGCTGGGAGCTACGGCTCACACCAGCGACTGTTCCCGTGTGGGACTTCCGACTCCTCCGAGTCGTCGGCGGCAAAGTTTTCCGCTTTCAGTAACAACAGACAGGCTTCTCGACTCGTCCGAGTCAGAAGCGGCAAGGAAGCTTTCCTGGCGGCTCACCGAGAAGACACAGGGCGGACTAACAAAGATCGGTCCGGGGAGACTCACTCGACCCACCTCCGTCTTTGTCCTAGGATCCTGCTGGAATTCTTCTCACTGCTGGAGCACAGGAACAGCTTGGTGGAAGGCCGTGTAGATACTAGAATATCCGACACCCTTCTTGGATTAGGTACCGCCTTTATAGGCGTGTGGTGATTGCGTTATGTAACTAGTACCTTGAGTTACGTAACGCTCCTCCCGCTTGGCCTTCTGGGAGTCGTAGTCCGTTGTAGTCGCGGATGTCTTTTCCCTGTCGGTGCAGGGATTTCCTGACATATACTGACTATGAAATCCGACAGTATTGTGTTCGGACCAGTTGGGATTCCGCACAGCCGTTATAGGACTATCTGAGTGATTTCACAAATCACTTTAAGGTATAAGAATATCTCGAGTGTCTTGCATTATATCGGTCAGACACAGGCTTAAATTTGACACATATGAATATCCTCCCTTGTAGGATTCCATTCAAGCGGAACAGATAAAAGCACCCCTGTGAACTGCACTACGAAAAGCGGACATTCCGCGTACAAAGTAGGTCTATATTAGTATGTCATTGCTAGGTGGCAGGTCTGCTTACATCACTTAATTTAAAAATAGGATACACTAGGTGTAACGCCTTGGCTACCTCAATCTTTCTTGAACGTTCACACTAATCTCACGCTCTTTTCTATTTTTTCCAACGTTGTTGCATGTTTGAAACTAAGTGAACTGTTTTTTTGATCACTGTAACTATTATTTGTTAATAGTTTCTCCTGCTTGGCATGCCTATGCTAGTCTGGAGCTCTGCACATTAGCACTTAACAATAAGATGTACATAATTGACTCTTGTAAGTAGGATGCAACACATATTGTTAAATTAACATGCAGCATATTTTTAATTTCAGATGAGAAGAACCCCATGATTTTAAATATGTCTGTGTACCTGTTTTTGTTTATGTTGGCCCTGATGAAGGTGATTTAAATAAAGAGATTCACTGAAACGTACGTAGGCCCTGTACACCTGAGATCCACGTACAAAGGGATAAAAAAAGGAAAAAAGAAACAAATGAACTGTTAACTTACAACCGGTGTATCATCAAGAGAAAGAGACATGAACATATAGGTGTAAAGATACATTGTGACTCTCAGTTGTATTGCCTTCCCATATTGTTTTCACTGTTTTTTGTCACTAGTATGAGTATGTATGATTTTGTGCGAATGATGTGGAATGATTGATAGAGAGACTACTAGCTCTTTATGGTTCATATGTGGGGTTCATACTAAGACTAGCACTGTAAACAATGAATTTCTAGCACAGAAATATCATAATTGTATTGTAAAATATCAAAAAATGTTATATAGTTTTTATAAAATGTTTTCTTATCTCAAGCTACGAAAATAAAAATAAATAGAAAAGTGAAGAATAATATGTCTGCCTGAATACTCCTTTCAATTGTTGCATCCTTGTGAAATGTCTAGATTCATTCAATTTTTTGAAAGTAAATAGGTCAGGTTAAAGGTATTTTGTTCATAGTTGCTGTTTTCTCTCCCTCCTCTAGACCTAAAATTAAATTTGGGAGTACTATTTGTTAGGGGCTCTCCATGGTACAGGTGCTGAGGGTCTTAGGTCACTTATACATCCGTATGCTCCTTGTCGATCTCTTCGCTCCTCTAGCAAAAATCTTCTTGAGGTACCTAAGTTCAATAAGGCCAAATGGGGAGGTAGAGCGTTTTCCATGTTTGCACCTAGATTATGGAACTCCCTCCCCCCTGAGCTCTTGAGGCAACCCTCTCTTGCACTGTTTCGCAGAGCACTGAAAACCTGTTTTTTCTCTGAAGCGATCTGTAAGATCTCTACCTAAACTGTTTATGCGCCTTGACGCCCTTTGGATAAGTTGCGCGTTAGAAGACTCCATTCATTCATTCATTCATGATAACCGATCTGAACATTCATATGCTCCAATTTCTCGATGGGATAACATCTTCAACCTGAAACTGTATAATTTCTTACTTAGACTCTTTTCGTGAGAAATCTCTTCCCACATTTCTTTCAATTCAGTCTTTTCTGATTTTGTAATGTAGGACGTTACATATCGAGCAACAGGAATGGAATTGTCCGCAGCGTACTGAATATCCATGTTCGCATTCCACGTGGACAGAATAACTGGATTGTAGTCATTTATGTAGTTTGACTCTTCGCTTCTCCTTAAATTGGAGGTATTTTTTGGAGACTTTCTTGTGATGCCATGTCGCATAGCTGACAAAAAACTGTTCACTCTTCCTTTGGATATTACAGGACGTGGAAATGCAAAGCGACATTTGGTATAGAATTTATCCTTAGACTTGTACTTTCGTCGGCAGTATTTTCCACATTGATGGCTTCGGAATCGTAAGACTTGCTGTCTTAAGTTATTTCCTTCTGTACTTTTGGGTACAGCACATGTGGAATATTCTTCAATAAAAGACAAAACAGGATCATCTGAATCTGTTCTAAATTTTGGGACATCCTTGATCCATAATAGCATATGTATATGTGGAGCGCCTCTTGCTTGATACTCCTTTCTCCAAAATAAATCCACACCTTCTCCAAGAGGGGGATTTTTTTTATTGCAGATAGGAGACATCATAGCTTTAAATCTATGATTAAAATAGCTGCTTACATTAACAGGATCCAAAGAGCACAATTCTCCAGGTGTCTTGTATTCAATATTTATTATATTGGAATTTGCCTCTGGAAGAAATTCAAATAGATCATCCCAAGCGTACTCAGCACAGCTTAGGGTATGGAACCATGTAGGAGTTCCTAAGTTCCGTAGCATGCATTTCAGTTCTCCATGACGACGGTACCAACCAATATTCATTAGTGCCAATCTGACATGCCAACAGATTAATCAGATGAGATTCTAAATGATCATCCCTCTGGTGCACTTTATCCATAAAATCCTTTGCAGAAACATTTTGCAGATGTACCCGTGTTTTCAATAAGTGATTGACTGCATATGAAAGTCCAAACAAGTCTCTTTCAAACAAAAGATGAAATATATAAGGGATACATTGTCTAAATCTTGGATCGTCTGCATATAATCTTGTTGTCCGATATTCAGATGCAGGAATTTGCACAGGTCGCTTATCATATCGTCCTCCTTTTCCTGTTGGAAACAACTGCGGAAAACAATGAGCTTCCAAGCTCTCTTCCCATACACTCAATTGACTTCCCTTTGCTTTGTTCATTTGAAACAACTTAATAGTGTTCCCCATCACTTATTTTGAATGAAGTGGATATACACTGTAATGTTCATAAATTTCTTCACTTCTTGACATATCCACTTTTTCAATTTGTCCACTTGACCTTTCAGTATCTTCTGCTTAAAGTATTTTTTCTTCTCTGATATACACATTTTTATAGTACTCATTGTTTTTTATGAAATACAAAGTCGCCTTCTGCGCTTTTCTAACATCAACTAACTCCTGCCAGATTTTCTTACTCTTAGTAGGAACACCATTAACTAGAATCCCTAGTGGTTCATTTTCTACACACTCTACACCAATAGTTTCAACATTTTTCTTTCAATCTAATAGTAAATATACAACTCTTCCTTTTAATCCTCTCTGTAAATCTGAAGGAGGCAATTTACCTGTTTTAGGCTCCATAAGAAAAATAGCCTGAAGCGGGTGCACACATTGAATGAGAATAGACTCATAGGTATTAAAATCTATCAATTCTGGTGCAATAGCAACCAACTCTAGATTATTATTGACAGCTCTAGCGGGCATTTTATTATCATCCAATTTTTTATAATAATATTTGCAAATACGCTGGTCAGAACTCGCAAAACAATTCTCTACCAACAAATAAGTTGCAAATTCCTTCCCCTTATCATTATTTTCTCTTTCACTTTTAAAATACAGATCAACACTCATAGTCTGATTTTTATAGTGAGTTCGCCGACAACAAAGGCAAGAGTAATTTGGCCTTTCACCTGAAATCACCTTAAACTATGTAATTTCACTTTCAAAATTTTTTGTACAACTATGTTCAAAATTCTCTTCAACATTTTCTTCTATTAACGTCTGAGTTTCTTCACTCTCTTGTTCGGGACCAAAGTAACAAAACTCAATATCATCACAAATCTTCACATCTGAAACTGGCCCACGCAAAAGAGCACTGTTCAACTCATTTAACTTTAGTGCTGGACTTTTTGCATAATACAATCGTCTGACTACTTCCGCATTTGAGTATGATGTACTACCAACATCCTGAAATGATGAAAAACACTTTGACATACTTTTCTAGAAAGACAAGCCAGAGAATGACCTTGCAAACCAGTATTTTTTCTCACTCTGCAAGGGTCTAGTCCTTGCAACATTTTAATCTTTTGTTTAAAACTTTTTTTTACTATATTCTCATAAGAAATTACGTAAAAGATCAATAGATTCTTGTTGTATACTACAAATACTACTGCAATCCCACGTGTACACTGGGGCTTTAGCACGTCTGCCTAGAACTTCATCAGCTATCACTTCTTCTGCATTTCTGGGAACCATTTTCTCTTTCTCAATAGGACAACCATTTCTAACCTCATAAGCTCCACCACTGGTGTCAACTGCATGCAACAAATCATTGGTCTGAAAATAACTCTCTTCATATAAGAAAGGCTCTGAACTTGAACTGTGTTTCCATTCACCCCCAAAAAATCCAAAAAGTAGTTCTGTTTTACTCTTTTCCTCTTACTTTTGGCCTTCATTGAATGGATTGGTTTACCTAGTGATCAAATTCTGTATAATACTAAAATAAATAGTTTTCTTTTTACTTCAAAAGCCTTTTCAACAATGGATTCAATATGCTTCTTCTATTTATAAAATAGTATTCTCTTTTTATATTTCTTCAAATCTTTCAGCAAATTATGTACTACTCTATCATAAAATATTTTCTTTCGAATCTCTTTATACTGAACTAGCAGCCCGTCCCAACGTTGTCAGGGTATGAATTGCTGCCAGCCATATTACGCCCCAGCACACGCCCACAGCACAACGCAGACACGCCCACAAGGGACTACTTTGCTGACACAGTTCTTTTACCTTTTAAATGTATATGGTGGGCGTTTGCATAGCCTATGTCCTTCTGCTGCAACCGCCCTTTCTAACGCTGTATTGGGTGTTGTGATTGGTGCTGTGGTTCCTGAGATTACCCGCCTCAAAGGTTTGGGCTCTCTCTTTATTATATTAGTATAGATTTCTCTTCTTTTAACAAAGTCGTTTTTTTATTCTACATTTGCTTTATTTTCTTTCCTATTATTTAATTTTTCTTTTCTCGTTGAAGCGTCATCACTGCTTTCAACATTTTGAACCTTATTCTTTCCATCTTTAATAAACTTCTTAGTAATCTTACCAGAAGGTTTTCTCTTTTTGGCCACATTATGTTGCTCATCCAATACTTGTTGTTGAGATTTCTTCAAGTAAATATCCTTCACCTCTATTTTTCTTTTTCAACCTTTTTTAGGCATGATAACGTTATTTTAATGATGATAAACAATATCTGTAAAAAATAAACATAAATAAAAGTATATTGCTAATCTTATAAGTTATACTTTTCTAGTACTATGCAAACACATTCTATATAGATACTGACAGAGAAATTGTATACTTTAAATACAAATGTGAAAGTGGTTACACTACACCACATGCATAGTGCATAGGAGTTTGAAGCACTCTGTGCCCTAAAGCCTGGCTCACTATATGAGTACGTGCATACTAACTGAATATTTAGAGTAGTACAAGAAAAGACACTAAGTACATTTATAACTAGTTGAATGTTACTTTACTGAATGGATTAAAACATAGTACTGAAAGATTCACTATGGCATTGCAAAAGCAGTGACAGGGTGTTTGCTGTAGTGCAGGTATACTAAAAAGAGAATTGTAGGCCTGAAACACAACTGTAAAGGTGATTAGACCAGTACATGCATAGTGTATAGGAGTTTAAAACAGTCCCTGTCCTAAAGCATTTTTTTTTTAACTGAGAAATGTGCGCAGGGTACATGGATTCGCTGTAAAAAAAATAAAAACGAAATACGGGCTCCTGTGCTTGTTTAAAAATTAGCTACCTGGGGAGGGACAAATTCCAAGGTCTAACATATTACATTTCATTGGGGTTCAAATGGGCCCTGTAGCCTGGGGACCACCATACCTCGGTGCTACAAAATAAATGGGGAAGAGGTGTGCCGCCGCGGCCAGGGTGACTAATGCTGGACGCTGATGATCACGGTTCGATCCCCGGCTCCGGCAGCAGGGGTCTGCCCAACACCATGCAACTTTGGGCAATAGCTCGCTTAATCTTCCCAACGGCCCCCAGTGCCGAGATACCCCTTTGGGGATTATTTGTGTCCTATACAAGTACTGGATATACATTTACAAATGTGTGGGGAGACTCAAAGGTACTCCCAAGAAAAATACTTAGGTAGGACGGCCTTAAAGACCTCGTCCAGCTCCGGGAACCGCTATTCTTCGAGGCTTTGAAAAACAATGGGTCAGAGGGCTCAAAGGTCCCTCTAAGCCCCGCTGATCACCACCCTCCGGGGCTTTTTATATTGTAGGAGAGAGACAGCGTGGCCCCCATTCTGGAGCAGTTGAAAGCCTTGGGGAACACCACCCCCCAGGACCGGCTCCTGCTGTATCTTGGGGTGTCTACCTCCGGGACACTGGCACTGCTGGTTGCTATGGCAAGGCGGAGTATAGGTTCCCGCTCTGTCGTGGCAAACTTGAGGGCATATTAACAAGTGCCATTTTGCTGCAATTTAAAAAACTAAATTCAAAAATGTGGGGAAAATGATATTGCCCTATTTACTAGGTGACGATATGATGCATTAACGCATGTTAGCAGTTTGGTAATGACTCGCTTTGTATCTCCAATGAGCTGCAATGTTGGTGTTCCCAGAGGCAAGGTACGTTTTCCTATGACAATAGAACATGGAAGAGGAGACTACGACAATAGCATTGTTTTTACAAGGTAACCCTGCACTTGAGGAATGATACCAAAACTCTCACTAACTGCGGTTTATGCAGGATCCTAACAGCAGGCAAACTTGTAATTCTAGACAAGCAACAATACTACCTGAATTTTAGCAGGAAAAACCCATTAATTATATTAAAAACAAAAACCCCACATAAAACTCTTCACAAATTACTAATTTACCATTCAAATTGATTTGCAGATTAAGAAGAATTTCAGTAACACACCAGATTTTCTTATACAGAATCTCTGTAATGCACTACTTAGCAAAACCAACAAATTTCCCTCTCATTCTGCACGCATTTCTATTGGTTACACATTTTAGCCCTTTCCAATTGACATAAGTTTGAACACTACCCCCAATATGCTTACTGCCCGTTACCATGGTAACAGTACATGCAACACTGAACTAAGCACACATGTCACAAGTTCAGCACACAATGTTGCTAATGCAAACAGCAAGTGTGCTTGACTTTTCAAAATATCACCTAATCTAATGTAATGTTCCATTCAAACAGTTTTTCTTAACCAATAAGAAATATGGTTTTAAAAACAGAAACATGCACCCTACTTTTCAGACTACAATGTTTTTAAACAGCCAATCATTTCTATTGTTTTTTCAAAACGACACCTAATCCACCATTTTAGAAAAATCTTACTTTTCAAACTGCAATTTCATTTACAGAGACCATCTCAGTGCATCCAGACTTCCTTGCAAGATGCTTACAGTATGGATTGTAGGGACACAGCTATATGTTCTGGAGTCAAAGGTACGCAGAAAATGGAGCCATTGACAAAGACCTAGGTTTACCAAATGTAGATATAAAATGGATTGGGCAGAGAGGATTATAGTGGCACCAATTAATGCCATTGGTTAAATCCTTTTTGCAACTCCAACACCCTGACCTCATAATTGTGCACTTTGGTGGCAATGATCTAGGCACTTTGACTGGGGTAGGTCTGGAAATGCTTATGAAGGATACCTTTGGAGAATTGATGTCACTTTTTCCCCAAACTGACTTTGTGTATTGTAACATATTCCAAAGGCAGATATATATATTGTTTTCATAGCATACATGTACTTACTGCGAGAATCTTATGCACTTGGGCACTTGAGCACTTTTTTTATGATAACAACGATGGAGGTCTTGTATTATGCTTTGGACAAGTTACAATAATTTTGCACATATGTTTTGACTGGTATAAAATGAGGATTGAATACTAATTTTTCATTAGGCATTATTGTATATATCTTGAAATGAATTTGCACTAGCACTTTATTCAGCTCATTGATTTATCTGAATATCGAAATGTCCTTTTGAGTTTTGTATTTTGTACATATGTGTAAATGAAGTATTTTTTCCATGTCCTTTACCCCCTTAAATCCGTTGTTATCGTTTCTACCTCTATGTTTGACACAGTATTTAAACACCCCCATTGGTAATTTGAGGCCATGTGATCAAGGCCGTTTTGTGACGGCCGAAACGCGTCATGCCGATGGCGAGGGAAAAATAAAGCCACATCTTCGAAAATCTACCTTGGTGTTTCTGAGATCTGTTCCGCGGTGGTGCGAGGAGACGCATTGCAGGACTCTTGTTTTGATATATATATATATATATATATATATATATATATAACCTACTGGCGGTCGCCAGTAGGTATATATAGTTAGGATTTTTTCTCTATGGAACTTTTGAAAATTCTATGTCTAATAACTTTGGCGTTTGTGGACGGAATCGGCTGAAATTTTCAGGAAAATGGCACATTTTGTTTCTGAGCAGCCCCTGATAATTTGGGGGGGGTTCCGTTAAGGGGGGGCCGAGAAAAAAGGGGGGTCCCAAAACGCATTTTTCCCATTCATTTTTCCATAGGGCCTTTGGCCTCACTTTTAGCTCGAACGGCTGAATGGATTTACACGAAACTTGGCAAAATTATAGGGACTGTTAGCCCGATGTGCCTTTGCTGGGTCTCAATATATGTGCTCCAGTGGATTTTGAGAAATTAACGTTTAAAAAAACAGATATATCTGTGACAGCGTCCCGGATAGCGCACTAGATCGCGTACTTTTCGCGTAACGGAGCTTTGCGTAGCGAAGCTGATTGGCTCTCCGGTGTCTGTCAACATTCTAAACAGTCCGGTGCGGCCACCATCTTGTTTATCGGTAGGATCGAGAGACAAGAGGAGGAGAAAAACGAAGGGGGAATTTAATGAAAGGGGGCAAGGTAGATCCTTCTTGACCCCCTAGGAATGATGTTGGGGTTATTAAAGGGTCCCGTGGGGCAAATAATAAAAATTAGATTTTTCGCGGTAGAAGCGCTTCTCGGTGCGCGAACCGGGTCGCAAACTGGTAGCGAAACGTGAATTCGCCATTTTGTGTTTCGATTTAATTAAATTACTAGGTATAAGGGGGTACGGGAGACGTATCCTGACCCCTTATGTTTTCTGAGGGTGGCTGAGGAGACTCATATATGTTGATACATGTCTTCCAGCGGCTGTGCGTGAGCGTTTTTTTTTTTTTTGCTGCGTGACGTCTGTTAACGTTCGATTCGATGGAAATCAGGAACTGTTGACCGCCATTTTGTCACTGCGAGTAAATATTTTGTTTTAAATAATTGTTATAAATTATTCCTTATTGATAAACATTGTCTGCGCCATCTTGCCTTTTTTGCAATGCCACACTTTTGTTGAGCACGGCAGTGTTATGTTGTGAATTACTTGCCATATCACTTTAACTGTGTTCATTCCACATTCCATCTTATAGTGTTCTTACCCAATGTTCTTTCCAATGTATTCCAATGTTATTCAACAGGCAGCCATTTTAGATGCCTTGACCAGACCTACTCTCTGCACGCCGCCGATCCTCAGCATGGCTCCCCACCCTCGCAAGCATCTCCCCCACGCACTGGTCACCCCCGCTCTCTCTCTCATGCATGGGCCAGAAACCTCCTCCCATCTGCGCTGTTCGTGAGCGTTTTTTTTTTTTGCTGCGTGACGTCTGTCAACGTTCGATTCGATGGAAATCAGGAACTGTTGACCGCCATTTTGTCACTGCGAGTAAATATTTTGTTTTAAATAATTGTTATAAATTAATCCTTATTGATAAACATTGTCTGCGCCATCTTGCCTTTTTTGCAATGCCACACTTTTGTTGAGCACGGCAGCCATTTTAGATGCCTTGACCAGACCCACTCTCTGCACGCTGCTGATCCTCAGCATGGCTTCCCACCCTCGCAAGCATCTCCCCCACGCACTGGTCACCCCCGCTCTCTCTCTCATGCATGGGCCAGAAACCTACTCCCATCTGCGCTGTTCTTCTCTGAGAATCACACCCTGTGCCCGCCCGACACCTCCCTTTCACCCTATTCACTACCGCACCCTCTGACACTCCTCTTCCTCTGTGTCCAATTGTCCAGGCCGGTCCCAGGCTATCACCTAGTCCTGCAGGTGTAGTTTATGGCCCCAGCTGTAGAGAATCACCCCTCTTCAAAGGAGTTACAGTAGATCAAGGCCCCCACCCGATGAGATCCGTCACACCACACGCATTCCTACTATCTGATAACCATCCTGTATTGTGCTTGGGGAGGGGATTCTCACTGTGAGGGTGTGTGGGTCCGAGCCTGAAGCGGAAGATTCCAGGGATGCCTCTTTGTACATCAAAGTTTTTACAATTATGTGTCACATTAAAAATATATAGCACTCCAACAAAGTAGTAGGATTATAACATTTTAATAACTTATAAATATATACAACGCAACAAAAACAGTAAATACATTTAAACATTTTTTTAAAGAAGCAACAATGGTCAGTAGCTGTGTTTTGTGTGAATAGTCCCAAGGCAGCACAACGTGCTGAGTTCTGGACGGCACCCAGGTGATGTTACCTGGGTGCCGCACTGGTTTTTGGTATCCTACAATGCAGCTCCGAAAAACGGCGTGGGGCGTCCTGGGTGGTGCGGGGGGAGGCCTCGTCAGTAGCGGTCTGTTGTGCGAATAGTCCCAAGGCAGCAGAACGCGCTGAGATGTGGATGGCATCCAGGTGATGTCCAGTAAGTTGCCGCACTGGTTTTGGCATCCTACAATGCTGCTCGGAAAAACGGCGTGGGGCGCCCCGGGGGGGGGGGGAGGCGGCGTGAACGGGCCTCCCCAGGTGGAGGCTCGTCTGCTGTACTGGGGCGCCCCTTTACCGTTTCAGTTGCCATTCCGCTCGCTTTTGCTACACTGTGCCTCATCCTCCATTCAGCTGGTTATTGCCCGCTCTTGCGGCTACAGAGTCTCGCTCACCATGTAGTTGAGTTGCGCCCACTCTTGCGGTGGGCGTCTGCTACAGGACTCTTAAAATGGCGGACGGCTCTTCGGATTTGGGCCTGGTCCCCTAAAATGGCCCTGGGACACCTTGGAACTCGGATGTCCCCTGAGCCTTGTAGATTTTACAAAAGTCTTGAGGGCCCCCGACTCCTGCAGTCTTCCGGTGGGGAGCGGCTGCCATGATTGCTCGCGGAATGACCACGACGGAGCCACGAGATGGTGGTGCTCTCATGCTGACGCCAGCTTCAGTCTGAAACATCCAGAAACAAGGTGGGGCTTTCATCGTTTGGGAAAAAAAAAATGTTTTAATCCAATGAAAAGTGTTATTTTTAGGTCATATGATCAAGCCTTCTATCATTAGGAAACCAAAAGTAAAATGAACCAATGAAAAGTTTTATAAACAAGTCACATGACCTGTTATGCTTACGTTACGCGCTGGTATAAAAAGCGTAGAAAATCCGTTGGCACGTGAGGCGGCGTCAGTAGCGGACCGATGTGCGAATAGGCCGAAGGCAGCACAACGCGCCAAGATCCGGATGGCACCGAGGTGGTGTTCAGCAAGTTGCCGCACTGGTGTGGCCATCCTACAATGCTGCGCTGAAAGTCGGCGTGGGGCGCCCCGTTGGCCTGTGAGGTCGCGTCAGTCAGTGGGGGCTGTTTGAGAAAGCAATGTGATGCTGTGCGTCGCCCCCAAGATGGAGGCTCCTCGGCTGCAGTGGGGCGCCCCTTGGTGTTTCACTCGCTATCCAGCTGAGTTGCGTCCGCACTTGTGGCTACAGTAGGCCGAAGGCAGCACAACGCGCCGAGATCTGGATGGCACCGAGGTGGTGTCCAGCAAGTTGCCGCACTGGTGTGGCCATCCTACAATGCTGCACCGAAAGTCGGCGTGGGGTGCCCCGTTGGCTTATGAGGTGGTGTCAGTAGCGGATCGATGTGTGAATAGGTCGGAACCAGCACAAGGCGCCAAGATCCGGATGGCAAGTCCTGGATGTTGGGTGCCATAGTTGAGAGCCAAGATCTGGATGGCAAGTCCTGGATGTTGGGTGCCATAGTTGAGAGTTCTGAGCAGTGCTTGTAACACTGTCTGAAGCTTATTTGCACCTGCTGCAGCTTCACTATTGCCTTGGTGTGGCCAAAGATCGCCCATGACATAGGCGGCCGGCTCCCGAGGTCCGGCGGAACTTTTTACCTTTTCCTTTCTGCATCTTGTCCCACAATCCGTTTGACCTGAAGACACGACCAGGTCCCTGAATGTGTGCAGGGGGACGCTATTGATTGAATCAAAATGGCGGCTTCACACAAAGCTGACTCAAGCGTTGCTGGTGATGCTATACAGACAAAAAATGGTTTTCAGTTTGTACATTCTTCAGGATTTTTCCATCCAAGGCTGGTTGAGAGTTTGTAGAACAATGGCTTTAGATCTTGCCCTCCCCTCTTTTGACTGTTGGTTCTTGTTGCCTATCTCTTCTGTTGTCATTTAACTGAACCTTTTTTGACTGCCGAAAGGGGTTCTGGTCCGACCACTGGTTGGTGGAGACATTTTGACTATATCCTGGACCTGCCCGGCCTCGCCCAAAATGGCGCCGGTATAAATGGGACTCGTAACTCCTTGTTGTGTACTGGTTGAACAACCTTGATATCACGAGATACGTATGCAGTTTTGAAGCACATGGCGGGCGGGGACGAGAATTGATTGAATATTTCGACATCCTTATTGATATTAAGTTCTGATGTGTTATTGATTACTGTACTATTGTAAGTTCGAATTAACGTCACCCATGGTACTTGCCCGCAAATGTATATCTAGAAAATTTTATTGTAAGTGGCCCTGTCGTATTTTAATTACAAAATGTACGTCCACCGATTCCGCAACTGTCAGACACCTTAGTTCTTGCAACCTAATGGCCCGCTCGTTACGTTCCTCTACAGTGTAAATGTTTCCTCATCATATACGATTCCAGTTTGCTCCGTAGCCGGCCTACGTGGTTATAGGCCCGTATTTGTATACTGAAATTTTCACAATAAAGGTTTTTAAAACAAAACATGGTAGTAGTATTTACATTGGTAAAGTTTTTAATTTTAGTCACTGTTTTCGAATCAGTAAAAGGCAAGTGAAATAAAGCAGTCCAATTAAATGACGGATAAAAGGTATAATACGCAGGAACGCAGTTAAGATAAATGGTCAAGGGCTGTTGTGTTTTTTACTCCTGCAACATAAAGTGATCGATAAGAATCTGATATTCAGGCGTATCGGCGACTAAGACAGCAGACCGAGCATCTTTTGCTCAACGGCTCCGTCATGGGACGAAGAAACGCCCTTTTGCTATAAAAAGGAATATATTTTACTTGCAGGACAGTTGTAAATTTTCCGGGAAAGTACATTAGCCTGGAACATTATAACATATATGTTTAAGAAAAAATAATGTTCGAAAGCAATAAAAAGCGTAATTTTTAGGTCATATGACCAAGCCTTTCATCATTAGAATAACAAAAGTAAAATGAACCAATGAAAAGTTTTATAAACAAGTCACATGACCTGTTATGCTTACGTTACGCGCCGCGCCCCGGATCGCTTCCGGGAAGCTGCGCTTCGCGCACCGGAGCACTTCCGGGTGCGCTAACGCGGCGTGTCATATAACGCATTACGCGACAACGTAGGTCCAGAATATAGTCAAAATGTCTCCACCAACCAGCGGTCGGAACACAACCCCTTTCAGTAGTCTAAAAAGTTCTGTTAAATGACAACAGAAGGGACAGGCAACAAGAACAATCAGTCAAAGAGGGGAGGGCAAGTTCTTCCCTACCGGGTCACGTTGGGGCGCTACCGGAACTGATCGAATTGGTAGTCTACAGTGTTTCTGGATGTTTCAGACTGAAGCTGGCGTCAGCATGAGAGCACCACCATCTCATAGCTCAGTCGTGGCCATTCCACAAGCAATCATGGCAGCCGCTCCCCACCAGAAGCCTGCGGGAGTCTGGGGCCCCCAAGACTTTTGTAGAATCTTCAAGGCTCAGGGGACGCTTTCGAGAATGGCAGACAAGTGTCCGAGTTCCAAGGTGTCCCAGGGCCATTTAGTGGATCACGCCCAAATCTGAAGAGCCGGCCGCCATTTTGAGAGTCTTGTGGCAGCCGCCTATCGCTGCATCGCAAGAGCGGGAGCAACTCAACTACATGGTGAGCAAGACGCTGTAGTCGCAAGAGCAGGCGGTAAACAGCTGAATGGTGGAAGAGGCACAGTGTAGCAAAAGCGGGCGGAATGGCAACTGAAACGGTAAAGGGGCGCCCCACTACAGCGTGTCTTCAGGTCAAATGGATTGTGGGACAAGGTCCAGAATGGAAGAGTCATCAAAAGGCAAAAAGTTCCGCCGGACCCCGGGACCCGCCGCCTATGTCGGGGGCGATCTTAGGCCACACCAGGGCAACACGACTTGGGGAGGGGGCAGGAGCCAAGCACCCCCTCTCAGTCCGCGCCACCACACCGTATGTTGAAAATCTGAAGCTATCGTTCTACAAACTCTCAACCAGCCTTGGATGGAAAAATCTTGATGAATGTACAAACTGAAAACCAGTTTTTGTCTGCATAGCATCAGCAGCAACGCTTGCTATCAGAGTTTATGAGTTTCATGCTCGATCGATTGAGCTAGCCGGATCAGGCAACAAAAAGTATAAAATAGTTATGTAAATAGTTATTTAATAAAATGTTTTACCCTGTTACTTTGCTGGTGTGTTGTATATATTTATAATATTTGCATAGAGTTTATCGTTATTTTGGGCGGGGTGGGTGGCGGAGCCGAGCTGTCTTGCAGCCATCATGGTGTGGAGCTCAGTTCATCTCACTATTTTCGTATTTCTCATGAAGGGTTGTTCCTAATGTTTCTATTTTAGCGAGGTCAAAAAGAGATCCCATTAGTGGCCTACTGATTTTGATCGATTACTTTTGTTTTTTTACACGATTTTTCACTATCTGCAAAGACTAAACAGAGTATTGCGACTTTGTGCTTGTTTGTAAATAGAGAATGAACCAAAGAGAATCAATTGTAAAACAGTAAATGCTTGGACAACAATCAATCAAATGGAGAGACAAGCAGGCACGACGGATTACAACGGGGGTAAAGGCCTGCTTTAACTACCCTTCACTATCTGCAAAGAGAGAGTACTACTAAGAGAAAAGAGGGGGGGGGCAGCGTTCAAAGCACATCAGCGTGCATAAACACGAAAAAGTTTTTACCTATCACGTACTTGACATTTGACAGCTTTGATATTTGCTATTAAAAAACCATTGAAATTCACTGAAAAAACCATAGGTTTTAGCCCATATATAGTTAGGGATTAGCATTTACAAAACCTTAATTTACTCGCACAAAACCATAGAAATTCGCATATATACTTAGATGCAATAAATATATATCGCGCACCCCCAACCCACTGCTGATGATGTCACATATTACATCATTCATGACATGGTCAGTGACATCACTGATGACATCACTGATGACATCTCAAATGACAACATCCAGTGACTGTATGTTTCTGTAAAGTGGAAATATGTCTTACATATTGAAGAATGAGTGGATGTATAAGTGTTTGGATGATATATATATTCTCCACAGCCTTTTCCTTCACAGAAAAGCTCGCACTTGGGATGAGTTTAACCACAGTTTATTGAATAAATGTTTGATATATATATCAAACAGCACTCCTGACCGCTTTCGAAGCGGCAACTCAGCAGGCGCGGACCTCTTCTCAGTTGAATTAATTAGGCTCAAAAGTAAAACGCCATCACACCATCAGATAAAGGCAGTGGAAAATTTAATTGCAAAAGTGCAGAGCAAGTGCTCTCCTCGACGCGTTTCGCTCCGTCGGAGGAGCTTTGTCACATGACGTGCCCAAAGTAGGTGTGGCAATAAATAGTGCACAGAGAGCTCTATCACCCGTAGAAACAGGATTAAAAGCATAACACAATCGATAGGCATAACATCAATTCATGAATTCAATGTCACTTTCTGTGTGTGTATCATAAAAAACACTTGCACAACAGAATAAATATATACATATATATATATATATATATATATATATTGTTTACCAATCCGAGACCTTCGGATGAAAGGAAGGCACTGACACCGTGATTTAAACTCAAGGAAGGTTTAATCCGACATGCTGCACAGACGCGTTTCGGCGGAAGCCTCCGCCTTGCTCACTTAACTCTGTTACAATAGGCATACGTTTATATAATGCTTTACATGCTGACACATCATGAGCAGAGTCACACAACATGATAGGCTGTTAGTTGTTATGACAACCAGTGAGTCATGGCTGCACACACTATTCACATAGACACAGAAGAGTCTGTAGTTTTACGCGCAAAACCTTCATGGTAACACGTTACTTATACTTTCAACAATAGCTGCTGGCTTTTACACGTAAAATTAGATACCCAACGTTTAAATACATGATATCTGTAAATTCCGTCCTAAATAAAATATACGTGCATACCAAAGTTTACATGATTAGTCGTTGAATCATAAGCATTTAAATAGCTGCTGCAATTTTGTAACCAAACATGTTGCTTCACTTTGGTGCATAGGTAAATTAATATTAACCAATACCAATTCCTAGGTACTGCTACCTGTAACATTATCTCCAAGTGGACATATCAAAGTTTTTATGGCTATACACTGGGTTATAACAATCGAGTAACATTGTGTCCTGTTACAATATTATCGCTAGTCATATTGCGCCAAGGTGAAATCATTAAATAACAATCCCGATTCCTGGGTAGTGCTACCTGTGACATTGTCTCCAAGTGGACTGAATACTACTGTGCATACATATCACAAAGGTTATAGGCTTGTCTGTGCCTGACACCCAATTGTAAGTGCTAGCGCTACATTATCATATAGTTGTATTTGTGACAAAAACGTATGAAAATTAATAATAAACAAATTAATCGCTCACATTGTGTCCCATGTTGTAAAATTAAATGTATCATTCAAAAAGTACAGAGATTAAAACTGGAATGAGAAATATTTTTGCGGGTGGGTCTATACTTTGGATTCATAGGTGGACAGTTAAAGCTTCGTCTGAGTTTAATCCATTCGGGATTTTAGAATTTAACAAAATTATGTATCTTGACTCAAGACGTCGCAGGGCTAGTCTGCGATTCCCTCCCCTAGGGTTCTTTGGGACACTGTCTATTACATAGTAGGAAATGTGCTTGATATTCCCATCATGTATAGTGTTTATGTGTCTGGCCACAGGGTACGTTTGGTCATTGTTGGTAATGGCACGCAAATGTTGCAATATTCTCACGTGTGCTTGGTGAATAGTGCTCCCAACATAGCGTTTTCCACAGCTGCAGACCAGAACATATACGGCATACTCCGTTTTACACGAGTAGCCGCCCCTGATAAAATAGGGTTTGTTCCTGAATGGTACCTGTACCTCCTTCATATTAACCCCTTGTCTGCAGGCTTTACACTTCGTGCACTTTTTGAAGCCTTTCTGAGGTGGGGGCCACGTGACTGGTTTTTTTAGTGTAGGGGAGTTACACACTAGTTGATCACGCATGGATTTGGCCTTCCTAAATGTTATATTAGGTCTGTTTCCACTCAGGTGTCCTATTACAGGATCATTTTTGATCAGGGGCCAATGTTTCTGCAGGATTTTTCTGACCTGATTGTGGTACATGTTGTAGCCAGTTATCATTCTAGGGGGGTTACCTGTCACATTAGTAGGCGTAGTTTTTATCTCCAAATCTTTGGTAAACAGTAAATCCTTTCTGTTTTTGGTTTTACACTTGCTTTCAGCTTTCTTGAGGGTTTGTGGTCTATATCCTCGCTTACTTAATCTTTCAAATAGATCTTTTTTGGCTTTGGTGGCTCCCTCCTCTGTGCTGCAATTACGTGTCATACGCAAGCATTCAGCATAAGGAATAGACTCTTTTAATTTAGTGGGGTGGAAACTTTGTGCATGAAGCACTGCATTACCAGCTGTAGGTTTCCTGTACGTTCTGGTCTGGATTTTGTCATTTTGCACATACACTTCTATGTCCAAGAATTGGAGCATTTCTTTGCTAGTAGTACTAGTAAATTTTAAGTTTAGGCTGTTCTCATTAAGGTCTTTGGCGAATGCCTCCGCACTCTCAGTGGTGCCCCTCCACAAGATAAAAATGTCATCAATATAGCGCTTATAAAGCACCACATTATGTGACATTTCTCTATCATGTTTGACGGCTAATACCTGCTCCTCCCACCAGCCCATATGCAAATTCGCATAGCTGGGGGAGAAGCAAGTGCCCATTGCCGAACCTTGTAGCTGTTTATAGTGCAATTTGTCAAATAAAAAGGTGTTATTATTAAGGCACCACTCTACCATCTGTAGTAACATCAACGAGTGTTGGTACAATGCTATTGGGCGTTTATTCAGATAGTATTCCAACGCCCGCAGCCCATCTGTGTGTCTGATACTTGTGTATAAAGCTTGTACATCCAACGACATAAACACAAAATCCTGCTCCCACTGTAAATCATATATATGCCTTAGAAAGTCACCACTGTCCTGTATATAAGCCGGAAGATCTTTGACAAAAGGTTGGAGAAAGAAATCTACAAATGTGCTGGTATTTTCAAACAGGCTGCCGATGGCAGAAATGATCGGTCTTCCGGGTGGCTCTTTTGGGTCTTTATGGACTTTAGGGATAAGGTAAAGCTGGGGAATTCTTGGATAGTCATTTTTTAGAAAAGCTAATTCTGCTTTGCTTATTAAACCAAGGTTTCTCCACTTATATAAGTCACAGTGATATCTCTCCTGTATTCCCACTATGATGTTGGGGCTCACTCTGCAGTAACATTCTTGATCAAGCAATTGCTTCATTGCTTCATCATTGTACATTTTTAGTGGCCATAGCACCACATTGCCGCCCTTATCCGACCACCGCACGACAATATCAGATCTCTTTTGTATTTTAGCCATTAGCGCACTGTACTCCATTCTCTTATTGTGCTCTTTCGTGCAAAATTGTCGTGTGCTCTGTATTGATAGTTCTTTCAACTCTCTGATGACATTCTCAGAAAAAAGGTCCAGTCCATCCTTCAGCAGTATGGGCATAAATATAGATTTCGGTTTGAAATTGGTTTGTACCGTTTGATATGTGCTTAAGTCTGCTGCGTTGGCTAGTTCTCCTGGTGTCATTTGGCTAAGGGATTCTTCATATTCAAGGGCAATCATGTCTCCTAGTACCGCCATATCTGCAGTGCTCAGGGTCTCAGCGATTCCTTGGCCTGTATCTTCTGGGCCCTTCTGTTTGCTGATGCCATTTATAAAATGTTTTTGCAGTTTAAGTTTTCTTACAAATTGGAACAGGTCTATCCTGGTTTGGGTGTAATCAAAGTTAGTTGACGTGCAAAATGTTAATCCCAGTGATAGAATTTCTGTTTCCCTAGTTGTAAGTTCAAGGTCAGACAGATTAATAACGGTGTTGTCCATGTTTTCTATTTGTGTGTCTTCCATTATTGTTTCCTGTTTTTTCTGTATTTTGGTTTTGTTTGTTTCGCTGTTCCGCCCGCCCCAGCGCCTGTCTTTTCTTCTTTGGCTTTTTGTTTTGTATTTTGTTTGGACTTGCCTTTTGTCCATTCTGTTTGTGACTGTTTCCGAGGCCTTAAGGATTTGAGGCGCTGTAAACGAAAATAAGACAGTTCCTGGGCCGGGTTTGGTACTTCTCCTGTGAGGACTAAGGAACTTACACTCTCTGGGTCTGACTCCAACGAGGCACTCAGGTCTGTTCCACTTGATGCGGGCGTCATTTGTGATCCACTTGACGTTGCCGATAACTGTTGTCTTTTAATATTGTCAAATTTTCGGGCAAATGTATAGATTCGGCCGTTCACATAATCATTTCGGTCTCTTTGAAACTTGATCGCTTTTCTTTCCTTTATTTCCTCTTCCAATTTAGAAAGCCTGTTAACTATTTCTTTCAATGCCACAGTTATTTCATCTTGATTTTCCCTTGATTCCAAATCCTTCATTATCTCTTCTATCCTGGTTATTATTTTGTCACGGTCACTTGCTGCATATTTCACCAGTATTTTCAACATATTTTGGGATGCCTGGGCATTGTTGTCTGCCCAGTCTTGTAGCATGGCCGGATCAGGATTTTCGTAGGTGGGGGCAACTAATATTCTGAGTCCTCGTGGTACTCTGCCCACGTCCAGGTATCTCTGCAGTGATTTTATCTCCCACCATTTTGATACTTCCTTTTTTCGTAGTTTCTCTAGTTCTGCACATAGGTTTTTAATACTATTGTCTTTGTCGGTGATTGTCGCCGTTTCTGCCTTTTTACTTTTTGTTCCAGTGCTCGTGTCTGCGTCCACAAATATATCCAAAGCGGCCGCTTCCCGCAATTTTTCCCATTCCGCAGACATGTCTCAAACAGATAAACGGATTGTACGTTTTCTTGTGGAAATCACTGCCTGCCAATGTGTAGTTGTCACACGCTGCAGGACTACCTCTCCCATAAACCTTTGCAGTGTTATGCTGCGCTAGTAACACAGATTTTCGCCGTCTTACCTGGACGCCCACAACTGCTCTCCAGCCTTCGCAGGGATCCGGCGAGTCAGCTAATCGTCTGTGTCACCAGCATTCATTTCTCCACGATTGCAGGTTTGGGGGGGGCGCTGGGTTTCTCTCTTCTCGAAAGTTAGACCATAAGTTTTGTCCCAGTACCACAGCGCTGCCAGAACGAGGAGGGTCAGTGTAAGGATTCCCAGGAGCTTGAATCCTACGTATTGTTTACCAATCCGAGACCTTCGGATGAAAGGAAGGCACTGACACCGTGATTTAAACTCAAGGAAGGTTTAATCCGACATGCTGCACAGACGCGTTTCGGCGGAAGCCTCCGCCTTGCTCACTTAACTCTGTTACAATAGGCATACGTTTATATAATGCTTTACATGCTGACACATCATGAGCAGAGTCACACAACATGATAGGCTGTTAGTTGTTATGACAACCAGTGAGTCATGGCTGCACACACTATTCACATAGACACAGAAGAGTCTGTAGTTTTACGCGCAAAACCTTCATGGTAACACGTTACTTATACTTTCAACAATAGCTGCTGGCTTTTACACGTAAAATTATATACCCAACGTTTATATATATATATATATATATATATATATATATATATATATATATGCGTGTGTGTTAATTGAAACTATGCGGTTTTCTGGAGTCTGTTCCATCATCTGTATCATTTTTAACAATAGAAATGTTTGAAGTGTATTAATTACACAGATGCAAATTGTTTTAACTGTATGTAAATATAGTAAATATTTATTTATGAGTTGTATATATCTTTTGTAGCCCTGAAGAAGTCCCTTTTGGATGAAACGCATTGGCTACTATTTTTCTCGATAAAGAACTACTGATAAGAAGAAAATAAATAAAGATTGATGGAACAAAGAAAATGTTTTCATATGCATTAATTGTATGCTATTGCACTATGGACAGTACTGTCAAGTATGGAATGCAAATCTATGTATAATTACAAATGGTACTGTGATACAACTATAATATTTGAGTGCTAAACCATTCATAATCATTTGTTTGGCAATTGTTTTCCATTTGAAGCATAGAGAGGCTGTGCTTCAGCTGCACCATTGAAAATATACTTTGCTAAATACTGTTGTTGGCTAGTGCGGTTGTGTCATTACCTCAATCCATCATTTTGCTCACAGGATCACACAATATATACAGATATAGCTCTTTGCTTTATGTCCATCTATTCTAAAAGAGACACCTGTGGCACTCTGGGAACTGCATGGGTAAATGAAATAATAATCGTATAAAAAATGAACGGTAATGTGTGGATATTGTGGGCAATGTGGGTCAGGGGGAAATGGAATAATCATTTAAAATAAATGAAAGATGCTGATCTGTCTGCAGTGCACCACAGCCAGGGTGTCCCGGAGGAAATGGAATAATACAGAAAAAAACAATGCTGTTGTGCGGCTGTGTGCCAATGGTAGGTGGGTGGGTGGATGGATGGATCGAGGCAAAATGCAAAGAAAGTAACAAAAATAAATTAAAAAACAACATTTAAAAGTTTTTATTACAGAAATAAAAATGCATGAAAAATACAAAATAGCAATTACAATTAAAAAACAAATTAAATATTCAAATAAAAAGTATTGCAACTTAAATGAAAAAAAATAAAAATAAAAGATTAAGATAAAAAATGTAAATAAAAAAAAGATCAATAAATGCTTATGTTTATATGGAAGGATGAGACAAAACATATTGTGAGGCAAGGAGGCGCAAAATAAAATAAAAAAATGCATGTCCTACATAAGCACAGTTAATCAAAATCAGATTATTAATATACATATACCACAATGATCCTCAAGCATATTATTAAACTGATATCACATCCATCCATGCATGCCTCTAGCAAAGGCACACTGGCTGGATGCACAAAATCGCTGCCAGCCTCATGGTCAAACAACAACAACGAGCAAGGAGGCATGGGGAGCAAAGAACACATGCAAGCCAAATGCAAAAGCACCCTAGCTGGATGCACAAAATAGAAGCCAGCCTCATGGTCAAACAACAACGAGCAAGAAGGCATGGGGAGCAAAGAACACATGCAAGCCGAATGCAAAAGCTTCCTGGCTGAATGCACAAAAAATCTGCCAGTCCCATGATCAAACAACAACAGCGAGAAAGGAGGCCTGGGCAACAACAAACACATGCAAGCCATTGACAAAGGTATACTGGCTGGATGCCAGACACATTGTCTTGTATTGTAATTGTCTTTATATAGTACGTTTGCTACCCCCTGACGCAGCGTTGAATCACTTTTTGGTAAGTAGCATGCTCCTTCGTGACCTTAAAAGAATTAGTGGTGGATTAGTATAGTGAAATCTGAGCCAATTTAAGGGATGGACATGTGAGTCTGTTAGTTGGATTGAAAAGGACAATGTGGGGGTTAGAAGAGGGATGAGTCTAGAAAGTGTTTATTGTGAGATCACAGAAGTAAGATGATTTTTGGGATTAGTATAAGGAGAGATGGAGGAAGGAAGAATCTCTAGAAAGGGATTAGGGATATTATAGTTGTAAAATGAGTTTTGGGATGAGTCAAAGGAGGGAGAGGTGAAGGAAGAATTTATAAGAGTTGTTTGGGAGATCATAGTAGAGAGGTTTGATTTCATCCAAGGAGGGATAGAGGCGTGTAGAGTCTAGAAAGGGTTATTTTGCAGATCATCATAGAATGAGGTTTGAGATGAGTCAGAGTATAGGTAGAGGATATATTGAGAGAGATATAGAGTGAAATATAGGTTATTGCATTGGAGAGAGTGAACATTTTATTTTTTTAGAGTAGGAGTAAAGTAATAAATATATAGATACAAAAGTACATATTATACATATTTATATCAAGAAATACACATATCTAGATACATACATAAAATCAAATTAAATGTTTATATACACAGGGATATGCTGTTCATTTGTGTTTCAGTGTAGTGGTTATGTAGGAAATATACAACTCTTGAGTAGTCTTGTGAAGTTAATAGTTATCTGTGGATCTTATGTTTGGGGGTAATGAATTCCATAGTTTGGCTGCTTGAGCATAGAAAGATGCACCACCTATGCTTTTTCTTGTATGGTGGGATTTGAGGCGAGGTACCAATCTGGAGCAGAGATTTCCTTGTTGACTGTAGTTGGTGATTAATTCCTGAGGTAACCAATGCAGGGCCCTCAATGCAGGGGAGATGTAGGCTTGTGGCTTTACATGTAGGAGTACATGTAAAGCCACAAGCCTATGGATTCAGAGTCTGGCAGCAGAGTTCTGAATCCGTTGTAGTCTTTTCATAGTTGCTAAATATTATTTCAGGTAGAGGCTATTGTCGTAATCAAGTTCAGACAGTATAAGAGAGAAAATAGCTTGGACCTTGTGTTGAAATCCTAGGTGGGGGGAGATGCTTTGCAGAGTGTTCATAGTAATGAACCTTGATCGTGCTAATTTGTTCACTTGAGCATTCATTGATAACTTGAAGTCAATATTAATTCCAGGTTTCTTACATCCTTAGATGGTCAAACAACAACAGCAAGCCTATGGCAAAGGCACACTGGCTGGATGCACAAAATGACCATCAGCCACATGGTCAAACAATAAGCAAGGAGGCATGGACACCACAAAGAACACATGCAGGCTCATGGCAAATGCACACTGACTGGTTACACAAAATCGGCCATATGGTCAAACAACTAGCAAGGAGGCATGGGGAGCAAAGAACACATGCAAGCCCATGGCAAAGACACACTAGCTGGATACACAAAATTGCTGCCAGCCACATCGTCAAACAACAACAGTGAGCAAGGAGGCTTGGGGAACAAAGAGAGCACTTTCAGGCCTATGGACACAGACTCCACAAAATGACTCCTGCCACATGGCCTGTAGAACAAAGACAAATGGTGTCGCCCACTGGCTAAACAAAGGTGGTATGGTAATCCTGAAGGAAACACTACCATTGATTCAGCAATGCCAAAAATGAAAATTAATCGAGCTGTAAAAAATGTACAAGAAAACACATCTTTCCAAGGCATCAAGTAGTAACCCACATATACACTTTTTGTACACAAAAAAAGTGAAATACAAAAACACATTTTTAATGTAATCCAATTCTACCCCAACCCTAAATGTTTTGAAAGAACATTTAGTATGGAAACAATTGTTTCATACACCGATGACTAGTTCGGGCCTGAGCCTACTGACAGGAAGGCCCATTGGCAGACTAGGCCACATAGTAAAATAAATACATATTGCAAATTTAACAAACATGGAGAAAATGTACTGAACTGTGCAACATTGTTACTTTAGAAAAGAAGAAACATTTAATGCAAAACTATAAGTAGGCCCCTACTGAAACTGCAGGCCACCCACCATAAGAAGTTTGAAAATTGAATAAAAGTACAAATAAATACTGGTGCATGCTCTCCAGGAAACAAACAACACCTTTATACGAGAGTTTTTTAACTAACTTGTGAAATATAAAATACAAAGTCTTTAAAGCCAATGGTATATATGCAGCAGGCAAAGAGAGTGATCCTTCCAGCTCCAATTCCAAATGAAAAGTGACCAAGAGATAAACAAAGCACTGGGAGGAGCCTGCTGAACAGGAACAGGAAGTTGGAGCGTATGAGGCACTTCCTTTCTATTGGGACCTTGATGTAAAAAAGAAAAAGGCTTCTCACACTAAACAACAACTTTAATGGCCCGTTGGAGAAGAAAATCCACTTCGAAACCTCTTTTTGTAGAATTAGCTTCTTTACAAGCACAAAAGCTACTCAAGTGTTCCGGATGCGAAGTATCGTTCATACTTCCTCGCGGCCCGAGAATTTCCTGGTGCTTCGAGCCAGTGCCAAAACAAAACTCGAGTGCGAACGGAAACAAAAACTCTGCTTCGTGTCCGGAAGGTGGAATTTAGGAACTCCTCACTCCGGCGTGGAGCTCAGGGTGCCCTGATTCCGAAAGCTCTGCTAGCGTAGCAGAGTTTTCCACCCGGGCCTCGTTTAGAGGAGAGAGCCCATGCATTTTTGCACTGGCTAGCAGTGGTAAAGTTCTCAGAGTCTTAAGGCCATTGAAAACGAGGCTAGAAAAAGTGCAGGAAGTAAGCAGTAGGTTTGGGGTGACTCTGCAGCAAGGGTGATTTTCCCACAGTTGCATGAAATGAGCATCAATTTGATCCCACGGTTGAGTTGTGCTTTATCTGTTTCTTCCACTGCATCCATTCCCACACATCATGAACTTCTGAATAACAGTTTTCATTTGTCCCTGACAAATGTTACTTGCTGTGGAATGGAATCTCACCAGCCATACATGATAACGGTTTCTGAAACAATACAGTGTTGTGATAGGACATTGTACACTCCACTTTAAAATATAATTGGAAACGTCCCTTGGCCTAAGATAGATATGAAATCTTTGTGTTTTGACGATTTAACCGCATCGCTGCTGCGGTGATTTTTGCGCTGTGCGGCATTTTTCAAAATACCGCGTTACATGACGAGCTCAGCTCGTCATCAGCACACGCCACCCGTGGCTGATGACGAGCTGAGCTCGTCATCAGCAGCAAAGGGGTTAAACTAGCGGGTGTCCGTGTTATTACAAATATAAGACCTCAACAACGGAAACCAATAATCCGAAGACAACCAGAACTGCTTCAGAAATTCAGAGCCGCAATACCTGGCACACTTTACCGATATCATGCAAATTATATTCAACTCATCTTTGACGGGTATTGAGCATCTTTTTAAGAACATTGGATCTGGTCTGTTGCCTGGATTTAAAGCAGTATTTGGACTGATTTCATTGTTTTTCCTTTCTTTGTTCTCCAGTCTTTTTGGAGGGTTCCCAACCATCTTACTGCTAATTGGCTGTGGTATAATATTCCTCAAGGAAATCAACAACATGGAGTGCACGTATACAGCTGAAAATAGTTGCAGGCAGACTCTAGCACATTATATGGAACCTGCTTGGCTATCTGAACTCAACAAGCAATGCTTCTATCGTGTTGCAAAATGGACGCTTCCCAAGTAAAACCTGTGGTCTAGTGCATAAACTGTCTAACAGAAATCAAGATTTGTTTTGTATTTTTGTAGAGTTTTATATAGCGTGAACCAGACCGAGACATCGGGTAGCAGAGCACTATACATAAGCACCAGTTTCCTTACATGAGGAAACATTCATTTTTGTTAGGCACGGGCAGATTAAGGGATTTGCCCATAATCACAGGATGTTGAGCATCGTTGCTGAGACTCGAACCCGGTTCCCCAGCTTTGAAGTCAACCGCTCTAGCCATAAAGCTACATCCTCTGCCTAGCCCATGTTAAACTTACAGCAGGAGTAGCCCCCAGTGGCTTATCTTGCTATGGATGAAATAATTCAACTGCTGCATGAGCACCAGAGATAATGCCATGCAATGCATCTGTCTCTCCGACAGGATGCAACCTATGACAGAGCAATATCACCAGTGGCACTTTCCATGCTGCGCTTGATGAATG
This sequence comes from Lissotriton vulgaris, assembly GCF_964263255.1. Classification (NCBI taxonomy): domain Eukaryota; kingdom Metazoa; phylum Chordata; class Amphibia; order Caudata; family Salamandridae; genus Lissotriton; species Lissotriton vulgaris. Next base: position 280,907,436 of record NC_141689.1, on the reverse strand, counting down.
GCTTGATTCACTGTTGTTCTTCAAGCCTCCCAAAGAGGAGCCACAATCACCACTGAGTGACTCAGACAAGCAACCAATTGCTGGCCCATCAAATGTGGAAACTCACGACTATGAGTATGCTGTATCAGGATACTGCAACGACCACGCATGCGATGCATAACTGAATCAGTAACTGCTTGAAACAATGCAAGGCTTCAAGTATTTATGCTTAGCTTTACTCATTGCATATTATGTTATCATGTTCATTAATATTTTATGATATATATTTCATGTATCATATTTTACATTTACCGTATTTTAGATATAGTATGTCTTAAAATATTGAGAGCATGGATCTCTCTAAATTTTTGTTAAATCCTAAATGTTCGCTACTCCCCTATGACTTCACATTCAGACGTGCGACCCGGAGATGATGTAAATCCTATAAGGTCCATCTCCAGCTTGATTAGGCTCTTGCACCATCTTCATTAACGGAAGTTGTCATGCTTACACTTTTGTGCAGAATCATTGTCATATCTGCCACTGTCGCAGATGGCATCTGAACTTATCTTTCTACGAACCCTGAATGTTTCAAATCATTCTGCTAATGGCATAGATATAACACTGGAACAATGCAACATCAGTCTGGGATGAGTGCCTACTTATCACCACGTCAAGGTCCAATAGGAACAAATGCAGATATATAGTCAAAATAGTGTTGTCTGGATTGATGTCCTTTTACCTTATATGTTCTTAAGGAATCATCTGGGACAGACACCTTGGTGCATATAATCTATGTCAGAAGTTCTAAACTTAATGCAGATATTCCACTCTTTGACAAGATTTAAGTATATAAAGGCTGCGGGGGCGTGTGGCCACGGACGCGACCAAGATGGCTGTGTCTGACTGAAGCTCCGCCGGCCGGTCGTGATAAATTCAACTTTTGCCCATGCAGGAGCCTCAAAATGACTGCAAATAAGCACTGTCTGCCCCAGGACACTAGGACACCAGTCGGTGTTTAATTTGATGGACTCGGAATCCCCCGCTGCAGGAGACCTCGGATCTGCGCATAGCCGCGCTGCAGCTCGGAGGCCGTCTCTGGACGAGGGGTGATCGGAGTCGGGTGCGGTGAGTACAGGCCCTGGTGGGCGGCTGGCATCGTCCCGCACACCCGTTCCACCCTGCACTGCGGGCCTTATCCCCCCGTGCCCCCCTGCCGTGGCCTGCTCTGGGCCCCATTTTCGGCGCGGTGCCCTCGGGCCTTGAGGGGCCTTGTGGGCGTGTCCACGCCGGGGCCTCGATTAGCGGTAGTCGGCGGGGAGTGTGGCGGGCTAGTCGGTGGGCCCCGGTCTAACCCCCTGGATGTTGCGGTGGTGCTTGCTCCTGCCTCGGGCTCTGTCTCCCCCCGGGCACCTGATTATCCGTTTGTGAGCTGCGGGAACTGCCCAAGGTCTCCGGGCGTTCCCTTTGTGACCCGGACCGTGCTGCCTGGCGTTTCCCAGCCGAGTATGACGCTGCCTTGTGTGTGCTTGTAGCCTTCACCCTCTAGTGCTAAGACCCCCTTGCACAGGCTCGTGAGGCGGCCCAATCACTTTCTACCTACCGGCACACACGAATGCTGCCCTTGACCGCATATTGATTGAAGAGGAGGCTGGTTTACTGGGTTTCCGTCTATGCGCTACACCACACTGCATGTCACACGGTGCTATGCTGCACTCCATGCCCTCTCCCTGCTGGCCCTGACGCATGGAAATCATCAATGGTGCCTGATTTGATGGGGGGCTTTTTTATTGTGCAGCAGTGGCAGATGTGTTCTGGTGCGCCTGGTCCGTTTTTCACTGGCTAACACTCCCACTTAAGTGCATGCTTCCACATTGAGATCTGAGCCACCTGAGCTGCGTTCCACCCTAGTTTATTGGACGCCAGTATCATTTGCCCCAAAGACGGCCCCCTGGGTGGATTGAGCTATCTTAATGGCTCCCTGATATTCCATCCTTTCATCCTGTGGGCTAGGCAGACGGGCACTCTGGTTCTGCCTTGTTGCTAACCTGGACTCTGCTCTGTAGCTGCTGCTGCTCCCTGAATTGGATGAAGGGCGTCCTCTAGATGTACAGTTGGCAGTCGTCTTCCATCCTCTGGCCCTCTGTGGTGGTGGTGCCGTCGTTGCCGCCTCATTCTGCATCTTCTGCGGTGCCTTCCGCGATGGGAAAGAAAGACCCAAAACAAAGTGAATTGCCATTTGAAAAATACACTGCTCCGGCTTTAGACACCTCTCCTGTCATGTCTGGTGCGGCTTCGGGCCCTGTGGCCCCTGGAGATCCTGCCTCCCTTGCAACCTCCATGTTGTCTGAGATAAGGGCCAGTTTCAAGGCGCTAGATAGCCATTTTGATGACCTGGATAAGTAGCTGGCGGACATAGGCACCAAAATTCAAACGCACGACCGTCGTCTGGATGTCGTAGAGGCGATGGTTTCGGACATTGAAGATAGTGCCTCAACATCGCTGAAAAGATTGGAATGGGTGGAAAAGATTCCTAAGGCAGTTGCTATCAAAAATGAGGACTTGGAATCGCGTAGCCGCCGTAACAACATTCACATACTTGGCGTTCCGGAGACGACAGTTACCAGACAGATGGACACCTTTGTGGAGGAACTACTGGCGGACCTATTTGGCAGGGAGACCTTCACACAGAGCTTTCTTGTTGAACGTGCTCATAGATCCTTGGGCCCCCGTCATCGCCCGGGCCTCCCCCCAGACCCATCATTGCAAGGCTCCTGAACTTCAGGGACAGAGATACAGCTTTAAGATCAGCCCGCGACATGGGAGATGTCCAATAGCAGGGCAACAAATTGTCCTTCTTTCCTGACTTTACCATTGTGGTTCAAGAGGTAAGGCGGAAGTTTCAGGGGGTCAAGACTACCCTGAGGAATTTAGATCTAAGATATGGAATGTTGTATCTGGCGAGGCATGGGTTGACATTGATGGAAAATCGCGCATTTTCGACACTCCTACGAAGGCTCAGGAATTCTGTCACAACTACAAAAAGAACTCTTCCGGATCCCCGGTTGCACCTGCCCGGTCCCCTCCTCTGTGAGATGGCTCGCAGGACAGCGTTGAACTCTTCTCCCAACCCGGGTATGGCTTACGGGTTCGCTATTCGATTTGCTTATTGATGGTGCATTTGTCACATTTCATCTGTTTTGTTTGATTGGCTCCTAAAAATTTACCTATGTATCCTTTAATTGCCCGGTCGGTGTGGCGTTGCCACGCCCCAAGGTGTATACCACTATGCTTTTGGTTGCTTTTTTCTTGCAGCTTATTGCTGTTGTTGGATCTTCAACCTGTATCCTTGATTTATTATACAAAAGTTTTTATTGCTAGATTGGGATTGCCTCTGGTGGGTTTCTCAGAGGCTGGGTGGAGGGTGGGGGTTGGTTCTTATGTTCAGTTCTTATATTTTTTGCGTAAGTATCTATTGTGGCACTAGTGGGCAGCGAAACACGTTTACATCTCGTACAGCTAACACGAAAATACACTTTTTATGGTTAACCTAGGACAGCAGCCCGGTCCTTCCGGGCTTTCTTTAATGTCATGGAATGTCAGGGGTTTAAATAACACCAGAAAACGCAGACAGGCTTTGAATTATATTTCCAGACATCACATAGACATAGTGTTTCTTCAGGAAACACATCTTGCTGGAAAGGATCACACCCCTCTGGCTTTGAATTGGGGATCTCATAGATATTTCTCAAACTTTAGCCGCTACGCTAGAGGAATGGCAATTTAATACATAAACGCATCCCGTTTGCGTTACATAAAACCATTGTGGATCCTGAGGTACGCATATTAATCGTTTCAGGGTCACTGATGGGACACAGGGTTTCGTTTGTAGGAATTTACGGCCCTAATACTGACTCCCCATCCTTCTTTGATGACCTCCGGATCAAACTTTTGTTATTTGACCCCGGGCTTTTAATTTTGGGAGGGGATTTTAATTTGTTTTTGGATCCGAAAAACTATAGCACCTCTCTCTCGCCTGATACCAAACCCTGTCCCCGGCAATCCCTCGGAGACATATGCGCGCATTTCTCCTTAATCGATGTCGAAAGACGCTTACACTCCCCCCTCCCAGACTTCACACATTATTCGGGGTATCATGGTACGTGGACCAGAATTGAGTATTGGTTGGTTTCTCCGGGTGTGGCTGGATGGCTGGATGATTTACTTACCCTTCCCCGTACCCTGTCCGATCACTCTCCCGTCGTTCTCCGGATGAACATTCCTAGATCTGGTGGCTATGAGCGGCAATGGCGTTTCCCCGGGAGCACGTTGAGGGACCAAGTTTTTTGCGAGGAGTTCAGAGATGCAATCGAGGATTATTTTGAGCTCAATACTGGGTCGGTGGATTCCTGGTCCGTCCTTTGGGAGGGGTTTAAGGCCTACATCAGAGGGGTGTGTATCTCTAAGCGAGTGTGAACTTCGCTCGACTCTAGACCGGGTGGAGGGTGAGATTGCCGCGTTGGATCGTGATCTGATTGCATCGTCCTCTGCTGCGGGGAGGCAAAAGGCCTATCGCTGCTGCTTGAGTTTAGAGAAGCGGCAGAACGTGAAATGCTTTTCCTTACTAAACAATACTCTGCGCGGCATTATGGCAAGGGTAAGCGGCCTGGGAGAATTTTGGCACATACCTTACGCCCCCCACGCGACTATGCATATATCACCACAATTACTGGACCGCAGGATACCTTGCTGTACACCTCCACTGACATCCGTGATCAATTCCTAGACTACTATAAAACACTGTACACCTCCAGACGTGGTGGAAGCCTGCAGGAACAGAGGGAATATTTATCTGAAATAGCAATGGTCTACCTTGAAAGATATATGCAGGACTTCCTTGCTGTCCCTATTTCACCTGATAGCATTATTGAAGCCATTGACGCACTTCGCGGATCCTCGGCTCCGGGACTGGACGACTTCTCTGCCGATTTTTACAAGGAGTACAAGTATATTCTGATCCCCAGATTGATTGAGGTTTATGCGGAATCCCTTGAGACGGGCACGCTCCCCCCTACATTTAGAGAAGCAGTAATTCTTCTTCTTCCCAAGCCTGGAAAAGACCCTGTTCTCTGTAGCTCCTACCGGCCGTTATCGCTTTTAAACTCCGACTATAAAAGTTTGGCTAAAGTCATCGTAATACGACTGTCGTTACTGATGGAATCCATTATTGCTCCGGTGCAATCACGTTTTGTCCAGCATAGGTCCGCCTCACTCAAACTGCGTACCCTGTTTGCCATGCTGCATAGATGCGACCCTGACACACCGGCGGCCGCCATCTTGTTGGATGCTGAAAAGGCATTTGACTCCCTGGAATGGCCCTTCTTTTTGTCAATTATGAGAAATATGGGTATGCCGGACTGTTTTGTCTCTACTGTGGCGCTTTTATAAACTAGGCCCACTGCCAGACCATGCTTAAATGGCACTCTCTCTGAGCCCTTCGCACTATCACGCGGCACTAGGCAGGGCTGCCCGCTCGCCCTGTTACTATTCATATTAGCTATGGACCCTTTAGTCCACCATTTCCGAAAAAAGCACTTACACCGTGGACTTCAGTTTCGCACAGGCCCCCTCCTTGGTTTTGCTTTATGTGGACGATACTGTGCTGTACGTTCAGAACCCTCGAGCCAACCTGGAACCCCTGATCCTTGAAATCATTAGATTTGGTAAATTCTCCAGTCTCTGCATTAATTGGCATACATTGATTATCTTCCCTCTTAATGCTGGCACTGTTGTCTGGCCTTGTGCGTTTCCACTAACATGGTGTAGTGACGCGGTGAAATACCTCCGGGTCTTTATTCATCTGGATATTGACACCATGATTATACTGAACTATGGCAGGGCTGTTGGGGATCTGGACTTGCAGATTTCGAAATGGCTGCGCCTACCGTTTTCTATGGTCGGTAGAGTGGCAATCATTAAAATGATCGTCCTTCCTCGTTTTTTATATTTGTTTAACAACATCCCAATCCCCCTCACCAACACTTTTTTTAAACAGTTGCAGTCATTGCTGTCGCGCCTTGTCTGGGCGGACAGGACTCCTCGGGTTCGCTGGCAGGCGATGGTGCTTCCGTACAAGAAAGGGGGTTTGGAGTCCCAGATTTCTGTTTATATTATTTAATAGCACAGTGCTGTTATGCTCACGTCTGGTTTCACACAGATGCTCGAATCTTGTACTCTAAACCGGAGGCTGACCTTGTACTCCCTCGTCCACTTTCCACTGTCTTACCTACGGGTTTCCCCCGGGACCCCCATAATATTCAGACAGTTTCTACCACTTGCTGGGCATGGGATCGGCTGCGCTGGTTGCTTGGTCTGGAGTGACTTTATTCTCCGTCTTTACCCCTCCCCAATCCCTCTTGGCTTCCAATTACAGAAGAAGTTCTGGTCCAGCTCACACTGAGGAAGTTTGGCATACAAACAGTCGGGGATCTATTTCCCGACGGTCATGTATTTTCTGTGTCAGAGGACGCCCACGTTCCTGATCGCTCTTTTATGGACAACTTTGTGCTAAAACGCATACATTCAATGCTCTGCGCCACATTTCCTTCATTTCCAATGGCACCTGAACCTACTCCCCCACTAACAGTGCTATTGCAGAACCCTACTGGCGCACACTTGGTGTCTAAACTATACAAAATATGCAGCGCCCTCAGACCGGTATCTGACTCCAGGGTGAGAGAAGCTTGGGAAGCTGACGTGGGTGGACCTATTACTGATGATCATTGGGAGTGGTGTTGTAGAGCCACTAAAGTAGGAAGCTGTCCCTCTTCAAAGGATCTACCACTGATCAAAGCCCCCACCCCATGAGATCCGATCAGCCGCACACATTCCGGGAACCAGCGCAATGTTCAGCTGCGCGACAGTCATCACCTACTGAGATTGGGGTGGGGACTACTACTGTAGATGTGTGTGGGAACGGGCTTGAAGCGAGGATTCCGAGGATGTCTTTCCGTACATCAAAGTATTAACAAGAATGTGTTTCATGCAATAAAGCCATAAACCTGTGTATAAGAGGCCAGGCCTCAGAGATGCGGTTAGAGCACCTCGAGACGATACCCTGTTGTCTGATTTGATGTGTTCTGCTCCGACGGAATGAACTTCTGTTTCCTGCCTTCCAGTCCCCAGCGCCTGCCTCTTTGTTTGATAATTTCGAGTGGTATGAGAGGCGACTAACGCCGGGCAATACTTAAAGGTTATCGGTTGAAATCTGCCGACCTTTTTACAATTGGCGTCCCAAGCGTCAGGCCCATCAGCGACACGTGGATCCAGTGGGAGAGGTCCTGACGACAGAGTGAACGACTGCAACGATCGGGAGTGCAACTGCCCGATAGACCCTCGACTGGCAGCCGATCATCCGAACTTCACCGGTTCCGAGCAGACCTCTCTCGAGTGATCTACGGTCCTGCCTGGGAACCATCAGGAGTGCCGCGGCAATAACGGAGAATAGAGGACGATCGGGCGCTGGAAGCGGAAGACGAGAAACTGTCCATGCGGTCCGGGTAAGGTCGTGTAACACGACAAATTGCGAAACGCTTGTTTGATTGTTTGAAAATACTAGTATTGCTCATTGATTGTTTTTGAGATATTCTCTGCCTGCAAACGGGGAAGAATAGAAATATTCTCTCTTCCTTTGCAGATAGTGAAGGGTAGGTAACGCGGACTTTTGTCCCCCTTTGTAATCTGTCGTGCCTATTTTTCTCCCCACTGATTGATTGATTGTCCGAACATTGATTGTTCGAAGTTGGTTCTTTTGGGATATTCTCTGTTTGCAAATAACGTAGAATAGAAATATTCTGTCTAGTCTTTGCAAGTAGTGAAGGATAGGTAGTGCGGACCTTTGTCCCCCTTTGTAATCTGTCATGGCTATCTTCTCCCCACTGATTGGTAGTTGGTTCAGCCCGGACCGCTTATTAGAGATGAACCATCCAGCTCCACTGGAAGGCACCCCTAATAAGGACATGTTCACTAAATATGGATTAGTCGCCGTGGCTTATAGTAATCTATGGCATAAATATACGATAACGGATCAGGAAAGTCAGTGGCCACTGATAGGATCCTTTGACGACGATAAAATAAACGTGCTAGAAACAGCCCTTCGTAACAATAAGACAACGCCCACTATGCTTGATAGTCTCGGCATGTGGCGCAAAGAAGCAGAACAACGGAAAAAGAGAAACGAGGTAAGATTAGAGAAAGAGCTAAGAAAAGCAGCTAAACTAGCTCCCAAAAAGTTAGAGGAAGAGATAAAGGAGAGAGAGGAAGCCAAACAGAAGCAAGAGTCCGAAACATCGGGCCAGTGGCCCGTTAGAACACCCTCTACGCTCTACCTTGAGTTACCCTTGAAACAACGAGCGAACAATGATTTATTACTAGGTTCCCCAATCATCTACATGCCCCCTCCATATGCCCCTTCCCAAACCTTAGTACAGCACCCGCAGCCCCCAAGTACAGGTGAGAATAGTGCCAGGACCTCGGTCCTCATGGCCTCCGCACCAACCGAGCCCCTTGTACTCAACGCAGCACAAGAAGTAACATTAGATGACCCTGAAGCTAGAAAGAAAGATTCCACTAGAATGAACCGATTAAGCAAAGATGAACGAGCAGGGATCGATAAGATAGTGAAGACACTGGTGGAACGAAAAGAGAGTGAGGAATACGTAACGGATATGTACAATTCATATGCCAATAGCCACAGACAACACTTTGTTGTGCGATTTTGTTATCACACCCTCAATACCTATGAGGACTGATACCAAGACAAAGGTCCTGAGAGCCTAACGACTCTGTATAGGAAAGTCGACATTGGAGATGAAGGCTAGTGTGATGTGGCGGACCTCTTCACGCGTACGCTTGAAGTTTTCCGCCACCTCACTGAACAGAGGCTAGAAACTAACACTGGAACTCCTGTAGCGACCGAACCCCGAACAGAAAAAACTGACACAATGATGCCTATAAAGGAGGCCGCTCCCTACTGGGTTCCCCCACGAGGACTGGGAACGCATGATGACATTAACCACCAAGATGCGAGAGGGAGGGTAGTTTATAACTGGGTCTACCAACCATGGGATCGACAAGACATCCTGACTTTCTGAAAATCCTTGCCTGATTTACGAAAGAACCCCACTGCCTTTTATACTGAACTAGGCACAGCCTTGGGTTCGACGATTATGACCCTAGCGGACATCGATTTGTTTTTCGGGCTGTGTCTGCCAGCTGATGTGTGGAAGCAAATCCGGAAAGTCGACCACCTTGAGCTGTTCGGACATACCTGGTCACAACTCGATGGCATAGATAGACAACGAGAGCCTGGGCAGAAACCTTTAAAATCCATTTTAGACCTCCCAGACAAGATCGTCCAGAAATTGAAAACCCTGATCTCAGAAAAGAAGGTGGACTGGTCGATAGTTACGGCCTGCCGCCAGAAACCCTAGGAAGACGTATCAGAATACTTCTCCCGGTTTGAGACAGTGTTTTCCAATTACAGTGACCAGGACATGACCACTGCAACCGGACATCATCTGTTTGTCCAGAATTATGTCAAAGGTCTGTCGCAGGAAGTCTCACAGAAGCTACAGACTAGCGAGAGTAGTTGGGCGGCCTCCAAACCTGTGGCTATCCTTCAGATGGCCCAGTACTATGAGCATCAAAAGAATGAGAACGATAGGGCGACAGAGAAAAAGAAAAAGGACCTGAAAGAAAGGGTGATGATCGCACAGTTGCAAGGGGTGACTATAGGAAGGGAACCGTACAAAGGAAATTACCAATCGAATGCTCCTAGAAATCCACCCCCTAAAGACCGTACATCCGCACCCTACGCTGGACGTAAAGACATCGATGAGAACCAGTGTGCGTTTTGTAAAGGATTTGGTCATTGGAAATCCCAGTGTCCGGTTCTGCTAGAAACGAACAAAAATAGGGACACAAGAGACGTAGCGGGTGGGCCAAGAAATAGAGGACAGGGACGAGGGTACACGAACGACACCAACAACGACAGGCCAGGCAGACCGAACACATTTGACCGTCCCCGTCAGAACCAGTACCAACAGTCTGACTGCGACGACACCCACGACTTCGCATAGGACTGCCAAGGTCAAGGGAGGGATCCAGTCGAGCTCTATGTTGACCAGCAAGGTCCTTATGTCACCGCTAAGGTCCTGGGTACGAAGTCTCCATTTTTGGTAGACACTGGCGTGACACTTAGTGCGTTATCTAAACGACTGATTCCAAGGGCAGCCTTGTCTGGCTCACACGTAACATCAATAAGTTTTGATGGAACGCCCTCCACTAATCCCTTGTCCACACCGATCTCCTTTGACTTGGAAAATAACACCACTGACACGACGTTTTTGCTCTCATCCAACACCCCCGACGCCATTATGGGACTTGACTTATTGAAACATTTCCGAGCTACTATTAGGTGTTCACAAGACGGAGTTCGAGTCAATCAATCAATCAATCAATCAATCAGTGACACTTATAAAGCGCGCTACATACCCATAGGGTCTCAAGGCGCTGGGGGGGGGGGGGGTGCCGCTACTGCTCGAACAGCCAGGTCTTCAGCTTCTTCCTGAAGGAGAGGTGGTCTTGGGTCAGGCGCAGGTCGGACGGGAGGCAGTTCCAGGTCTTGGCGGCCAGGTAGGAGAAGGACCTTCCTCCTGTAGTCGCTCTTCGGATGCGGGGGACGGCGGCGAGGGCGTGGTTGGCTGATCGGAGGTGGCGTTTGGGAGCGTAGAAGTTGACTCGGCTGTTGAGGTAGCTCGGGCCTTGGTCGTGTAGGGCTTTGTGTGCGTGGGTGAGGAGGCGGAAGGTGATTCTCTTGTTGATGGGGAGCCAGTGAAGGTCTCTCAGATGTCCGGAGATGTGGCTGGATCGTGGGATGTCGAGGATGAGTCTGGCTGAGGCGTTTTGGATCCGCTGGAGTCTCTTCTGGAGCTTGGCGGTGGTCCCGGCGTAGAGGGCGTTGCCGTAGTCCAGTCGGCTGGTGACGAGGGCCTGGGTGACGGTCTTCCTGGTCTCTGTGGGGATCCACCAGAAGATCTTCCGTAGCATGCGTAGGATGTTGAAGCACGCCGAGGAGACGCTGCTGACTTGCCTGGTCATGGAGAGGGAGGAGTCCAGGATGAAGCCCAGGTTTCGTGCATGGTCTGTCGGTTTGGGTGCGGTGCCCAGTGCGGGAGGCCACCAGGAGTCGTCCCAGGCGGAGGGAGAGGAGCCCAGGATGAGGACCTCCGTCTTGTCCGAGTTCAGTTTCAGGCGGCTGGTCGTCATCCACTCGGCTACCTCTTTCATCCCTTCGTGTAGGTTGGCTCTGGCGGCGGCGGGGTTGTTGGTCAGGGAGAGGATCAGCTGGGTGTCGTCGGCGTAGGAGATGATGCTGAGGTGGTGTTTGCGTACGATGGCCGCGAGGGGGCTCATGTAGACGTTGAAGAGGGTGGGGCTCAGGGATGATCCTTGGGGGACGCCGCAGATGACTTCTGAGGCCTCTGACTTGTACGGTGGTAGGCGGACTCGCTGTGTTCTTCCGTCGAGGAAGGAGATGATCCATTCCAGCGCCTTGTCCTGGATTCCGATGTTGCTGAGGCGCCGTACCAGGGTGCGGTGGCAGACCGTGTCGAATGCCGCGGAGAGGTCTAGGAGGATGAGGGCCGCTGTTTCTCCATTGTCCATCAGGGCTCGGATGTCATCGGTGGCGGCGATGAGGGCGGTCTCGGTGCTGTGTTTGGCTCGGAAGCCGGACTGTGAGGGGTCGAGGGATCCGTTCGTCTCGAGGAAGGCGGCCATCTGCTTGTTGACGGTCTTCTCGATGACTTTGGCTGGAAACGGGAGAAGCGAGATGGGGCGGTAATTCTTGAGGTCGGTGGGGTCCGCTGTTGGTTTCTTGAGTAGAGCGCTGAGTTCGGCGTGTTTCCAGCTCTCGGGGAAGATGGCGGTGTCGAAGGATGTGTTGATGATGTCTCGCAGGTGGGGTGCGATGACAGCGTCGGCCTTGTTGAAGATGTGGTGAGGGCAGGGGTCGGTTGGTGATCCGGAGTGGATTGAGTTCATCGTGCGGATGGTGTCTTCTGTGCTGATCGGGGTCCAGGCGTGGAGGGTGGTGGTGGGGGGGGGTGGCTGGTCGGTCGTGGTGTGCGTTGGTTGGTTGTTGAAACTGCTGTGTATGTCTGTGATCTTGTTGTGGAAGTAGGAGGCGAGGGAGTTGCAGAGAGTCATTCTGTACGACAACCCGACTCTGCTCAGACCTTGTCCCACACAACGCATGTTTTCCATCACTGATGCTGACCTGTCCCTACTCGACACTCTACCTCTATATCTGTGGGCCAAAACTGACTCGAACGTAGGATGCATGATGATCGACCCAGTGCACATAACTGTTCGACAGGACGCAATACTCCCAAAACTTCCGCAATATCGGATATCGCCCGAGGGCGAGAAGGCATTGGTAAAGATTATCCAGTCCCTGACAGATGCAGGAGTGGTAGAGGAAGTAGTTAGCAATGTTTGCAACGGCCCTATCCTACCCATTGTAAAGAAGTAGTGTGAGGGAGATGAGAGAGCGTCCCGCTTCATCATCGACCTACGAGAGGTCAACAAAGTAGTTGTACCTCAGTACCCCATAGTCTCAGACATCACCACCATTCTGACTCTGATTCCTTCCACTGCCACCACCTTCACTGTAATCGGCCTCAAGAACGCATTAATCTCTATCCCCATCCACCCAGACAGCCGCTACCTCTTCGGCTTCACCTTAAAAGCCCGCTCATATAGATTTTGTAGAGCACCCCAAGGCTACACTGAAAGTCCCAGCATCTATAGCCAGGCCCTCAAGAGACAGCTGGACGCAGTCCAGTTACCAGATGGAGTGGTGTTGATACAGTACGTCGATGATATCCTTTTGGCGGCCGACACCACTCCACTTGCAGTCACAGCCACCATCCAACTCCTGCACTTCCTCGTGGAAAATGGCCACAAGGTCTCCAAGAAGAAGTTGCAATTCTGCCAACCCCAGGTCACTTACCTAGAGCACCTCTTGTCCAAAGACGGGAGAAAGCTTACACCCGATCGAATTCAGACCATTCTAGAAACCCTTGTCCCTAAGACCCAGAAGCAAGTCCGCTCCCTGGTAGGTCTCACCTCCTTCTGTCGACAGTGGTTGCCAAATTTCACCCTCATTGTAAATCCACTACTTTCCCTGCTGGCTAAAGATGTCCCCTTCCCGCTCCCTTGGACCCCTGAATGCCAATCCTCCTTCAAAGAACTACGAGATGCCCTTTGTTCAGCACCCGTCCTAGGAACCCCCGATTACACAAAGCCCTTCTCCCTCTACACTCACGAAAGGGAGGGGTGCGCTTTGTCTGTCCTGACTCAGTCCATTGGCCCCAAGCAATGCCCGTGTGCCTACTTCTCTGCCACTCTTGACCCCGTAGCCAGAGCTTTGCCTGCCTGCCTTCGAGCTGTAGCTGCCGCTGCTGTCTCTATCCGACAAAGTGAGGGGATTGTGCTCTCGAACTCCCTTACAGTGTTAGTGCCCCATGCTGTTGACACCCTCCTGAACCAGACTAAGACGCAGCATCTGACTAGTGCACGACTGACTGGGTACGAACTGACTCTGCTTGCACCCCACATCACACTGAAAAGATGCACCACGCTGAACCCAGCCACTTTGTTGCCCCTACCTGAGAACGACCCCAATGTGTCCCCTATACATGACTGTGTGACCCTCACGGATGAACAGACTAGGAGTAGGGTTGACCTCCGAGACACTGCCTTCCCAGATCCTGACGGAGAGCTATGGGTGGATGGCTCTTGTATCAAACTCCCCGATGGCACCACCTCAGCTGCTTATGCAGTTACCACAGCCCAAACCGTAGTTGAGACCGCCCGGATCACACAACGATCTGCACAGGCAGCGGAACTGATTGCCCTCACACGAGCGTGTATCCTAGCAGCAGGGATGACAGCAAATATTTACACAGACAGCCAGTATGCCTTTGGGGTGGTTCATCATTTCAGGCTCTTGTGGAAGGAGAGGGGATTCCTGACCTCACACGGCACACCCATCCTGCACGGAGATCTAGTCTCCGCTCTGACTGAAGCGGTCCTCCTTCCCAAATAACTTGCTGTAATCAAATGCCAGGCACACAAAAAGGTGACAACATCATTGGGCAGGGGAATGCACTGGCCGACATCACTGCCCGGACCACAGCCGAGAATAGGACAACGACACGCATGTACGTTGCATGTACGCTTGCTGGTAATACCCTTAAACGAAGATCTTGACCTGTGTAGAGCGATCATACCGCATTGCGCGCTAAAGAGACGAATTATGCTTGATTAATAAGCGTTTTTAAAACTCCTCGTTTTCTATTTTCTTTGTGCTTTTAATTTGTTATTCCCCTGCTTTTAAGGGCTGCTCCCCCATACTTGCACAATAATTGGTAATACACCGCGTTTTGCGGTCCCGGATCCTTTTGTTTCTGCCCCTCGGCAGACGAATTGTTTGGCGGACGAATTGTTTGGTTTGACCGGCGTGCTTAGGTGAGGAAGCACGCCGGTCAGGCAGTGCTCGCTCTAGCGCCCAAGGAGGCTCGACCCCTCATAAGGAGGGTAAATCCAGGGCTCTGCCTTGCTGGTAATACCCTTAAATGAAGATCTTGACCTGTGTAGAGCGGTCATACCACATTGCGCGCTAAAGAGACGAATTATGCTTGATTAATAAGCGTTTTTAAAACTCCTCGTTTTCTATTTCCTTTGTGCTTTTAATTTGTTATTCCCCTGCTTTTAGGGCTGCTCCCCCATACTTGCACAATAATTGGTAATACACCGCGTTTTGCGGGTCCCGGATCCTTTTGTTTCTGCCCCTCGGCAGACGAATTGTTTGGCGGCCATCTTAGGTGAGGAAGCACGCCGGTCGGGCAGTGCTTGCTCTAGCACCCAAGGAGGCTCGACCCCTCATAATGAGGGTAAATCCAGGGCTCTGCCTTGCTGGTAATACCCTTAAACGAAGATCTTGACCTGTGTAGAGCGGTCATACCGCATTGCGCGCTAAAGAGACGAATTATGCTTGATTAGAAAACGTTTTTTTTTTTTTTAAAACCTTTATTATCGAATGCACAGTACACAGCGTCTGCCTACAACCCAACCGGGCCGGCCGCTATGACAATCGACAGAGTAACCAACCACATTACGTTGCGGACAAAGCCATAAATCGCTTCATTACGGTGCAGTGTCATCAATCAGCATAAGAAGGATCACGTAGGTTTCATTTTATAATTTTGATGAAGTACAAACAAACAACACAAACACTCACATGGTGAAAACAGTGTCCAGGGCATGGGAGGGGGGAAAAGGGGAGAACAATCTCTAAGAATAAAGACAACTCTCCAAGGGGCGGGGAGTTGGCAAAAAGGAGCATTAGAAAGGAATGGCAGCCAGTCTAAAGGAACGTCAATTACGGGGACGAGGGAATGTTAGCAGTGTAATCAAGTGGTGGGGTACAAATGTCTCCACGGTATTCGTTCCATTGTGACCAGACCCTAACCCATTTCTTTGGGATGGCCCCGAGCCTCGTATACTGTCTTTTCCCGAAACATGCACCAATCCATGTTGTCTTTCCAAGCACTTATTCCAGGTGGTCTGTGGGAGCCCCAGAGTTGCGCTGTATCCCTCTTGGCAACCATGTTGCCCAGAGTGATCCAAAAGGTCTGAGCAGCCGTACAATCCGTAGGCTCCCACACATTAAGCAGGCAGCGCCTCGCCTCAGGAAGGAGGGAGACCCCGGTGACTCGTCCCATTACATCATGCACTCTGGACCAGAAAGCGGAGATAACCGGACATTCCCATAGAATGTGAAGAAAGGTGGCATCCATATCACAGCCATGCTTACACAACCCATCAGTTGAGAACCCCATCCGAACCAGACGCATACCAGTCATGTAGACTTGGTGGAGGATCTTCAATTGCACAAAACGAAGTTGAGCCGGAATAGCCACCTCCCTGGGGGAGGAAATTGCCATTTGCCAGTCCTCGTCATCCAATTCGAGGCCATCTGCTATCCAAGAGGCCCTGAGTTTTACCAGAAGATCAGCCCTGGTGTTAATGAGCTTTTTATAAATCAAAGAAATCGTACTGTCCGGCACATGGCCGTCCAGAATCCGATCCTCCAACGGGGACGACTGGGGGACTTCCAGGGGGGAAAGCAGAGAGCAGGGTGTGACGCACCTGAAGATAACGAAAATACTCCTTATCATCCAATTGATACTCTACCTTCAGGGCCTCAAAGGACTTCACTGTGCCTTTGGCCCAAAGATCCTCCACCTTGCTAATACCGATCATGTCCCATCTGTCAAATCCTTTCGTCCGCCACAGGTTACCCAGCCGCTCAGAGTCATATAACGGGGTCATGCGCGTCAATCTATCACTTCAACCTGTGGCCACAGTAGCATCCTTCCATGCACGCACGGCGCATTTCGTAGGTCTAGTCAGAAGTCTGAGTGGTGCCTTCGAATATAGGGCCCTATTAAAGTTGCCGCCCGGCAACAGGAGTTTATCCATAGCGAAAGCGGGAGTGGGCCCCGGGGAATACGTCACGTGGTTAATCGCACTCAATTGTGAGGCCCAGTAATAACGCCTGATGTCCGGTAGGGCAATGCCACCATCGTACCATGGGAGCGTGAGTTTAGATAAGGAGATACGAGCTCGTCCGTCCCAAAGTAACTGCCTCTGAAGGCCCTCAACCTCACGGAAGTAACGGGAGGGAAAAGGGTCAAAAAAATTCTGTAAGGCATACAAAAACCTAGGGAGGGACATCATTTTAAAAAGTGCCGCCCGTCCCAATGGGGACAGAGGCAAGCCACGCCACCTCCGTACATCCTGTTTAAGGCGATGAAGAGGAGCATAGAGATTACGGTCATAGCGCACTCAGGAGTCCATAGAAATGAAAATTCCCAGATATTTGAATCCAATATCTGCCACTTGGATCGGGAATCTACGAGGTAGCGGAGGCAACACCCCCGCTATAACATACACACAAGATTTGTTCCAATTAATAACGAGCCCAGAGTTCTTCCCAAAGGAGGTGAGAACATCGAAGAGCACGTTGAGGGACTTCTGAGGTGAGGTAAAGTAAAGAAGAATATCGTCTGCGTATAGCGAGACGCGATCCTCCAGGTCCGGTGTCCACTGGATCCCCTTAATCGAGGGCTCCCATCGAAGCCACGCCGCCAGTGGTTCCAGTGCCAAAGCAAAAAGAAATGGAGAGAGTGGGCACCCCTGACGGGTGCCACGTCCCAATGTAAACGATTCAGAAACTCTGCCGTTAACTACAACTTGGGCCAACGGTTGTTCATATAGGAGCCGCACCCACGCAATGAAGTTAGGGCCAAAACCAAACTTGGAAAGGGCCGCCCACAAATATGGCCACTCAATGGTGTCAAAGGCCATCGTGGCATCCAGGGAGGCCACGACAGCAGGTTCAGTAAGGGTCTCAGCTCTCGCGAGAACGCTGTGGAGTCTACGAAGATTGAGCGCTGTATTCCGATGAGGAATCCATCCGGATTGATCCGGATGGATCAAGTCACAGATCACTGTCAGTAAGCGATTAGCAAGGACCTTAGCCAGAATCTTAGGTAGATGACTACTATGGTAGCCAAACGCTGGTCGGAAGGGAGGAGGCCCGCCTCGAATGCATCAACAAACATAGTGCGCAGATGGGCCGCCATTTTGTCCGGTCGCAGCTTGTATAGCTCGATAGGTAAACCGTTGGGCCCCATTGCTTTGCCTGATCGTAAGGACCGAATGGCAATAGCGATCTTATCTACTGTGATAGGCGCGTCTAGAGTGGATCTATCCTCCTCCGACACGCAAGGCAGCGCGATATCGCGCAAAAGCAAGCGGGAGTCTGCCTCATCTCGGTCACTCACTGATCGGTACACTGTTTGAAAATGGTCCACAAAACATTCAACAATCTCCCCCGGATCAGTCACACACACTCCAGTCTCACGGGTTATTACGGGCACCACACGATTCAATCTCTCAGATTTATCCAACCACACCAAGAGCTTACTGGCCTTGTCACCCACATCATAAAGCCGGCCCAGCTGATTCATACGCATCACTTTAGCAGCGTCAGTTACCAAGGCCCTATAGTCTGCCTGTTTCAGCGCTAAGGAGTGCAAAATTGCAGGCGTATCATCACCACCCAACTCACTTTCAAGCGTAGTAATTTCCGCCTCAACAGCTGACACAGTTTCTCTCCTGGCCTTCTTATCAGCCGCAATAAGGGACAACGCGGAACCCCGTATAACGGTTTTGAAGGCCTCCCACAAAGTCGTAGGGGAAGCGACTGATCCCTCATTCTCATCAAAATAACAGTCAATTGCCTTAACCAGGTCCGAGCGAAGCTGAGGATTCCTAAAGTGCCAAGGATGAAGAGGAGGGACCCTACCTCCAGAGGAGCCTCCCACTGAAACTTCAAGTAGCAGGGGAGAATGGTCAGAAATACCCCTAGGGAGATGTCGGACCCCACACACCAAGGAGGTGTTGGCAGTTAACATCAGAAAGTAGTCAATCCTCGAGAGGCTGCCGTGGGCACCAGAGTGAAAAGTGTACTGAGTTTGTGCAGGGTGCAACATCCGCCAGACATCCACTAACCCAAAAGTCTCAATCAACTCAGTCAGCCACATCTGGGACAACGGCAAAACCCTAGGGGGTAGCCGGTCACACTCACCCGAAACCACTGAATTGAAGTCCCCACCCATTATAAGGACACCATCCAGAAGTCCTAGAAGAGTCTTGCCAAGGTCAGCATAGGTGGTAGCCTGGAGTCCCGGAGGAATATAAACAGCAACAAGGACAATCAGCCTCCCCTCCCATCTCCCCGAAACAGCAGCTTATCGACCCCGATCATCGAGAGCGACTTCATCTATCTCAAGGGGCAAGGAGGATTTCACCATTATACCAACCCCCCGGGAACCGGATGTAAAACCAGCGTGCGCCACCAGTCGGTATCCTCGGCGATCTAGGGCTTTACAAGCATTCCCAATCAAGTGGGTCTCTTGGAGTAAAACTACATCAGGGGAATGGCGTCTAATAAATTGAGTGTATTGGGGTAGCTCAGACGTGGGTCCCAGAGCCTCCACACCACTGGAGTCAAGCTAGCCGGGCTGATGAGAGGTGTTACCTCGAAACCGGTCCGGTCCTCGGATGCTTGATTCCAGTCTGGGAAAGATATGGCTGTTGTAGTTCGGACTGGACTGTTCCCATGGGGCACAGGGTCAGAGCTGATTTGCATAAAGCCATTATCTGACCCAGGGTGGTGTGGAGTGCAAAAAACGATGGATTTAGGCCCAGATCCTTATACTGGGGTGAATGTAAGACATTGATCTACATTCTGTCCATCAAATTGTTTTTTGTAATTTTCCCCCTGAGTGTACTGGGGTAGCTCAGACGTGGGTCCCAGAGCCTCCACACCACTGGAGTCAAGCTAGCCGGGCTGATGAGAGGTGTTACCTCGAAACCGGTCCGGTCCTCGGATTCTTGATTCCGGTCTGGGAAAGATATGGCTGTTGTAGTTTGGACTGGACTGTTCCCATGGGGCACAGGGTCAGAGCTGATTTGCATAAAGCCATTATCTGACCCAGGGTGGTGTTGAGTGCAAAAAACGATGGATTTAGGCCCAGATCCTTATACTGGGGTGAATGTAAGACATTGATCTACATTCTGTCCATCAAATTGTTTTTTGTAATTTTCCCCCTGAGGGTACTGGGGTAGCTCAGACGTGGGTCCCAGAGCCTCCACACCACTGGAGTCAAGCTAGCCGGGCTGATGAGAGGTGTTACCTCGAAACCGGTCCGGTCCTCGGATGCTTGATTCCGGTCTGGGAAAGATATGGCTGTTGTAGTTCGGACTGGACTGTTCCCATGGGGCACAGGGTCAGAGCTGATTTGCATAAAGCCATTATCTGACCCAGGGTGATGTGGAGTGCATAAAACGATGGATTTAGGCCCAGATCCTTATACTGGGGTGAATGTAAGACATTGATCTACATTCTGTCCATCAAATTGTTTTTTGTCTAATAAATTGAAGCACAATACCACGCTTGATCCTGTCTCCCAGACCATTAACGTTCCAAGACAGCACTTTCATCAATAAGCGTTTTTAAAACTCCTCGTTTTCTATTTTCTTTGTGCTTTTAATTTGTTATTCCCCTGCTTTTAAGGGCTGCTCCCCCATATTTGCACAATAATTGGTAATACACCGCGTTTTGCGGGTCCCGGATCCTTTTGTTTCTGCCCCTCGGCAGATGAATTCTTTGGCGGCCATCTTAGGTGAGGAAGCACGCCGGTCGGGCAGTGCTCGCTCTAGCGCCCAAGGAGGCTCGACCCCTCATAAGGAGATCATGCTGACGCGCAGCGGTCACGCGCAGCAGGAACGCCGGATCACTGCCGGAGTCACGCCAGAGTTCAGCCTGTCTGCGCCCGTCCGCGCTGAGGACGGGCTGCAGGACGGGCCGCTCATCGACATCTCGCACTCCAGCTCAGGTTGGTTAACTCACTGACGTATTCTGCTCATGCTTTAACTTCTATGCGATCCTGCATACCTGCCTCCTATACCTCCTGCACTTTGCTTACTCATTATTTTACCTGTGCAGGTTGTGGCTTTTCTACCGGTAAAATGATGCTCTCTAAGACACAAACCACCAAGGCACATTACCGGGGTAAAAGGAAGGCCACTAAGAAACTTCAGACTTCCCCTCCTCTCCAATTTTGGAGTAATAATTGTAGATCGCTTCCCAAAAATAAATTCAATTTGTTTGATTTTATAAATGAAGAGTCGCCAGACGCATTGTTTCTGACTGAGACCTGGCTCCATGAAAGCTCTGGACCTGACATTGCCATAGCCGTTCCTAACAACTACGTGATGGTACGTCAGGACAGGGCCTCCGGGAAGGGTGGGGGAATCGCTATCATTTTTAAAACTATCTACCAATGCAAGTTGGAGTCTTTTTCCCTTCCTGGATGTGAGGCCGCTCTATTTAAACTAATGATAGGCCCTCAACTAACGCTTTCCGGTCTTTTGATATACCGCCCTCCGGGCAATGCTGGCCCTTGGATATCGTCATTGGCCGATATTATATCCCCTGTACTACTAAAAACGGCTAATTTCACCATTCTTGGTGATCTTAACATCCATCTTGAAGATGCCGAAGGCACTCTCAGTCAGCCGTTATTGTCTGACCTTGAAACTTTCAATCTTTTACTTCGCAACTCAGGGGCTACTCATTCGGCCGGTCACTTGTTAGATCCAATCATTTCTAATCTACCTTATGACTGTTCCCAAAGGGCCCGCCCACTAGAATGGTCTGACCATTTTGCGGTACACTTTATGTTACCTCTCTCCTTAACCAATGCTAAGCCCTGTGTTGGTAAGAGCAAGCCTTCCTATCGGTGGGACAAGCTTAATATGGTGGCATTCAATCAACATCTTACTGAATCTATTCCGATTCTGGAAAAATCTGGACCAGAATCTAATGCTGTAGTCTCCCAGTGGTTAACGGATGCTGTAACTGCATTCCTTCCTCCCATATCCAACAACCATAGATCTCTTCATCCTCCCGCACCTTGGTTCTCTGAAGAGTTAAAATTACAACGAGCCAAGTGCAAGGCCTTTGAAAGAAAATGGAGGCTCTCCTATTCAACCCCTAGTAAGGCAGCTTATAAAGAAGCACTAAAGAGCTATCACGTTAACTGTAAACTGGCCAAGGCCACCCTCACGATTACTCAGGCACAGAACTGTCCGCGGACCCTTTTTGCAGTGGTGAAGAGGCTAACGGGAGCAGATACGGTACCTGCTCCTCCAGCTCTGGATAAACCACAGTGTGATGCTATTGCACATTTCTTTATTTCTAAGATGGAGCGTATTCATGAATCCTTGACTACCCCCCGCCATCTGCTGATCCCTTACCAGCGGCTACCTCTAGCAGTCCTCTTCCCCTCCCTTCAACGCTCATCAACGACTGGCTTTTGTTTGATGACATCACCTTTTTATCGTGCCTGAACAGTATTTGATCAGGCTCCCCTCGGGACCGGTTGCCTATAAAAATTCTAAAACTGTTGGACCTCGAGCCACGGAGAGTCCTAATGAGACTTCTGAATACATCTCTTACAGAGTCTACTGTGGCACAGGAGTGGAAGCATGCCATGGTCGTTCCCTTGTTGAAAAAGACCGGCGCGGACATCACTAACTTAGCCAATTTTAGTCCATATCCCTTCTGCCTGCATGTTCTAAAATTTTGGAACGACATGTGAACACCCAGCTTAACTCGTTTGTCGAGAACGTGGGATATCTTCATCCGTCCCAATCCGGGTTTCGTGCTCATTATTCTACTGAATCCGCACTCCTCGGGGTAATGGAGAGGCTTCGGCACGGTATTGATCGCGGGGAAATCTTTGCACTCATCCTTTTGGATTTGAGTGCAGCGTTCGATACCGTGTCTCATTCCATTCTTCTTGACTCTCTCTGCTCCCTTGGTGTTGCTGGATCTGCTCTGGCCTGGATTGCCTCCTTTTTAGGTGGGCGCACCTTTCAGGTGTTTTCGACAGAAGCTGAATCTGCTGTCTATTCATCGGCACACGGCGTCCCCAGGGGTCGATTCTCAGCCCTTTGCTGTTTAACATCTATATCAGACCCCTTGCTATCATCGTGGAGGACGCCGGTTTGACAATCTATTCGTATGCCGACGACACGCAGATTGTGTTCTCTCTCTCCAGCAGTGATAGCCATGAGGTCTCTGCCTTGAAATCTGGCCTATCACGCGTTGCTGCTTGGATGCACGACCATCTGCTCAAGCTCAACGGTGACAAGACCGAGGTTGTTATCTTGGGCAAGAATAAAGATCTGTGGGGCCCTCGGCATGGGCCCTGTGATATGGGTCCTCTGCCGAATCCAGACCCCGTAGCCCGCAACCTCGGTTTCCTCATCGACGATAGGCTCTCTATGAGACAGCAGGTAACAAAGGTCGCTGCAATCTGTTTCTCCACCTTAAGATGGTTGCATAAGATTCTATGGATGCTACCTTGCTCCACTCGGAGAACTGTCGTCCAGGCTCTTGTGATCTCCCGCATTGACTATGGGAATGTGCTTTATCTTGGGGCCGATAAGGCCACAATAAATAAGCTTCAGGTGGTGCAAAACTCGTCAGCTCGTTTACTGTGTAATGTACCCGGAGATCTTCTGCAGCTCAGGCTCTGCGTGACCTTCATTGGCTTAAGGTCCCGAACCACGTAAAATTTAAAACCTTATGCCTTCTTTTTAAAATCCGGCAGGGTTCTGCTCCTAAATACCTGCAGAACTTGGTTCAAGTCTATAAGCCTGGTCGCACTCTAAGATCTTCCACTGGTGGCAATTTCCTGGTCCCCAGAATTAAATTGGCCAAAATGGGTGGCCGCTCATTTTCTTATCTTGGCCCAAAGATGTGGAATGCTCTTCCGTCGGCTCTGAAAGCCGAGACTGATCTCCTTCCTTTTAAAAAAAAAACTGAAGACTCTTCTGTTTAATTGATCCCTCTGCACTGTTTGTTCTGGTTTGGGTCTTTTGCTGGTTTTCTTTCTTCTATCTATCCCTGGCGCCGGGAAACCCATTGAGGGTAGCTGCGCGCAATATAAGTTTAAATAAATAAAATAAATAAAATAAAATAAAATAAATGTACGTGACCAGGTCACAAGCAGAAAAATGGAAGGACGCTAGGGAAACTATTAGGGACATCCAGATGGCCAGCTCACCACACGAATTGACTGAGTGGGCACGGGTGGGACTGAAGGACGATGAAGGCTGCTGGCGGACAAAAGACACGAACAAATGGTTGCTACCCAACTCGTACCTGATCCCCATACTGACCATGGCACACTCCCCTGCACACGTAGGATCTGCCCCTATGGCCGAACTTGTCTCCAAAGTTTGGCACAATGACAAGAGAACAGACTCAGCTAAACGTCTGGTCCAACAATGTCTGATATGCCTGCCACACAACCCTGGGAAAGGAACTGTTGTACCCCGGGGAGGGTTTGGGGTCCCCAATCATCTCTTTGAAGTCCTACAGATGGACTACATCCAGCTAGAAAGATGCCAAGGACTGAAGTATGTACTTGTTGTCGTGTGCGCATTTAGCAAGTGGGTGGAAGCCTATCCAACCCATGACAACACTGCCATTGCCACTGCAAAGGTATTACTGAAGGAATTCTTCCCTCGCTACGGCATTTTTCGAATTTTGTGGAGCGACAATGGCCCCCACTTCGTAGCCGAGGTTATCCAACTCATCTTGAAGGGGTTGGGTGTAAAACAGAAATTTAACGCAGTCTTCCACCCCCAATCTGCTGGACTGGTTGAGCGACATAATGCCACGCTGAAGCTCAAACTAGCAAAGATAGTGGCTACCACAGGACTGAAATGGCAAGACGCTCTCCCACTGGCATTGCTATCAATGCGTTCCACCCCCACCAAACACCACTTGACCCCCTACGAAGTCGTTTTCGGCCGGCCTATGTGTGTTTGGTCTGCGCCAAAACCGACATCCATTCACGACGTCCCGGACGTCCTAATGTCTGACTATTTGTACAATCTGACTAAAACGCTGCCTGTTATCCATCAACAGGTGCTGCAGGCCACCCCCGATGCTTCCAGGGGCCCCGGACACGATATCCAACCCGGTGATTTTGTGCTGATCCGAAACTTCCAGCGTGCAAAGAGTCTGGAACCCCGGTGGACGGGCCCCTGGCAAGTCTTGATCACCACCGGAACAGCTCTTCGAGTGGAGGGGAAGCGAAACTGGCTGCATGCACACCACTGAAAGAAAATCTCCTCGACCCTGACGACGACCGAAGACGTGGCCACCCAAGAAGAGCTCCTGAATAAAGACCGACCATCCCTGAGCGGTTACCCTGATACAGAGACACTTGAATTGGCAGAATTTCCCGATCCCACTGTGCATCCAGCGAAGGGTATAACCTGCGACGAAAGGAGGGAGCTTCGGCTAAGCAGACCACTGACTAAGTTACAATTCTCAGAACGGTGGCCTAACACTACTAAGGCTGCCAGGAAAGAAGCTAAACGAAGTTTGTGGTTCTGCCCGCTACCGAGCCCCTTGAAGATGATGGAAGTGCCCGATATGAAGATGATGGAAGCAACCGGACATCTGAAGACCCACTACAGAAACCCAAAGACTGACAAAATACACAGCTCAAAAACTATTGCCCTTTTTATCGCCCTTCTCTTTTGCCTCCTCCTCATGACCACCCTCTGGATCGTGGAAGAGAGCGCACCAGCTCATAAGACATTTCTATCTACTGCACAGCCTACCACCACGAAAGAACACTACCTGGTCTCTCTTTCACCTCAACTCCGGGAAAGACGTAAGGAGTTCTGGAACAACTCCTTCATGCAGTTGCTGCACCAACACAACCTTGCCACCAATGCCACAAATTGCTGGATCTGTGTGTTGTTACCACATGCCACTGGACATTCCATTCTCTTCATCCTTTCACCTTTCTCTGTTCATGGTTCCTGACTTGCTTGGCTGATCCTCTTGCAAGAGAGTTACAGGGATAATGCCACTTCCAGCAAAACTGTGTCACACTTTTATCATGGGGTCTGGCTGAACAAAACAGGAAGAACTGCTGCTCCCTTTTGCCCTCTGACATCCAACGCCCCTATTCATATGGACATATGGTCGAAATGCAGGTGTTCAACAACCCAGCCAGACCCACCTTCTCCTACCTCTGGAAACAAACAGCTGCCACCCTGACTGTGGCCCTGTCTGTCATCAACGTCTCGGGCCTTGTATGCATCGAAGGCCTTGGGACACAGTTGGTGGGCCACAGCGCTTGCCGCATCACCAGAACTTTGGACTCAACTGATCCACCCTCTTTTGTCACCTCTCCGAACATGTACTTTGTCTGTGGTACGAAAGCCTACACCTGGCTCCCGAAGGGCTGGGGAGGTACCTGCTACATCGCCTTCATCCTTCCTCTGACCTATGTGGCTCCAGCAAACCATCACCGACAAAAACGAGCAAGAGTCATTGAGCAAGTCAACTCCACCGGAGCACAGTTCCTGGACGCAATGAAGGGACTTGTTCCACACTGGGGTCCGATGGCGAACAGCCATGCCATCCGACATTTGACCCAGGCAGTTGAAACGACGATGAACATTACAGCTGGCATCCTCACAAACAATACAGCCGAGCTTCAGGCGGCCCGCCTGGTGGCCCTTCAGAACCGCCTTGTTCTAGATGTGGTTCTAGCAGATCGTGGAGGAGCATGCCGTATCATTGGGCCCAGCTGCTGCACCTACATACCGGACAATTCGCCCTCAGTCTACAAAGCCATTGAACACCTCCACAGACTTTCCTCAGAAGTTCATCAGGAACAAGAAGAATGGTCGCTTGGGAGTTGGTTCTGGAGTGCTGTAAAGAACTGGGGGTGGAGGTTGTTTATGATCGTATTGATACCGAATGTCATAATATGTGGATTCTGCCTGGGTGTTCAATGCTTGCCGCCCCTGTGCTCACTTTTTGCTAACTGTATCTGCCCTAAGACTCTGGACTTCGAAGCTGAACGCATGAAAGCTTTGTATGAAGTAGAAATCCGTAATATAATGGAGATATACATAGATTGACAAGCTGGCTAGATATGTTGAAAAGGGAGGACTGTTAAAATCTAGATTGCGGCGTAAACATTATCGGCGCCATCTTGTCCCTTTTCCAGGCTCATATGTGCGCGTAAGTAGCAGCCATTTTGAATGCCATGGCCTCTCTGCCTACTGTCGGTAGCCAGCGCGTCTCTCTCTCTCCCTCTCTGGCCTTGCAAGCATCCCCCATGCACTGACAGCCCCCGCTCTCACATTCTTGGGCCATAAACCACCCCTTCAGCGCTGCCCTGCCTCGGAGCCACATCCCATACCCGGCTAACACCTCCCTCCATCCCTTTCATGATCACACATTCTTTGATGAACCCCTTCCTCTGTGCCTGATTGTCCGATCCGATCCCAGGCTATCACCTAGTCCTGCGGATGCAGTTTATTGCCCCCTACAGTAGGAAGCTGTCCCTCTTCAAAGGATCTACGACTGATCAAAGCCCCCACCCCATGAGATCCGATCAGCCACACACATTCCGGGAACCGGCGGAATGTCCAGCTGCGCGACAGTCATCACCTACTGAGATCGGGGTGGGGACTTCTACTGTAGATGTGTGTGGGAACGGGCTTGAAGCGGGGATTCCGAGGATGTCTTTCCGTACATCAAAGTATTAACAAGAATGTGTTTCATGCAATAAAGCCATAAACCTATGTATAAGAGGCCAGGCCTCAGAGATTCGGTTAGAGCACCTCGAGACGATACCCTGTTGTCTGATTTGATGTGTTCTGCTCCGACGGAATAAACTTCTGTTTCCTGCCTTCCAGTCTCTTTGTTTGATAATTTCGAGTGGTATGAGAGGCGAATAACGCCGGGCAATACTTAAAGGTTATCGGTTGAAATCTGCCTACCTTTTTACAATCAGTGGGAGTGGTGTTGTAGAGCCACTAAAGAAGTTTCTCTAAATAGCAGACACAAATTGCTCCACTTCAAATTTCTTCGCAGAATGTATCATACACCCGCCCGCTCCCACTGGACAGACCACACTAGGACTCATCACTGTCCTAAATGTCTAGCCCCCTTTGCGGACTTTGCCCACTTAGCTTGGACCTGCCCTAAGATACGTCAAAACTGGACCTCGATACATCTTACGTTAGGAGAAATCCTTGCCACGCAGCTGCAGCCTATTCCAGAGATTGCATTCTTAGGGTATGTTGCTAACTTCCCCAAAAAGATCAGGAAATTGGTGGCCCTTGGCTTCCTTTTAGCTAAGCGGGAAATGGCATTGTTATTGGGAAGCAAGAGGGTTCCCACCTCACAGGCATAGCTCCGTAGTCTCGCTTATTAAAATGTAAACAGTGAGGAGTACTCCACCCTGGTCCCCAGTGCTTCCCGTCCCACAGATATTTGGGGGCCATATCGTACATACATAGCTGGACAACGAGCGGTGCATGAGTCTCCACTGTCTAGCGGACTTGTGCCCACAGGTGTTGGTTAAATCTCTGTGTGTTGGAGGGGCTGGTATTGTTTTTGTATACCCTGCCGGAGCGAATGTGTTTTCATCATGACGACCTGTTATTTCTGTTGATATGTGTCTCTCATTATTCTCACTGTATTGTACATTCTCATGCTCTTGGACATTTCTGCATGATGTTGTACCCTTGACAATGCTATATTATGCCTCTTTCTTTGTAATATTGCACATAACTCTGTTCCGTGACCAACCTATTGTAGTTGATTATTTGTTCATATTGTTGCGGACTGCCCCATGGTGGCCACTATTTTTTGTTCTTTCGCAAAAATGGGAAAAATAAAAGTTAAAAGTGTCTATTCTTAGTGCAATGTGTATGTGATATCGTGAATTATGAGAAAGGTTTATTAGTGCTAACATGGTGCCCTTGATCCCATTGTTCGGATTGCTAGTAACCTAAAAGCAATACCTCTGCATTGGCTAGGGTTCGGCTGTGCAACAATAGCATGTCTTTCACATTCAATGTTGGTGAATTGAACCGAGTTATCCTGCATCCCCTGTGGGTGAGAAAGCAAGTCTTGTAGAACTACACCAACGTAGTTTACACAACACATGGTTATCTGCTCTCTCACTGCAATCCAGCATAGTGCCAACCTGGACATTGTGTTGCCATTGAAGTTCTTGCGTTTGATGATACTTTGTATGTCATATGCATAGTTTTAATAAGATGCAGGGACAGCTTGAGTCAGTCAAAGTCGGAGGTAGATGTTAAAAAAAAAGTTAAAAGATAGGTGACCGCTGGGGACTGATGATAGCTGTATAGAAGGATTGTGACATGACAAATTGTGGTGAGAGGATGATGCCCCAACTGGATGCAAAAGAAGCAATCCAATCCGAAGCTTTTCCTTGTGTCAGGCCTGTAGTGGTGGGTGGTGGAACATGTGGAAGGCAGCAGATGATAGGTCTAGTAGAGTAAGGCCATTGCTCCTTTAGCACTTATCTGCGTTTTAGTTTGCCCATTGTAGCCATTAGGATTGGTGTTGCCGTCTGGTGGTGGGATGGAAGCTGTTCTGTGCATCTAAGTGAGAGTTGTGTTTTTCAGTGAATTCTCACATTCGTATGTAGGCGGCCTTTACGTTAGTTTAGTCATTTGCATTGGTTTGCTTTTGGTCTCTAGTTTTCATGGTTATTTGCATATAAGGGGTTTCTATAGAAGCAGTTTGATTGAGGTCATTTGCGCTCTTCCAGTATGATACCCATAATAACTGACATTCTAATCTGTTGTGAGGCTTTTGCGTATAGAATTTCCTTGCGGCTAGCCTGGGGCACTGGTCAGTTGGGGATCCACTTTAGAAGATTCATTTGATAACTGGGAGAATGGACTGCAAACACTCCTGATTTTGGGTGCATGTTGTGATCAAAGTACTGTTTCTGCCACCTGCATTAATGTGATTTTTCAAATATACTTTAATAATTGTAAAAACCATATGAAGAGATGAAAAATCCTATTGTTGTGTTCAGTTAACATAATATTATGCTACTGCTGCATAACTAATTTTTATATGTAATATTTTTATACGTAAAGGCTGTTAAGAGCTAGACTTTTGCAGTCTCGCCCTATTTCATAAAACGTTTTCCCACCTTGTTTTGGACCACAAATACATTTTCTTCAAATAGAGATCTGATATATACAGCATCAAAGTTATAAAACACAATTCAAATATTTCTCTAAATAGTTTCACCATAAAAATACGGAGATATCACAAAAAGAATCTAAAGTTTTTAACTTTGTATTTGTTGTTTTAATATAGTATCATACTGGTTTTAATATTTATTTTTTATTATACTCCAATTTAAATAAATTAGAAATGTTTTTCTTATAACGATGTTTAGTGTGTAGATTATGGAGTGAATGTAGCTGAGGACACCTAGAGCATGTATGAGAGTGAAAGGATTCAGCCTACTAATGCATTATTAGACTAAGTGACACAATATTGACATTCTTTTGTTTTGGCTGTTCCTATTGTTTCAAAGGTGAGAAAGTTGCCATTCAGAGTAAAAGATGCAGTGAGAAACGAACTGGATACATTTTGTGATATGGGTGATTGAACCAGTAGAGGCGACGGAATGGCTTGCTTCAAATGTAGTTGCCCAAAACGCTGACAGAAAAATCAGTTTGTGTGCAGACCCGCAAACTTTAAACAAGGAAGTTACAACAGACAAATTTCCTCTACCTAATATCATTGAGACGTTAGCGGTGGATGTATGACGTTACAACGCATAATTTTACAATGCATACCTTTACAACACATTTTTTACAACGCAACATCCATTACAACGCATTCCATTACAACGCATGCCATTTCAACAAATTTTTAAAAACTACCTTTACAACGCATTCCAGTACAATGCATACTACCTTTACAACACATACCAATACAACGTATACCATTACATTGCATGTATGGTAAGTATTGGATAGTGTAGGGGTAAAAATTACTATTCTAACTCCAGGGGGGTGCAACAGTAGGGTAAGTGTTGGATAGTGTAGGGGTAAAAATTACTATTCTAACTCCAGGGGGTGCAACAGTAGGGTAAGTGTTGGATAGTGTAGGGGTAAAAATTATTATTCTAACTCCAGGGGGTGCAACAGTAGGGTAAGTGTTGGATAGTGTAAGGGTACTATGCGTTGTGATTGTATGCATTGTAATGGTATGCGTTGTAATGACTGCGTTGTAATGACATGCATTGTAGTGGTATGCGTTGTAGTGTCATGCATTGTAATGGTTGCGTTGTAATGGCATGCGATGTAATGGATGTTGGGTTGTAAAAGTTTTGTTGTAATGGTAGTGCGTTTTAAAAGTTGCGTTGTAAAGGTTGTTTCCCGTTAGCGGTACTTGCTTGGCTCACATTTTTCTCTTCCTTAGACTTGGCTTCAGCCTATCACCAAATTAGGCAGCACACTGAACCCCATGGATTTGCAGCATTCTCCACGCCCATGGGAGCATGCATGTATAAGGAAATGCCTTTTGGTCTGGTATCTGCGGCCTCTGATTCTAGAGAAGCATGTCCTCTATTCTAAAAAAATATACCGGCCGTCATTTTTTTTCTATCATTTAAAAAGAAGGAGCCAGCAATTCTACCTCCCTGTAATTCGGACTGAAGTGTACGTTGCACCACCTGAGAAAGTTCTTTAGCAGATTTAAGATTTTCCGCCCATCTTCTGCTGACGTGGACCTTGGTATCCAATTGTAAACCCTTCCTTAAAGCCCCAATACAAACTAGAGGCCACTTCTACATCTGGATAGGAGCCCAACCAATGTTCTAGAACTTCCAGTCTAATTGGGGTAGGAGCCCTTTGGTGGATACTGGAAAAACGTCCCTCTCCCCCTCTGGAACCTCTCTTGATCTCTGGCTTCAGGACCTGTGAAGCATTGAGTAACTGGGTGCTTTCCCCCACATTGTGTGCATTCATGCTTGTAGCGACAAAATTGTCGGCTACAGAATCTCCTATTAAAATTCCAGCAGGCCCTTGTTGGACCCGGCCTCGTGGCGTGACCCTCGCTGACCCCCATTACCCAGAACGACGGACAGAACTAATTTCCGTCCACCCAGAACTATACACGAGACTCCTACATCGGACATGAAACGACCTCCAGACCGCGTGCCTGCACCCATGCACGTGACCGGTAGACTCAATGTTGGGCCACCCCGGCCAGCCGGCCGCCTTCTTCCCTTTCGGCAGCCTCTGGCCGCTCCCGGCTGCAGCCAGGCGTGCGCGTCCGGCGCGCCCGACTCGCCCAGGGGGGTGAACGACTCACCAAGTACCCGAAACCAAGGCTTCCATCACACCTCCGGCCCCCTCCCGAGGAGCTGGTTGTCCTCACACCTCCGAGCCATCCCTGGGGGCTGGTTTCGATCGCACCTTTTGGCTTCCTAGTGAGCTGGCTCCAGGCCTTGATGGGCGTCTGGGATTCCCTGGAATCATGGTCCAAAAGCACCAAAGACACCGCCGCCCAGACAATCAGGCACCTGGCCCTCGGACCTCCGGCCTCCTGCCTCTGAGGGTCCGGACATCAAAGAGCTCCTGGACTATAAGACAGCCTGCCGTCCATCTAGCCGGCAGTTGTATCTTGGACAAGAAAGCCCTGCTGATCTGATCGCAGCTGACCTTGAGGAGAACAGACTCTGACCCACCGAGCCCTGCTGACGTCGTCGCGGCTCATCCTCGAAGCTACGGAACTGAACCACCGAGCCCTGCTGACGCTGTCGCGGCTCCCTCTCAAAGAATAAGACCTGAACCATCGGAGCCCTGCTGACCTCGTCGTGACCCACTCTCGAGACCGAGAGACACTTGCTACCATCCAGAGCCCTGCGGACGCTGTCGCGGCTCTACCTGCCTACGAGTACTACGGAGTACTGCCGACAAAGCCCTGCTGACCTCGTCGCGGCTTGAAGAACTCCCTGGTCTGGCTGGACCATCGACGCTACCCTCATGACCATCTTGAACAGAAGTGAGTAGGACAGCAAGTCCCATCGCCAGCCCCCGCACCCCCCAGTTCGAGGATTGAGAACTGTGCGTAGGGTGCGTGGCATGCCAACTGGCCCTCTGAGACTGTCCCGCTTCCCCGTTCCCTTGTTACGAGACTTTCGCGATCCCTCGATCGCTGTATATTGCTCCTTTTTTTTATTCTGATAAAGTTCATACTTGATAAAGATTCAGGG
Organism: Lissotriton vulgaris; assembly: GCF_964263255.1. NCBI lineage: Eukaryota > Metazoa > Chordata > Amphibia > Caudata > Salamandridae > Lissotriton > Lissotriton vulgaris. The sequence goes on along the minus strand of NC_141689.1, from coordinate 280,874,578 downwards.
TGTGGTGTCCGTTCGTAAGTGTGGTGTGTTGACAGTGGGTACGATCAGTCCTCCCCGGCGGGTACTCCCCCCTCGATAAGACTCGGCAAGAATTGTGGGAGAGGAGGTCTCGGGTGGTTAGGAGAGTCATCTTGACCCCTGGGGTCACCGCCTTCCAACATTGGTGGCAGCGACGCGATACGAACCTACGTCTAAAGATCGTACCACTGACACACTACCTGAACCCACACGCAGCAAACGCACGAGAAAGAAAGAGCAGTAATGACGACCACAGAATCTGGTGTGAAGACCACATTCGACAAAGACCTCTTGGAAGACTACACCCATAGAGAGCTTAAGCAGTTCTGCAGAGAACTGAGTATCCCGAGTACCGGACTAAGTACTAAAGAAGATTTCCAGAAAGCGCTAACCGCTTGGGTAGAGTCCGGAGCACCTCTCCCCCCGACCGAAGACGAGGGAGGGAGGCCACAGACCGAACCCGGTACACCGGCATGTGGGAGAATCCAGCAACCGACCCGGAGCCCAGCAACCAGGAGAGATCGGTCATCGGAAGAGATGGCCGACCGAGAACGTGACCGAAGCCATGAGCTCGAACTGGCGCGCCTCAAATTGGAGGGCGAACTCAAACTTGCAGAGAAGAAGTTGGCGGTTGAACAGTTGCGGCTCCAGGGAGAGCTAGAGGAGAAGAAGCTCCAGAGGGAGCATGAAGGTCGGAAACTTCAGCTCGAGCAAAAGCACGAGAGCAGCCTCAAAGAACTAGAGTTGAAAGCCAGATCAGAAGCAACCGGATTACCGGGACTTGGAGAGCAGGTGGTCCCCAAAGACACGAAGGTGCACATCCCCAAAGACGTCGTGAAGGAGTTTTACAAAGGGGACGACATCCAGCAGTGGTTCAAGGCCTACGAGGTTGCGATGTCCGCCCACGGGTCCCCGAGAAGGATTGGGGGGCCGGCCTGTGGAGCCGCTTCCTCAGCGAGTGAAAAAGAGACACCCTGCTGGACCTACCGACCGCACACATGAACGCCTATCCCCACATGAAAGACGCTCTCCTATTCCGCTACGGCCTAACGCCAGAAATGTATCGCCAGCAGTTTAGGGAGTGCAAGAAGATTCCGGGCACCACCTGGGTGGACTATGTTAACTACTACACCCGGGCCCTAGATGGGTGGATCAAGGGCAGCAATGTGACCACCTTCGAAGGCCTAGTCGACGTAGTCGCTTACGAGCACCTGTCTGCCAATTGCTTTGTGGAACTAAGACAGCATCTCCTGGACAGCAAGCTCGCCAACCCCCGGAAACTGGCTGTCGAAGCCGATCGCTGGGTGGCCACCCGAGTCCAGAAGGGGCCCGGGGGAGACCCCCCATGGAACGACCAAGGATCTTCCCGCCAGCGAGGTGGGGGAGGTCGAGGCAAGCAGCAAGGATCCCAGTCCGGGCCCCAGCGTAGTCCCCCCAGAAACCAGGCTCCACGCTCTCCTCCCGCGACGAGAGCCGCCCCGAGTGCAGGACCCCCGGGGCTCCACATGCTACAAGTGTCAGCAACCCGGACACTATGCCGGTGATCCTCGATGTCCCATGACCCCGAAATCCACTCCCACTGGCCCCTCGACCAGACAGATATCCTCAGTGGCCCTAGAAGAGGAAGAGATCGAAGAACAGGGGGGATGGGAGCCCGCAGCCATGGTCTTAGCCTCCCTGGGGAATAGCGAGATGATCCCAGGAGATTACCTGCCCGACAACACAGAAAAGTATCGCCAGACAGTTAAGGTTAATGGGCGCAGCGTAGGGGCCCTTAGGGACACCGGAGCCAGCATCACGTCTGTTAGATACACGCTAGTCCCCGAGTCCATGATCATCCCCCACACCTCCTGTAGAGTGATAGCAGCTGATAATTCCGTCCGCACCTGCAGGATAGCCCAGGTCCCGTTTGAGTGGAAGGGCGATCTACGGGTAGCGGTCCGCACGGACATGCCTGTGGATTGCCTCCTGGGGAATGACTTGGAGAGTTCCCAGTGGAAAGAGGTAGAAAGAAGGACACATTTAGAAATGTTGGTTCTGCCCCAATGGGCCTGTGTAAGCACCCGAGCCATGACCGCCAGAACGTCCAACCACGGGACCGAAGAGCCTGAGTTCCCCAATGCAGTCCCTGATGTCCCCGAGGGAAGCGAGCACCCCACGGTCCTCGACCAGCCCTCCATCGAAGGAAGCGAATCCGACGAAGGTCCCCTCGGACCCGCCGTCGAGCCAGATCCCACCCTAGCAGAAATCCCCGAGTTGGCCCAGTGGCGCCAAGAAGGAGGACTGTCCCGAGAGGAGTTCTGCCGAGAGCAGACCTTCTGCCCTGCCCTTGAGGGGCTCCGGCAACAGGCCGCAGCCCAGGCCGCTGGAGACCAGTCTGGCTCCCATTACCTTTACTGGGAGAATGGCCTACTTTATAGTGAACAGAAGACCGCCGAACTAGGGTCAGCCCGCGTGCTGGTGGTACCCCTACGCTTCCGCGGCCTCCTCCTCAACCTGGCCCATGATGTGCCCCTGGCGGGACACCTGGGCCAAGATAAAACCTTCTAACGGTTAGTAACACATTTCTACTGGCCCCGCATGCGGGCCGATGTGGAACACCACTGTAAGCCCTGCCCCACGTGTCAGGCTAGCGGCAAAAATGGAGGCAAGCGCAAGGCTCCCCTCCAGCCCTTTCCAGTTGTCAGTACCCCCTTTGAGAGGGTGGGGATCGACATCGTCGGACCCCTGGACCACCGGACCACCTCAGGTCACCGGTTCATTTTGGTTCTGGTCGATCACGCCACCCGATACTCCGAAGCCATCCCCCTCCGGACCGTGACGGCCCCGGTCGTGGGCCGGGCCCTCATGGGGATCTTCTCCCAGGTGGGATTTCCACAAGAAGTGGTGAGCGACCGAGGCACAAATTTTATCTCCCGGTACATGAAATCCCTGTGGCAACAGTGTGGGGTGTCGTACAGGTTCACCACCCCATACCATCCCCAGGGTAACGGCCTGGTTGAGCGGTTCAACCGCACCCTGAAAGGGATGATCATGGGTCTCGAGGAGCCCTTGTGACGCAAGTGGGACGTCCTCCTGCCCTGCCTCCTGTTCGCATACCGAGAGGTTCCCCAGAAATCCTTGGGGTTCAGCCCTTTCGAGCTGCTCTATGGGCACCCCGTCCGGGGTCCCCTCAGCCTGGTCAAGGAAGGCTGGCAGACAGACCCCCGAGCACACCCCCCGATGTGTTCTCCTACGTCCTTGCCCTCCGGAACCAAACGCGGAAATTTCGCGAGCTGGCCGAGGCCAACCTGGAGGACAGTAAAGAGGAGATGAAACGCTGGTACGACCAGAATACCACTCTGGTCGAGTTTCAACCAGGCCAACAGGTTTGGGTCATGTCCCCAGTGGAACCTTGTGCCTTGCAGGACAAGTGGACTGGACCCTTTAAGGTGATAGAGCGCAAGAGCCAGGTCACCTACCTCGTTGATACCCAATCAGCGAGGAACGCCCTGAAAGTCTTACACGTGAACCGGCTCAAACCCCACTTTGTGCGTTCTGAGTTGGGATTACTCCTTGCCACCGACGACGGAGAGGAAGAGGAAACTGACCCTCTACCAGACCTCCTGTGTGCAAAGGAACAAGATGGCTCCGTAGAGGGAGTGAGTCTCTCCTCCTCCCTCACCCCCTTGCAGCATGAAGAATGTCGCCACTTGTTGGGACAATTCTCAGACCTCTTCTCCCTCACCCCCAGCGTCACCAGTTGGTGCGTCCACGATGTGGACACCGGGGACAGCCCTCCGGTACGGCACAGAGCCTACCGAGTCCCTGACCGAGTTCGAGCCTGCATCAAGGCCGAAGTCGACAAAATGTTGGACCCAGGAGTGGTAGAAGCCTCCGACAGCCCATGGGCTAGCCCCGTGGTCCTGGTTCCGAAGGCGGCCGCCCCCGGCACCGTTCCTAAGCTGAGGTTCTGCGTAGACTACCACGGACTCAACGCAGTCACCCGAACCGACGCTCATCCCATCCCCCGAGCCGACGAACTCATTGACCGCCTAGGGTCGGCTCAGTACCTCAGTACCTCAGTACCTTCGATCTCGCCAGTGGCTACTGGCAGATCGGCCTTACGGAGAGGGCCCAAGAAAGGTCTGCTTTCTCCACTCCGGATGGCCATTTCCACTTCAGAGTGTTGCCCTTCGGCATGAAAAACGCCCCCGCCACCTTCCAGCGACTGGTCAATCAGGTCCTGGCCGGGTTGGAAAGTTTCAGCGCAGCCTATCTCGACGATATTGCAGTGTTCAGTGCCCAATGGTCCGAGCACCTGCACCACCTCTGGGAGGTGCTGGACGCCCTGCGTCGAGCCGGGCTCACCATTAAAGCTAGCAAGTGCCAAATAGGACAAAGCTCCGTAGTATACCTCGGGCACCAGGTCGGAAGCGGCCTCGTAGCCCCCCTCCAACCCAAGATAGACGCTATCAATGCCTGGGAGACCCCCACGACCCAGACCGAGGTGCGGGCCTTCCTGGGACTCACAGGGTACTACCGTAGATTCATCAAGGGGTACGGGAGTATTGTAGGCCCCCTCACCGAGTTGACAGCCCAGGCCAACCCCAAGAAGGTTAGTTGGACCCCCGCCTGTCAGAAGGCGTTCAAGGAATTGAAACAGGCCATGTGCACCGCTCCAGTCCTACAGGCCCCTGACTACTCCAGAGAGTTCGTGGTCCAGACAGACGCCTCCGAACATGGCATCGGAGCCGTGCTCTCCCAGGTGGACGACCAGGGGATTGATCATCCAGTAGCCTTTATCAGCCGGAGGCTACTACCCAGGGAGCAGAGATGAAGTACCATCGAGCGAGAGGCCTTCGCCGTAGTATGGGCCTTAAAGAAGCTGAGGCCCTACCTGTTCGGTACCCACTTCCTGGTCCAGACCGACCACCGTCCTCTCCGGTGGCTCATGCAGATGAGAGGAGAGAAACCTAAACTGCTACGCTGGTCCATCTCCCTCCAAGTGATGGATTTTACTGTGGAACACAGGCCTGGTGCCGACCACGCCAATGCCGACGGCCTGTCCCGCTTCTTCCGCCTCAGCGAAGAGAACCCCCAAGAAGATGGGTAGTTCTCCTCGTCTTTCAGCTGGAGGGGACGCATGTTGGACCCGGCCTCGTGGCGTGACCCTCGCTGAACCCCATAACCCAGAACGACGGACAGAACTAATTTCCGTCCACCCAGAACTATACACGAGACTCCTACATCGGACCTGAAACGACCTCCAGACCGCGTGCCTGCACCCATGCACGTGACCGGTAGACTCCATGTTGGGCCACCCCGGCCAGCCGGCCGCCTTCTTCCCTTTCGGTAGCCTCTGGCCGCTCCCGGCTGCAGCCAGGGGTGCGCGTCCGGCGCACCCTGACTCGCCCAGGGGGGTGAACGACTCACCAAGTACCCGAAACCAAGGCTTCCATCACACCTCCGGCCCCCTCCCGAGGAGCTGGTTGTCCTCACACCTCCAAGCCATCCCTGGGGGCTGGTTTCGATCGCACCTTTTGGCTTCCTAGTGAGCTGGCTCCAGGCCTTGATGGGCGTCTGGGATTCCCTGGACGCATGGTCCAAAAGCACCAAAGACACCGCCGCCCAGACAATCAGGCGCCTGGCCCTCGGACCTCCGGCCTCCTGCCTCTGAGGGTCCTGGACATCAAAGAGCTCCTGGACTATAAGACAGCCTGCCGTCCATCTAGCCGGCAGTTGTATCTTGGACAAGAAAGCCCTGCTGATCTGATCGCGGCTGACCTTGAGGAGAACAGACTCTGACCCACCGAGCCCTGCTGACGTCGTCGCGGCTCATCCTCGAAGCTACGGAACTGAACCACCGAGCCCTGCTGACGCTGTTGCGGCTCCCTCTCGAAGAATAAGACCTGAACCATCGGAGCCCTGCTGACCTCGTCGCGGCCCACTCTCGAGACTGAGAGACACTTGCTACCATCCAGAGCCCTGCGGACGCTGTTGCGGCTCTACCTGCCTACGAGTACTACGGAGTACTCCTGACAAAGCCCTGCTGACCTCGTCGCGGCTTGAAGAACTCCCTGGTCCGGCTGGACCATCGAAGCTACCCTCACGACCATCTTGAACAGAAGTGAGTAGGACAGCAAGTCCCATTGCCAGCCCCCGTACCCCCCAGTTCGAGGATTGAGAACTGTGCGTAGGGTGCGTGGCGTGCCAGCTGGCCCTCTGAGACTGTCCCGCTTCCCCGTTCCCTTGTTACGAGACTTTCGCGATCCCTCGATCGCTGTATATTGCTCCTTATTTTTATTCTGATAAAGTTCATACTTGATAAAGATTCAGGGTGTGGTGTCCGTTCGTAAGTGTGGTGTGTCGACAGTGGGTACGATCAGTCCTCCCCGGCGGGGACTCCCCCCTCGATAAGACTCGGCAAGAATTGTGGGAGAGGAGGTCTCGGGTGGTTAGGAGAGTCATCTTGACCCCTGGGGTCACCGCCTTCCAACAGCCCTTGTGACTGGTGGTGTTCCCCTGCCATGCCAACCCACCCCATCCTGGGCGGGACAAGGTTGAAAGGGCCGGTAAGTGATAGGTAACCCGCTGGCCATGTGAGTGTTTGCTGGCGGGTGAGTGGAAGACATCCATTGGAGCCACAGTTCGGAACCCACCTCCCCCATGGCTTGTCATTAAATATACTGAGCCGGGCCCTGAAGTCTTCATCATAGCTGAGCCATGCATAGTCACCAAAGTGCATTTGGGCCTTGCGAATTGTTATGTTATGTTATGGTCATTTATTACGCGCACAGCTGCTCGAGCAAAGGAGCGTCCTGGCGCCCGACAAGGTACCAACACAACACAACTTAGAGAGGGTAAAAAAAGGGAGCAGATTTAAGAGAACAGAAAGGTCTTAACGGCTCTCCGAAAGGAGAGCAGGTCACCAAGGGCACGTATCTCTGGGGGAAGGGAGTTCCACAAGGCCGCGGCGCGTACTCGAAAGGAACGGCCGCCAGCACGGCTACGCTTAAAGCGGGGGACTACTGCCAGTTCAAGGTCAGATGATCTTAAAGAGCGTACCGGAGTGTAGGGAGACAAAAGATTCAGAAGAATCAGGGCAGGAGAGCCCTTGAGGATCTTGTGAGACACACAAAGTACTTTAAATTGGATCCTCTGCTTAATCGGCAGCCAATGGAGAGAACGCAAGGTGTTGACAGAAGAGCAAAACCTGGGTAAACCCACGACTGCTCTGGCGGCCGCATTCTGCACGCGTTGAAGGCGGGTGATTTCGGCCTGATTCAGCCCTACCAAAAGGGAGCTGGCATAGTCGAGCCGAGAAATCACCGTCGCCTGCACCACAAGTTGCCTGGTTGATGCATCAAAGAATTTTAACACAGGTTTTAGGCCGCGCAGAATGCCAAAGCAACAAGCCGCAGTGCGCTTTGTGTGGCAGACAAAACTGAGGGTAGGGTCTAGCCACACCCCAAGACTTTTTATTTCCGACACCAGCATCGGCGTGGGACCCAATTCCGACGGCCACCACATATCGCCCCAGAGTTCCATTTGCTTGCTGAAGATCATAATTTCCGTCTTTTTTGCGTTCAACTGGAGACAGTTGGAAGTCATCCAGCTGGCGACCGCCCGAAGTCCGTTCTGAAATCTAGGGGCATCCACAGCAGAGTCCCCACTGAGCGTGACCGCTAGCTGAGTGTCGTCAGCGTATGACACCATAGTCATACCCCAACGCTTGACGACCTAAGCCAGCGGTCTCACGTAAAGATTGAATAACGTGGGGCTCAGCGAGGAACCCTGAGGGACCCCAAGATCCAGAGGGTGGAATTTGGACTGATGGGGCGGAACGGCCACGCAAAAAGACCGGTCAGCAAGAAAGGAACGGAACCACTGGAGCGCCGGGCCAACGACGCCTGCTTCCTCCAGGCGCTGCAGAAGGATCTTGTGCGAAACTGTGTCAAAGGCGGCGCTAAGATCTAATAACACAAGCGCCGCCGTTTGACCCGCATCCAGCACAGAGCGCAGATGTTCCACCATAAAAAGGAGGGCTGTCTCCGTGCTGTGCCCAGCTCGAAATCCATTCTGCGTGATGTCTAGGATGCTGGCCCGTGAGAGATGATCTGAAAGGGCAGAATTTACATGCACCTCCGCTACCTTGGCCGGCCAAGGGAGGAGCGAAATCGAGCGGTAGTTCTCAGGTTTGCTGGCGTCCAATGACGGCTTCTTTAGGATGGGCATGACCACTGCCTGTTTCCACTTTGCAGGGACCAAACCAGATGTCAGCGAGGTGTTGATCAAGGAGCAGACCGGTGAAAGGTCGTAGGATGCCAGGTCTCTGAACAAAGCTGGCCTTAAAGGATCAGCCGGGGACCCATTCTTGACCTGCTGAGCCAGTTTCTTAAAACTTTCAGGTGTTAGGCTGGGAAAAGAATGTAAAAACATCCTGCATTGGGAGGTTACAAGGTCCTCCGACAGAGGGCAAAACCATAGGAAAGGCTCTGTAGATGGCTTGGACCTTTTTGAGAAAAAAGGCCGCCAAGGTTTCGCAGTGTGAAATGGAACAGTATTCGTTCGCTGAAACCTTTTTTGCCACCAGATCTTTAAGAGCCTTAAAAATGGTTTTAGAAGGATTGGTGCTGTTGCGGAATTCAAGGGCATAAAATGCAGCGCAAGCTCTGCAGACAGCTCGATGATACGATTTAACAGTGGCCAGATACAGGACTTTTTTGTTACTATCGTAAGTTTTCCGCCATTCTCGCTCAGCACGTCTACACGTGCTTTGAATTATATCAATATATTTGAACAAAGCCAGTGCCCTATCCTGGTGACGCTCACAATATACACTCGCACATGTGAGGAAAGCAGATGTCCAGTTGTGAATATTTTTAGGAACCCTAGGCCATTTGGCCAGCTCCCACTCTTCTTCCTTGGATCCCTCCTTAGCCTGAACGTCCCTATGTAATAATTTAAAAACGTCCACAAACTCATGCTACCAACTCCTAGCCTTAGTTTTCCACGGAAAGGTGGGACCCCAAAGGCATTGAAATACCCATATAAGTCAGCTTTTTATGAATATTCCGATCTTCCTCCTGTACCTCTTTACCAGTTGAAGTAACTCAGCCCCTTGTGTGATTTGACTAGTGGTAGCCACATCTAATGTGACACTACCCGTAACCTTGACTTGCACAACAGAATTCTGTACTCCCACTTCAGTTTGAGGTGTCAAGTCGGGAACCAAAAACCCATCTCCAACACCAATAGAACGATTACTGGACTCTCTAATATCAGAATGCGTCCACATATCCCACCATTGTGACTTACCTGATGGTAATTGAGCAGAGCATTTCTGTAAATCCTTAGGGTCTTCCCACTCACGAGGGCCGCTTAGCGGGTCGGGATCAGTTGTTCGGTCCACCTCAGACTTCTGAAATATACTAAGAACAGTCGTTGCCCCCAATGAACCCCTTTTTACCCCACTCTTTAAGTGTGGAACCGTCAATGATTCAACACGGCCCTCTTCACGCAGCTCCCCTTCTTCCAAATCACTGTCATCCCCATGAATCAAAATATCATCATATGTACCCAAACCAGTAGTACTCATCCCCTGCTTTTCCCCATCTTCCACACCCCCATCATACGATCTCCAATGTTGTGCCGCCATCCGCGTCTGATGTCCAGCATGAGAAGGAAAGTCTGCACGTGCTTCTGTGTGTGGCAGAACATCGCAGCGAAGCCCCATCCTGCTCAACCAGCTGACACGTAGAGTTATCATGCTCCGTTGTCCCGGATGAAACCTGCACCTTCAAATCGCTCATGTTTGAAGAAGGCGCTGTACCTTTTGCCCGCCCCAACCGACGTAATTCTGAGCTCCCATCTGCTGCAGCAGAGACCCCTCTGAATGTTACACCCAGACCCATTGTCCAGACTGGGGACCCAGGACTGAACCAAAATAATGAGGAGGCCATGACGGGACAGTAAAAGCTGAAGGCACCTCAAAAACATCTCCCGCAACCAAACGACATGCTGCGCGCTTGCAACACCCTGCCGACTCAGGCATCGGGGAAAAACAACCTACTTGCTTTCCACGTCTCCTTCCTGTTCAACTTCCATACAGGCATCAAACCCCTCCCCAGAATGAGAGCCCGCATAACCTGCACCAGTGAAAACATCTTCCCTAGTAGACATTGTGCTGGAAAAATCACCACCTATGGGAATGGTATTCACTGCTGTAGAGTGAGAGCTGGTGTTAGCAGCCTCCGCAAAACTCTCTTCCCCGCTGTCACTAGAATACGCATCAAGCGCAGAGGAGCAGCCATAAGAATTGGGAGTGGGCGCGATATTCACTCTATGCGTGCCAAAACGCACAGCTGCCTGTGAAAACCCAGTTGCCACAACCCCTTGAATGTTATCTGCCTCTAACTGGGGTGTCCCCCTGCCAAAGGAGGAGACTGACAAAGCAAACCTCCGACACAAGTATCTTCCAGCTAGCCTGCCTCTAATTACCGCATCCTCAATCCCTTCCCCTGCCTTTGATGAAAAAGCTTAATAAATCCTCCTCAGACCTCGCCAATCTACGCCCAATCTCACTCCTCCCAGTTCTGGGAAAAATTACCGAACAGATGGTCTACAAAGAACTAAAAAACCATATAGAAACATACAACGTCCTCCAACCCCAACAGTCAGGGTTCCGTCCTCATCATTCTACGGAAACAGCATTGATTGAATTGACAGACTCCATAAAGCTGCTGCAGGATCAAAGAAAGAACGCCGTGCTGATTCTATTGGACCTCACAGCGGCGCTCGATAGCATCTCGCACTCTATACTGTTGGGCAGATTAAAAGATATTGGTATCTCAGATGTGGTTCTAGCTTGGATAACATCCTTTCTAACAGATAGATCCCAAACCATTGCACTGGGCCCTTTCCTCTCTAAAGAAAAAAAGGTTAGGTCTGGAGTCCCTCAGGGTTCCATTTTGAGCCCTCTACTTTTTAATGTTTGTCTGATCCCACTTATCTCCCTGATTGAATCATTCGGCATACTCGTGACATCGTATGCCGATGGCACTCAACTCATTGTGCCACTAGATGAAAATTCCACTAATGCTGAACAAAATCTTAAAAATTGCTTGAAGGACGTTTTCCACTGGATGGAAAAAAAACACCTTAAATGTAACGCCAGCAAGACAGAAATCCTCCCAATGGGAAAAAATGTCAATTTCTGTCCCAGCCTATGGTGGCCAGAGGACTCCACCGCTCCCCCCCAGACCGTAGCGACAGCAAGAAATCTCAGAGTCCTGTTTGACACCGAGTTATCCTTTGACCAACATGTCAGGAATGTGGCAGGAAGCTGCTTTGGCATCATAAAATCTCTTAAAAAGTTCTTTGACTTCTTACCCACTGACTCAAGAAAGGCGGTAGCAGTGGCTCTAATTTATTTTATTTTATTTATTTTATTTATTTATTATTTTAAGAATTTATAGAGCGCGACTGTCACCGTTGCAGGCATCCTGGCGCTAACAAAATCCAGACCGTGATGGACAACAGAGGCAGCGAAGTATGCCTGGGGAGCGAAGGCTAGCCAGGGAAAAGCCAAGTTTTTACCTTTTTCCTAAACTGCATAAGTTCAATAGTGGCCCTAATCTTGATGGGGAGAGTGTTCCAGAGTCTGGATGCAGTCACCTGAAAGGATCTGCCACCAGCTCTGACCTTCTTAAATCTGGGAACAACTACCAGTTTAGCCTCCGATGAGCGAAGGTGTCTGGAAGGGGTGTACCAGACAAACTTGGACCTGAGGGGGACTGGGCCGCATCCGTGAAGAGCCCTAAACACAATGCAAAGGGCTTTAAATTGAATCCTCTGTCTAAGAGGAAGCCAATGTAGTTTTGCAAGGGCAGATGGACCATGAGATCTCCTAGGCAGCCCCAACGCCAATTTAGCCGCCGCAGATTGAACCCTTTGGAGTCTGTCCAGTAGATACTCAGGGGACCCGAGCAGGAGGGCATTACAATAGTCCAAACTGCTCAGGATGGTACATCTAACCACCTGGACGCGGGCATGAGATGGTAGCAGGGGCAGAACCTTCCTGAGTGAGCGAAGGATGAAAAAACAACAGGCCGATGTTTTCTGAACATGGGTGTCCATACTGAGCCCATGGTTCAGCATGACTCCCAGGTTACAGACAGAGTCCGAAGGCCGAACGGTAGAGCCGGATTCCGGGGGCCAAAAATTGTTGGGAAACGGGCGAGGGATCCTTGTTCCAGCGCTAAAAAGCACTTCAGTTTTCCCGGCATTAAACTGAAGCGAGTTTGCCTTTAACCAGCTGGCCGTATTCCTGAGGCAGTTGTGTAAAACCTCCACAGAGATGGACTCCTCTCCTTCCAAGGAAAGGATCATCTGCGTGTCATCGGCATAATTAATAATTCGAATGCCAAAACCTTTGATGAGCGAGATTAGTGGCCTAAGGTAAATATTAAAAAGGATAGGGCTGATGGCAGAGCCTTGGGGCACACCATGCAGGACCGGGGAGAAGGGGGATTGAAAAGGAGGCATAGAAACCGCCTGCTGCCTGCCCTGCAAAAAAGAGTGGAACCAACTCAGAGCCGAGTCTCTCACCCCTGTCTCAAACAACCGCCTTAACAAGATCTTATGATTAACCGTGTCAAAGGCGGCAGACATATCAAGCAGAATCAAAAAAGAAGCCTGATTTCTGTCTGCACGCCTCTGAAGTTCATCCATGGCGGTGATGAGGACTGTTTCGGTCCCATGGGCCGGCCGGAAGCCAAATTGGTCCTCGTCAAGTAGGAGAAGTTGTTCTAAGTGGGTGGAAAGAGTGTTACTAACCACTCGCTCATCCTACATACCCGCATACCCACTAATCCTTGCCCGCCTAGACTATTGCAATGGTCTGATGGCAGGAGTGAAAAAATGTACACTGAAAAAACTTCAAAGTGTACAACACTCAGCAGCCAGATTAGTACTAAAACTACCCAGGAAATCCTCAGTATCAGCTGCCTTGAAAACTCTTCATTGGCTGCCTCTGCATAAAAGGATACTTTTAAAGATTCTAATCATCGCCTTTCGGGCATTCAATTGCACAGGCCCTAAGTATCTTACCAGGTGCTACCCCCACTACAACCCTTCCAGGACGCTACGATCCTCTAATGACAATCTGATAAAACTAGCTAAATTCAACCTCAAAACCAAAGGTGGTAAAACCCTGACCTATCTGTCCTCTAAAGCCCGGAATTCAATGCCCAAAAATCTCAGGTCCCAAACTCAAGAATCCCAGTTTAGGAAGCAACTAAAAACATGGGCCCTTATTTATGAGGCCTTGCGTCAGGTTTGCGCCACCGGTGCGTCACTTTTTGTGACGCACCAGCGGCGTAAAATATGCGCCTTGTTGCGCCATATTTAAAAAGTGACGCATCTAGGTAGATGTGTCACTTTTTAAACCCCTGCGCCACATTATACCTGCGTCAGGTATAATGTATGCAGAGGGGGCGTTCCCCCGCAAAAAGCCTCGTAATAGTGATGCAGTGAAATCTATGAGATTTCACTGCGTCACTTTTAGGATGCTGTTGCGTCAAAATCTTGCGCCTGCCTCACAGCAGGCGTAAGACTGACGCAAGCCCTTTCACATGGGGCTTTCCCCATGTGAAAGGACGCATTGCTGGAGTTGCGTCACTTTTATGACACACTCCAGCAATGCATCACTTTTGCGCTTACAGATACGTCAGAAATACTGACGTATCTGTAAGTCCTTGCGACATGATGCGTCATACATTAAATATGACGCATCAGAAATGTCGCAAGGAGTGCGCAGTGAAAAGTGACGCATCGCTGTTTTCACGCAGCGATGCGTCACTTTTCATAAATGAGGCCCATGGATTTTCAATCTCCCAGACGAATATGTCATGGCCGCCATCTAATTCTGCTTCTGTTAATGTATGCATACTATCTAACCAGCGCCAGGATGCTCCTTCCGGAGCGATAGTTGCGCTTTACAAATACACAATACAAAATACAAATACAAATACAAATACACCTGACCCCTCGGGGGGCCGTTTCCCTTGCGCAAAATAGCCCGGGTGGAGACTGGCTCGCGCCCTGCTCCACCTGGGTTCCCATTTGGTTACTCCCAGTGCTGTGACAGCATAAAGCTGGCAGAGCACTGTACCTGCTTTAGAGAGACACACACTGTAGGGATAAGCTGAGGGGAGGCCCTCTTCCTGTGGACAAGAACCCCGCCTCCTGCCACTCCTGCACCTTGGGGCTGGTCGTTACGCCCCCCCATCATAACATACGAAGTTTGCCGATAGATTTGTCCGCCCTGCTTCTTTTTGCGATGTTCATTGCTGATGAAAATTAGAGAGGGAAGAGGTGGGGAATTGCATTCAATATACCTTGGGTTTCAACTGTGCCACCAGTGGCTATGCTGTGTGACTGATTCTGCATGATTTTTACCTGATGTGTTAAAAGGAACGGTGAATTCGGACACCTTTTCTGTAGATTACATTTTCAAACAAACAGAAAAGGTATTTTATAATCGCAATCCCAAATACTACCACTAGATGGCAGCAGAAGTCCACTTCATGTTTAACAGTTTCATTTTTGTTGCTTTTTTTGTTTTAGTTTTAGACGCGGAGTACAGGGAGCTTTATTTTGAACAACCTTTCAAAGAGTACTGCAAACTAGCTTTAAGTTAAAAATCATGTAAACCTAAATCTGAATCCAAATGAACTTAAGTGAGACAAGCAGATACGTTTTTAGAGTTTGGGGACGCACTGAAAAATCGGTAGAGATGTTATTTTGCAAGTGTGTTCAGAATATCTGTGAAGTTATGAGATTGCATATGTGTGACATTTCCATATTTTCATCTGGTTATGAGTGAAATTTCAGTGGGCAACAGGGTGGAGGGGTGAGATGGCCAAGGTTCGGTTGGGATGGATTGTGTCCATAAGGAACAGGATTAGTATTGATTTGCATTAGTTGGCTTCTGTCTTAAGGGTCACAGTGTATGAAAAAAGATGGGTCATGAATGCTATACTGAGCGATTGCCGCTGGTTAGACTGTCAATCAATCAATCAATCAATCAGTGACACTTATAAAGCGCGCTACATACCCGTAGGGTCTCAAGGCGCTGGGGGGGGGGGGGGGGGGGGGTGCCGCTACTGCTCGAACAGCCAGGTCTTCAGCTTCTTCCTGAAGGAGAGGTGGTCTTGGGTCAAGCGCAGGTCGGACGGGAGGGAGTTCCAGGTCTTGGCGGCCAGGTAGGAGAAGGACCTTCCTCCTGTGGTCGCTCTTCGGATGCGGGGGACGGCGGTGAGGGCGTGGTTGGCTGATCGGAGGTGGCGTTTGGGAGCGTAGAAGTTGACTCGGCTGTTGAGGTAGCTCGGGCCTTGGTCGTGTAGGGCTTTGTGTGCGTGGGTGAGGAGGCGGAAGGTGATTCTCTTGTTGATGGGGAGCCAGTGAAGGTCTCTCAGATGTCCGGAGATGTGGCTGGATCGTGGGATGTCGAGGATGAGTCTGGCTGAGGCGTTTTGGATCCGCTGGAGTCTCTTCTGGAGCTTGGCGGTGGTCCCGGCGTAGAGGGCGTTGCCGTAGTCCAGTCGGCTGGTGACGAGGGCCTGGGTGACGGTCTTCCTGGTCTCTGTGGGGATCCACCAGAAGATCTTCCGTAGCATGCGTAGGATGTTGAAGCACGCCGAGGAGACGCTGTTGACTTGCCTGGTCATGGAGAGGGAGGAGTCCAGGATGAAGCCCAGGTTTCGTGCATGGTCTGTCGGTTTGGGTGCGGTGCCCAGGGCGGGAGGCCACCAGGAGTCGTCCCAGGCGGAGGGTGAGGAGCCCAGGATGAGGACCTCCGTCTTGTCCGAGTTCAGTTTCAGGCGGCTGGTCGTCATCCACTCGGCTACCTCTTTCATCCCTTCGTGCAGGTTGGCTCTGGCGGCGGCGGGGTCGTTGGTCAGGGAGAGGATCAGCTGGGTGTCGTCGGCGTAGGAGATGATGCTGAGGTGGTGTTTGCGTACGATGGCCGCGAGGGGGCTCATGTAGACGTTGAAGAGGGTGGGGCTCAGGGATGATCCTTGGGGGACGCCGCAGATGACTTCGGAGGCCTCTGACTTGTACGGTGGTAGGCGGACTCGCTGTGTTCTTCCGTCGAGGAAGGAGATGATCCTGTCCGCAAGCATTCATCCCCTTGCCTTTTTTTTAAAATATATTTTTATTAACATTTTCTTTAATTACAAAGACGTTGATTTTTAGCAGCACACAATGGCATCTTCAGCGCGTCTTCGTCATCGTAGAAGAACAACAGTGACGGATAATCTAGTAACTGTTCCAGATACTCACACATTTGGTGGGAGCATCTTTCAGCTGCATAACCCATAAATCCATCACAAGAGATCATTGTGAATCAGAGAGCGATAACCCATAATGTCCATTGCCTTTTGTTTGTTTACCAGTAGTATACCTGGAAAATTGAAAAAATATTTGGGTGTCTTGAAATTTAAAATATGTGTATTTCTTTGTCATGCAGAAGCATTTCACCTTGGTACATCATGAAACTGCTTAGTAGGTAGTTCTATGGGGTATTGGTGCTCCTGGGCAATACGTAGGTGCATAAGGGTAGGGAGAGCCACCCTCCTTCCCAACGTGTGGATATTCACTGGTAAAACAGAACAACAGGCACAAATAAATAAAATCTGTGGTGCAGTGCACCCTCTCGATGCAGGTTGTATTAAAGAAAATAACCAGCAGCCATATCCTTGCCGGTATTAATACAAGACCTTTGCCTCTGTGATGAACAGAGCACCTTCCTGCACAAGAGGGTGCAATGCACCACAGCTTTTATTTATTCATGCCTGAATAAACTTACACTACCACTATTTCCTCGTTTAAGGGACTCCTCATTGGGAAACATATCCAGGATACATATACTGTGAATATGAAAGATTTTTTCTGGACACAAGATATGTGCCGTCTTAACTGTGTGTCTAATATTGGACCCTATTGAATCCCATTTGGGACAAAACTCCAACTGGATTTAAGGATCTTCACGTATTGAGTATAGCCCTGAAGAAGTCGCTGTGCACAACCGTAAGCACGACGAAACACGTGTTGGCTAAGGCTGTTGTGAATAAACTGAAGCGCATGTTCCAGCAAAGACTTTTGCCACACTCTTATTGATATAATTGATATACTGTTAGCGTGTGCAGGGGAATTTTGTTCTGTTTCACCTTAGTACATCAGATTAGATCACTGCATTGACAGACATTTATTAAAAGTAATAGTTTTTCGAAACAGAGAGAGATTTTCTATTATTCATAATTATTAAAAACCGTAGCATTCATTAACTAATTTTAAAACTGCTACAGCAATGTTCCATAAAATGTGCCAGAACATAAATAAACAGTAAAACATAAATAAACAGTAACATTTGAAGAGTTAGAGTTACAGGAATCGCCTGTGACCTTGGTAAAAAAAGTGGAGTTCAATAAGACGTCGGTAAACTTAAAACAACATAGCCTCACAGGAGTATCCGTTGCCTTAAAGCATGCAATGACGGCCTGCCTGCACGAGCGAACGCCACTTTGGTAAAAAAGTGCTTTTAACAGTTCCCTCCTTCTGTTCATTAGACCAGGGCGCACACAATTTAAGTGAGCAATGTTTTCTTCCTCAGCTTTACAGTCTACAGCAAGCCTTTTTGGTATTCCGGAGTCAGGGCACAGTGTGGGTGTGGCCTGGAAGGATGCCAAAGTGGTATCAAATAAAGTGCATTTCTAAAAGCTTAGACCGCCCGGCCTCTAGGTACGGCTAGGGTTTAAGAGTTGTATACGAGTTTTATAGTCATTTTATATCATCGAGGTCTGAGATCTGGTTGATAGTCTCTTTATTTATAAGCTCGTATATTTTTTTCATCACATAATTGATATTTCGTTTTTTTAATGTGCCTAGAGGCAGGGTCCTTTCCCATAGTGGTCGAATGCCTAGTTTGTCAATGGCTGTTTCTAGATACTGGTGGGAGGGTGCATTTTTATTTGTTTTTACTTTGTGCCAGAAGGTTTGGCACAATTAGTTTACTGACAAAGACTTTATACTTTTCCATATTTTGCCATGACGTAGGGTCCTCTTCCTGAAAGTAATTGATGTTTTAGATAAAACTCAAGCCTTATTTGGGCCGGTGAAGCATTGGTAGGGAAATTAATATTTTAGTGGAGCTCAAATTTGAAGTTGTTGCATTTCCAACTCGAAGCACATCACTTCTGTAAGAGATGCTCAGTGAGGTTTGCAGCTATTACCTTTAGCAGTGGCAAATATCTTGGACTGTCTAATGATCTTTGTAAAGTGCGGAATAAAAAAAAGCACAGTGTTACCCTTCCCCTGCAAGCGCAATTGTGTTGGTGGAACGAGCCCTTATCGTCAAATAATACTCCAAGGCATCCATACATTTTCACTGGCTCCAGATATTGTGGCAGGTTCCATGGTTGACGGTGGGTTTAAGTCTTCCTCAGTCCACACACAGTCTCTTGGAAACTGCACGGCTCAGTTGGCTGAGCTGCGGACTTTAGTATTGGCTCTCAAATTCGCTGATCCAGATGTACCAACCCATATAGTGTGCGATGCTTTTTATTGTGTACAATCCTTTATTGACAATCTATTCTTCTGGTCTCAAAACGATTATCAAGACTTCAAAGGTAGCACCATGAAGCATCAGACACATTGGGTTCGAGTGGCAGCTCTTAAGGAAAGCTTGCCGCTCACACATGTTATTCATACTCTTGGCCATCAGCATGTGGGAGCACATGCTGTTGGTAATTCTTTGACTGATGAGGCAGCCAAATCTGCAGGTGCCCCGTGTTCAGTAATGGTCCATGACAGTTACAAGGTCCATGACTAAAATTGAGAATGAAATTCTTACAGCTATAGCTGTGACGAAGGATGAAACAATGTTCCCACAAGGTTTCCCTTCTAAGTATTCTTATCATTTATCACCGGAACAAGTTCCCTTTGCTTCCATTCCATCCGTTGGGGATTGGCCGATTCCCAACGAGGACTGAAGGCTTCCTTTAATCATTGCCGCACATGAAGGCATGGCTTATGCTCATGCTGAAGTTTCAACAACAGTGTCTCTTTTACAGCAGCGTTATTGGTGGGGTGGTCTATATAGACAGACTCGTAATTATGTTCCTTCGTGTGACATTTGTCAGCAGATTAAACCATCCACGGTTGCATGTTCACCTCATTCTCAGCTATACATCTCAAATCAACCATTTGGGTGTGTTTATCTTGATCACTGTGGTCCTTTGACATCAGACACTGCCTATAAACATATTTTGGTTGGAGTGGATTCGTGCACTAGTTTCCTTTGGGTTTGGCCGCAACGTAGTGCTAACGATCGAAATGTAATCAGAGATTTGCATGTCTTTATCAGAACATTTGCTTGTGATACCTTCCATTCTGACCAAGGCCCTGCTTTCACCTCTAAGGCTTATAAGGAGACAATGCGGTCACTGGGGGTGCTATTGCAATTTCCGACTCCATACAGGCCCGAGGGCAATTCTATAGTGGAGCGAATGAACCATGAATTATAGCAATCTTTGACAGCTAGAATCTTAGGTACTGGCAGGGGTCTGGCTGACTCATTTATATGGGGTTCAACATGCACCAAATAATCTCCCAAGAAGATCTCTGGGTGGGCCAAACCCATACAAAATGCTCTTTGGCATTAAAATGTTTGTGACAGACCTTGATGGTCTAGACATTGTGGCAGAAGCTACTACAGTTGACGTAGTTACCCATTGTACTATGTTACAGGATCTACAAAAGGCTCGGGACACTCTTGCCAAAGCTGAGTTGCACTCGTCTGAAGACACAGCGATGCTGATCCCTGTCACAAGATTGCTTCCTAAAGTTGGTGATCTGGTCCGGGTGAAATTAGAGAACAAAAAGAATGTGGTCCCTCCTACCGTGCACCAGTTCCAGTTCTTGGAGTAAAGGGCATTCGAACTGTGATTTTGCCTCCACTGCCTGGACGCAAGGAGAATCGATACATTTCCATTGAACATGTCAAGTTGCACCATTTGGCTGATACTGAATAGTATGCCTAAAACCGTCCCATGGAGAGATGTTTCACTTCCTGCGATGTCATCCACAGTGGCTCCTGTGCTACAGGGGAATGAAGTGGAAACCTCAATTAATGTGCTGCCTGTTTTGTCATCAACTTCACCGGCTAGACTGCATGAATATGCCTCACTGCCTATGGAGCTTACTGTAGATATTCTGGCTGGTTAATATGGCCACTCAGTACAAATGCTCGCCAGTTGCATTTCTCAAATTCATCCAATGGGTTTACTCTCAGCACACCTGATCCATAAACACATACAGTTGCTACATATTCTTTGGGTAAATTGTGTCAATTATGGTTGGGACAGTCATCTTTGTCGTCTGTGAAACAACATCTACCACGTTTATCTGGAGACATTGATCTGGCAGATTTCCTTATAGGTCCAAGGTCCCCTCGTCCAAAAGGTTTTGCATATTCAGCATATAATGAAATCTGAAAGCTTTCCCAAATGGAGGCAGCTTTCAGATTGCAGCAACTAGATCAAGACAACGTGTCTAAAGTTTTGGATGTGGTCTACAACAGCATTAATACTTTGTCTTCTCGTATTTACACTTTGGACAATATTGTTATTGACATTCTGCAGAATAATGTGTCTGTTTTGTATCATGGTCAAAATTAACTGCGCTCTGTGGTGCAATTTGGCTGGACTTTGCAAACACTGAAAAATGGGAAAGTCCCTTGGGATTATTTCAATACAACTTCCCTGTTTTTGCCCTTCAATTTGACAGATAAACAAAAACTTATGTCTATGAACGATTCGACTTACACACTGTTACATACTGAGAAGTTAGAAAAGCTACCATTCTCAATAGCACAGGCGGATTCCTCAGTATGATTAAGACACAGGGTTATTTCTTTGCCCATTTCCCTCTTTCAATTTACTGCCTGCATGAAACATTATCCAATCTGTAGATTTGAACCCTTAGGTAGTACTTTCTTGCATGAATTATGGTTGTTACCATTTACTTTTTACTGTCTACTTGACAAAAAAGAGGCTTTCCTGACAGGGGAGGACTGTGATTCTACAGTGGGACACTCTTTAGTCTCTGCACAAGTTCAAGTTCACAGCGCTTGCAACATATCAGCACCTAATCTGGCCTGTTATCTAAAAGGAACATCAGTTCCCTCAATATTCCCACGCTCACATTGCTTTCTAATGCTAGTTATCTTATCCTAAATAACCACAACTTCTGCGGGTTATGGGCAGGCATTCTGTATATAGTGACGGTTTCAGAAAATGTTACTTGTTGCAGCAATGTTCTTTATCCACCCCTGCATGGGATGGTAGATTTCTCCCTGTGTCCTGCCATTCCCACTTTGAAAACTGGCTTCAATGAACTAAGCAGACTCAAAGCGCTATTGTTTCAACAAGAAGTTGCTCTCACTTCTGCTCGAAAGACCTTCGAATTGCTGGTACTAGAACATTTAGTGAAATTCAGTCACTGCTGAATATGAATCTCCCACTACATTTTGGGGAACTGATTCATCAAACCTTTAATTCTTCTGATACTGAAGGCCTTGCACATTTTTTTAACTTGTAGGTTCCGGACTTGTTTCTTCTTTTCAGACGATTTTGGAGTAATACCGGCCTTTATCCATTCTATTTTTTCCAGCGCCTTCGGAGGTTTCCCACTTATCTTCTTGCTGGCATGTGGAGTGCTGGTACTTCTGCTCCTGTTACGCAATGGAGGCCCATCCTGTGGTTCGGCACAGACCAGGTCCATGGCGACTATACAGTGAATGAATGCAATAGATTTTTGGATGATTGTTACTGGCAACGCTGAGTGTGAGCTATAGGCTTACCTTTCGCTTTGCCTACTTCACTTGCGTGCAACCTCTGTTCCATTGCAAACGGTGCCCTTTCCATTGGGCCTTGGATGTCTGCCTCTCCACAACATCAAGCGCTGACCCGGCTTATGATCTGTTGAGGTTCCCTTGCTTTCCCATGACCAGGACTGTTCTGGTGATGCCCGTTTGATGCGTGCGGCTGCACTTGGAGTATTGGATTGTTGGGATACCTGTGAGGCTTCCATGTACCTCTTACAGGAGAGTTTCATTGAATATCGGGCAAGTTGCTCTATTCTGCTATTGGATGCTCTGGATTTCGAAGAACGCGAACGTTCATTCACTCTGCTGAATTGGACGGCATCCCTCTTTTTTATGAACGACAATGATGCCTTCTTGGAACAACTTGCATTCCACAGTGCATGTGATCTTTTGAATTTTTCTAACTGCATGTAGAAGTATATATCCAAATATTATCTAACTATATATAATCTTAAGGACATGGTTCATAAAGATCTAAATCAATGGAAACGTGAAAGCTTGTTGAGTAAAGATGAACATGCATTTTTGAAAAACAATTTCCCTGTTACACCCTTCTTTTATTTGATCCCTAAAATCCACAAGCAAGTTCAACCGGTCCCTGGGCGTCCTATCATCTCGGCCCAGGGTAGCTTATTGGAATCCATCTCCAGATATGTGGATCACTTCTTGCATGAATTTGTGGAAGCTTTACCTTCCTACATTAGGGATACTGGGCACTTTCTCTCTAAAATTAATGGGGTTGAGTGGGATAAGGGATCTGTATTAATAGCATTAGATATCAACTCCCTATATACCAGTATCTCTCATGCAGATGGATTGAAGGCTGTTAAATTTTATTTGGGAAAACGGAACATCAGGTATAGTCAACACACCACTATGTTACTCAGAATGCTAGAGATATGTTTAAACAACAATTATTTCCTGTTCAACAAAGAGATTTTCCAACAATTGAGGGGTGTGGCTATGGGGGCATGTTTCTCCCCCACCTACGCATGTTTACATGTGGGGTGGTGGGAGGAACATGTCCTCATGGATATCATCGCTAGCTCATTCCCTGATTGTATTTCGCACTATTGGCGTTTCATTGGTGATATTTGCATGATCTGGAATGGGTCGATGGAAACTGCAATGGAATTTGTGAATAGAATCAATGACAACACTCTGAATTTAAAATTTACCTCCCAGATAAGTAGTCTGAAAATCCAATTCCTAGATGTAGAAATCTACATTCTGGAGGATACACTACAGACGCGCCTCCACAGAAAAGTTACTGCTGGAAATGCCATATTACACGCCAGCAGCTCACATCCTCACCACCTCATTAGAAGTATCCCGTATGGGGAATTCTTGAGGATGCGGAGGATCTGCAGCTCTGAGAGGGATTTGGAGCAATGTCAGAATGAGGCTTTCACCAGATGTTTAAACCGAGGCTATCAGCCCCTGCTACTGCAAGAAGCTAGAAACAGGGCTAATGAATTGAATAGAGAAGAGTACCTAGCCGCCATTTCCATCGACTCTCCACAATCCAATGTTGTGTGTGAAGAAAGAAACTCCAGTAACGATATCAGTTTAATTACCACATTCAATGGTGAGGAGAAGAAAGTGAGAGGGATACTTAAGAAACATTGGCCATTACTTAAAACGGACATCAGTTTAGCTTCTCTGATTCCAGATGAACCCTCTATTGTATTCAAATGGGCTCCCTCAATGAGGGATGCCCTAGTTAGATCTAGCCCAGAGGTGATTCAGAAAACTAATTGGTTATCAGATAAGTGCGGCTTCTTCAAATGCATCTCGTGCAGAGCATGCAAGTTTGGGATAAACACCAGCGAATTCCATTCTGCTTTTGATCCCAAACCCATTAAAATAAGAAACCACTTTACCTGCCGCACTGATTATGCGGTTTATGTACTTGTGGACTCAAGTACGTTGGAAGCACTAAACTTCAGGCCTTTAACCGTATCCTACAGCATCTCAGAGCCATTGTAAATTCTGATGCAAATTATCCGGTGGCTCGCCATTTTGAATTAACAAGAACCTAAACGACCTGAAATATTATATCATAGATGCGGTACCTAAAAACATCAGGGGAGGAAATAGGGAGAAAACCCTCAGACAATTGGAGAGCAAGTATATCTTACTGTTAGACACTAGGATCCCTAACGGGATGAACACAGGAGAGGATCTTCATTGCTTTTTATGAACAGCTAATACACAGCATAGTATCTTGAATCTCCTGGTTGTAAATTTTGAGGAACAGCAGAGTTTCTATTTTGTTCTAACAGATACACCGACGCGAAATAATTAACTTGCCGGTTGTACTCCAACAGTCTGTATTGTTGTAGGGTCTGTTACTCATCCATCAGCATCTGTCTATGGGTTTAGGTGGCTACGATCTATGACCTTTGGTCGTCAGTATAGTTGAGATATGGATTCAGCCACACCTCGAAGGGCAGATTTCTCTTACAAAAGTATATAATGAAAGAACTTTGGCACTATGCCATAATGTTTTCTATGTGCACGTATTCTCCGCTGCCACTTTTTGGGTGCATGTGTATCTGGTGTTTTGTCATGTAACCCTCCTAATAGGGGTTCACGTGCCATCTCCATTGCTTTCTGTACTTTGATATTTCCTGAATGTTTTTTTAGGAATTGCACTAGTTGTTTTGCACATTTGCACTTGTTCAAATAATCGATTTTAGCACTAGCACTTTTAGCAGATTGAGGTCATAGATCTACTATTGCATTCAGCACTTTATGGGAAGACGTGTTCTACAATTGTAACATATGTAAATTGTAAATATTGTCTCCGATATACCCTTGAGATATAAGAACTTTACACTGTGTATATAGATGAATTTTGTAATTTTAAACAAGTTTGTATAAATGTTCTATTTATTTTCGATTCGGAGTTATAATATGAGTATGTCTTCTATGTTTAATGTTGCTGACGTTGCACCAATCTGCATTTGCACCTTATTTAAACACAAGCATTGGTTCCTAATGTCATGTGATCAAGGCTACCTTGCTGTAGCCGAAACGCGTCATGCTGGTGACTGTGGAGCAATAAATTTACCTTGAAGAAATCTGGGAGCGTTGCTGTGGTCTGTTCCTACGTTGTGTGTCCGGCGGCCAGTGCCGGCAGGTGGGAGTTCGAACGGATATATATATATATATATTACCTACTGGCGGTCGCCAGTAGGTAGTTATAGTTAGGATTTTTTTCAATGCAAAATCTAAACATTCTATTGAGAATAACTTTGGCGCCGGTTGAGGAATCTGCCTGAAAATTACCTCAAATTTGCGTCGCGGCGCTCCGGTCCTTCCCTGAAAGTTTGGGGGGGGATTCGTCAAGCGGGGGCCGAGATAAAAGGCGGGTCCCAAAACGTGTTTTCCCCATGTTAATTTCCATAGGGCGGTCGACCTCACTTTTAGCCCGAACGGCTGAATGGATTTCCACCAAACTTGCCAAAATTGTAGGGACTGGTAGCCCGATGTGCCTTTGCTATGTCTCAAGATATATGCTCCAGTGGTTTTTATGAAAATTAATTTTGAAAAAATATATATTGGGCTACATTGGGCTATATATATGTTAGAGCCCAAATGTAGCCCAATATAGCCCAATGTAGCCCAAAGATGGACACCAGAGACAAAAAAAAACAAATGTAGCCCAAATATCAGCCAGATGTAGCCCAACTATAGCCCAATGACAGAATGTCCCAGAGTGTTCTAAAGAACAACTAGAGCGCTAACAGTCTTACCTATGACAAAAGTATGGCACACCTGAAGTCATCTTGATTGGAATAAAGTGTTAACACTTAAAACATTTAATTTGCAAAGGAACAAAATGAGGGGGTTCATTTTGCCATAGAAATTATGATTAGTGCTGAAGAAAGAAAAATTAGGGCACATTTTGAGCGACTTCACAAATCCTCTTATATTTCATTAAAAAAAAAATCTGATATGCAGTCTCCCAAGATGGCCACCAGAGACAAAAGAGCCCAAATGTAGCCCAAATATCAGCCAGATGTAGCCCAACTATAGCCCAATGACAGGATGTCCCAGAGTGTTCTAAAGAACAACTAGAACGCTAACAGTCTTACTTAAGACAAAAGTATGGCACACCTGAAGTCATCTTGATTGGAATAAAGTGGTAACACTTAATACATTTAATTTGAAAAGGAACAAAATGAGGGGTTTCATTTTGCCATAGAAATTTTATATATATATAAATATATATATATATATATATATATATAT
Organism: Lissotriton vulgaris; assembly: GCF_964263255.1. Classification (NCBI taxonomy): domain Eukaryota; kingdom Metazoa; phylum Chordata; class Amphibia; order Caudata; family Salamandridae; genus Lissotriton; species Lissotriton vulgaris. The sequence goes on along the minus strand of NC_141689.1, from coordinate 280,848,369 downwards.
ATATATATATATATATATATATATATATATATATATATATATATATATATATATATATATATATATTCACTGAAAAAACCATAGGTTTCACACCAGTTATAGTTAGGAATTAGCATTTAAAAAACCTATTAAATTCACTGAAAAAAACATAGGTTTCACACCAGTTATAGTTAGGTGGAAATTTTACTCGCATAAAACCATTGAAATTCCCACGTTATAGTTAGTTGGACTCACTATAACTTGCGCGTGCAATGCACTGCTGATGACGTCACATATTACATCACTCATGACATGGTCAGTGACATCACTCATGACATGGTCAGTGACATCACTCATGACATCACTGATGACATCTCAAATTACATCACTGATGACATCATCCAGTGAATGTGTATCTTTCTGAAAAATAAATATTTTTTATATATGTATATCTAAAGGTTGATGGAAGAATAAATGGGTAAATAAATGTCTAAATGGATGTTTTTATTGTGTAAAATTGATTGGTTAACTGACTTATTAAATGTATCTTAGTGAATACATATATTAGCGAGTAATGTTTAAATATTTAAATATCTGTATCTGTGTCTCACTTTGTGTATAAGTGGCTGCATCGGTTGGTGAGTAGCTACATGAGTGTGTATATGGGTTATTAGTTGTTTTTTTGAGTATCAGTATCAGTGTCTGTATGGTTCGGTGGGGGATATTACTTAGAGCACAGATGCATGAATGAGTGACTCACTATTTGTATGTTTTTTGAAGACAGCATTTGTGCAAGACTGTATGGGTGGATGATTGTGTGTATGGGTGGGTTAGTGAGTATGTGTTTTTATAATTGATTGTTTAAGAGAGTAAATATGTTTCCGTGTCTGTAGAAGTATGTGTAGTGGTGTGTATATAGCAGTATAATCAAGTAAATGGTTTTTTGATAGTTTATTTGCATATGTGAATTTGTGTGTGAGTAACTATATAGATGAGTATTAGTGTGTAACAGGATGTATAGGTGTATGAGTACATATGATGAGTAAGTACATGCATGAGTGACTATATAGAACTGTTGGTGAATGAGTGGATGTGTATGTAGATGTTGGAATTACCTAATAAGTTGTTGTAATTGGTATTGGTTTCTCCTTTTTTAGAAAATGTTAGTTTCTATTTTTGAATGTGTGTGTCAAAGGTTATTTTATGCTGATAGGAGGTCTGCCACTTTGTCACAAGGATGTTGTCATCAGTGATGTCATTTGAGATGTCATCAGTGATGTCATGAGTGATGTGACTGACCATGTCATGAGTGATGTAATATGTGGCATCATCAGCTGTGCATTGCACGCGCAAGTTATAGTGAGTCCAACTAACTATAACGTGGGAATTTCAATGGTTTTATGCGGGTAAAATTTCCACCTAACTATAACTGGTGTGAAACCTACGTTTTTTTCAGTGAATATATATATATATATATATATATATATATATATATATATATATATATATATATATATATATATATATATATATATATATAACATTGTTCTCCAAACCTGAATCCAGCCACCCCAACTTTCTACCACATTCCGAAGCTCCACAAAGACAGCCTGCACCCACCGGGGTGGCCGATTTTGTCGTCACAGGGAAGCCTCACTGTACATTTATCTATGTTTATTGAGATTTTTTGTCTATATTTGTTGTCCAACTAATATTGTATGTAAAGGATAATTCCGACCCGACAGGGCCCTTGACTTGTAGGTTGAGGTAGAGTGGTGATATGTAAATCTTGCTAATGGGGTTTTGGTCCTGACATGATGAGCGAGTGAATTGTAGGACACTCTCGGATGTGTCAAGTACTTATAGTAATTCCAAGTTGTAAGAACGAGTAGAGAGTTCAGCCACACAGAGCGATATTGGAAAATTCTTTAGAAAACGTAATGGATTGGAGTTCGAGAGATGTAGGTGCGGATATGCACGTTGCAAGCGTAGCGAGCGAAAAGTTAGTGGAATATTTCTTGAGAAACCTGTTCCTGTCTGACATGTGCTTCCGTAATGGTGAATCACTCTGTGTACCCGGTAGTGGTACACAGAGTGATTCACCATTACGGACGCACACTTCAGATGTTTAAATAGGAATGGGGTACTCTGTGTCAAGGCTCTACAAATTACTTGAGCCATCCAATAAACATTTGCTGAGAAGTCATGGAAAGAAACGGGCAACCACTTCCAAACTTCACACAACGCACACTTCTCGTACGCAATGTGGAAGAATATTTTACTTTCCCCATTCAAAGCAAAAATCACACAGGCACTAGCCCAAACTAGATTTTGATCTACACATACAACCTATTATACTCAAGCCAGATAACAAAAGTTAGGTTTGTCCTCTCTGATGTTTGCTGGAGATGCGAGGATTTTATTATTAGAAGTTCAGATAACATAATATTTATGAGGCTTTGCTCCACTTCCAGATCCAGATTCCAGACACCTTTGGAACTCCCTAGATAAATACTTACAGAAAAGCAAGCCACCCTAGATGTTACTGAGACACAAATTATACACAACATTTTGGGTGTCCATGCCTGGTTATGGAATGTGGACGGTCCTGCTGACCCTATACATCACAGTGCTCTCTACTTCCCTCTCCCCCGCTTTACTTCTTTCTATTCCCCTCCTTTGATGACCTCCTTGTCCTCCTATTGTTTTTCCTTCTGTTCTCCTTTTGTTGCTGTGGTTTTTGTCTCTGTGTCACTGCATGGAAAAATGCACTTCTATTGAGGGTTTTTAGATATCTTACTATCATTGGAGAGAGTGTTTAGTCTATCTAGAGATGTTTATGATACAATGCTATCTGTGTTTTAACTTTACACTTCCATGTCCCTAACCATGAATGTAATCTTTGCCACTTGGGATATTTTGTATTATGTCCCAGTCTGATTGATTGAGATATGTCTATCCATCTTTCCTTCTTCGTCCCTCAAGAACTGGAGCACGGACCACAATTTCGTGCAAGTAAGCTCAACCAAACAGGAGCCAAAACGCGATTCGACCCCCGAGGGGCCTTGATCACATGATGCCCATATGTGTGTATATATATATATATATATATATATATATATATATATATATATATATATATATATATATATATATATATATATATATATATATATATATATAATATATGTATACATATACATACATATTTATAGTTGTATTTTAGAAATCATATTTGGAATGTGTATTTTATACTTCCAATTATTTAATGTGATTTTCTGAGGGATCAAGTATTTATTATTCATGAAATATACATAACTGTCCTTAGCACAGATGCCCTTTAAAATCAATGTTTTTTGCACAACTTTTTCCGTTTTCTATGGGTGTATAAGTATGATACAAGAATACACTTTTGGAAGCTGATTTTTGCAAATATGTTTATACAAGGGGCCCTTCAAAGAATCTGCTTCAAGGTTATTGCTATGCTGGAACTGGGAACTGTTTAAGTGTTTTTTCGATATTTTGTTTTATGTTTTACTTATAAATTTTTCATTATTGCACTGATTAGATATGCACTTCATATGGTTTCACAAGTTGGACATGGTTATACTTTTAGGACGTGGTTCAGGCATTTTAAGCTGATATTAATATATATTATTAATATATATTTTTATATCTTTGAATCTGTCTAAGTATGGTATTTATTGGCCACTTTACAACATTTATGTTTTTATTATGTGACCAATTCATATGTGAAATAGTGAGTATTTTGTCCGTGTCCATGGGATTGTCAATTGCACTTGCACTTTAAAAGGCGAAATTAAATGCTAAGGAGTTGTCATGTGATCAAGGACGGGATTGAGGTTCCGTGACAATTGTAAGTGGTGTTTTTCGACTCATACGAATATGGTCGAGTCTGGTATCTATGAACCGCAAATGACGAGTTTAGTAAGTGTGCGCAGTTTCGCTGTGCTAACTTTAACCGTTCGTTTGTTATGTGGGTTTTTCATCTGTACCCACGGGTTCCATCTTAGATACGGCATCCATTTTGTCTCTTGCCCTCAAGTAGCCAGCGAACGGACGATGTCCGCTTCGCGACCCTGGGACTCCCAAGATATTTTGCGGAAGACACATGTTCTTTGTAAGTGTCTTTATGACTAGGGGGATGCTACTGTAAGGCAGATGGCGCCGCTCGAGGCTCATCTTGCCGCACGGACTTATTGTCTCAGCCGTGCATCTCATTAGGCACGTCCTTTTGATGCCTGTATCTCGTGTTTCTCGATACCTCCCCTTTTACACCCTTTCCGATCTCCCCACTGTCTCCGTCTTCCTCTGCACCTGTCTTTGTTCCTATTTCGATCTGTTTTACTGCTGATTGGAATTCGCTAATGTTGGGAAGATGGTTTTTACAGTTGGGAACCGCCAAATGTTTCCGCACTTATGTTCCGGACCTCATGTGTTTCAAAGTGACCAAAGCGACCCCTCTGGGGGATAATGATGGGAACCGGGTTGTAAACTTTTGTGTTCAATGTTGTCCTATGGGTAAAAACTGTATAAAAGGAGCGATCCACAGAACCAATTTGAAGCAGTCTCCCCAAGTTGCACGTGGTGTACTTGTCGTGATCTCTGTGTTCCCTGCAGCAAATAAACCTTGAATCTTTGACGTTGAAGGAAGTGTCCCGTGTCTCTGTGATTCGTACGCCGGAGCAGGTTACCCACGAAGGTTTCAGGTGTTGTGCCCTGGCACCGCTGGGTCTTAAAGAACCCAGTCCTTCAGTTGGCGCCCAACGTGGGGCTGCATCAGTGGTACCGGTCCAAGCCCGACGATCGTGAGGAACTTCGTGTGAAATCTCCGAGGGAAGGTGCACTCCGCTTCATCGATCCTGTTGTCGAAATAAGTGGCCCGAAGACTTTTCCCGCGAAGATTCCCGCCTCCGGACGGCTGCGACGGACTGCTGCCCTGACTGTAGACCTGTTTTGGCGCCTGGCGTAGACCTTGGTATAGCGAGACGATTGACGGGCCTTCCTGGTGACGCCATTGATTTTTGAGTTAAGTATTTGTGGGTCGCTCCCATAGTTCTTGGTTGTTGACACTTTAGCGAGTGTTTTTGTTGTTAACGCTGTGTGAGTGTTTTTGTCGGTGACACTTTGCTAGCGTACTTTGTTGTGTTGTTTGACGACTGCAGCCGCCAAAAACCGAGGGTTTTGTTCTTTGCTGGGACTTGGTAAATCCCGTAACCCTTGAAGTTTGTGAAACTCGGCTAGTGTGCAAGATGCCTGGTCGCAGTACTTTGTTTAGTTGTTTCAGACCTTGTGGTATGGATTCCCGACTGGAGGACTCGTGTCCGATACCTCCGGTTGGAACTCCCACTTATGAGCTCTATAGTAAACATGGGCTAGGCCCAATTACCTTTAACGATTATTGGATTAAATACACGAAAAAGGACGGCGACCTTCGTTGGCCACCTCATGGTAGCTTCGAAGCTCCGATCTTAGATAATCTAGAGATTAAATTGTTTGAAAGAAAGTCAAGGCCGGCCATGTTTGACGCCTTTCGGTTGTGGCGTAAAGAAGCCCGACAGAAAGAAATCAGACAGACTAAACGTAATCAGCGAGATAATGTTGCTACCATAGTGAAGAAAGCAGAGCAATTTCAGCGTGATAAGGAGGTTAAGGATAAGGAAGTGTTTGACCGATTACAGCGTATGACTGTGGATAAATGTTATCCTGCTTTACCTACGGAGTCGGAAAAGAAGGAAGAGCCAGTTGAGGATCCCTTAATGTCTTATCTTATGAAGTCGCCACCTCCGTACGTACAGGGAACCGCAGTTCCTGTGGTCCCTGCCGTACCTATTCTTCCACCTAATCCGCCTCCGCCTGTTCCTCAACCTGCACCCGTTCTTCCGACTGTTCCTGCTCCTTTGCCTGTTTCTATTCCTACTGCTCCTCCGCTTCCACATACTCCTGCTCCCGCTACTGCTCCTGCTACTGCTCCTGTTTTGTTAACTCCTGCTGTTGCTACTGTCTCTACTCCTTCTCTTGTTAGTCCTGTGTCTTATTCTTCTCCCTCTACTCGTAGTCGCAATTCTCCTCTTGCGGCTAGTTTCTTTCATTCGCTCGGACCTGTTCATGGGTCCGCTGGTTCCGATGGTCCCCAGCGACGTAGTCAGCTTCCTGGTAATAGAGAACGTGCTTCGTTATACAATATGGCGATGGGTTGGATGGTAAATCCTCAGAGAAGTCCACCCCGTGTTGTCCTCGAAACATTTTGTCAATTCAATATACCAACCCAGAGATATGTGTTTAATGAAATGTGTAAGTTCCTTCACGATCAGATAGCGGTTGATGCGCCTGACGAGGTGCTCACCGCTCTGTCTGATCTTCAGCTTCAGTTCGCAAATGGACTGATAGTGGATACTAACGTTCGACGTGCTGTCGAGCGGTTGCTATCTTTTCGCCCCGCTCCTATACCTCAAGCTTTGTTTGTTGAGGATGTCGAAAGACTGCCAGATGAGTCTGGTCAATTCCCTATGCGTGAAGTTCCACCGGTTTGGATACCAGCAAATCCTAATGCTCAACCTCCGACACTGGCGCACTTCCAGAGAGTATGGATACATCTCCCATGGAAACGCTCGGAAGTGTTACAGGTGAAGCAATCTTTGCCTGACCCACGCAAGAATCCTACAGGATATTACAAAGAACTATCGCAGCTCGTAGATGCTACGGTAATGAATCTTGCCGATATCGATATGTTGTTTGGCAATGTCGTACCGCAACCGGTATGGGCTAAGATTCGCCATGAAAATCATCCGGCTGAATTAGGTGGTGCTTGGGCTGCCATTGTAGCGGCAGATGCTGGACAAGTGGCTGCTACTAAACCCGATCAGTTGATTCTTGACCTTCCTCAAAGAATTATTACGCTAATGAAAACTCTTATGCCAGCTATGAAGGTAAATTGGGACAAATTGTCAGCCTGTAAGCAGAAGAAAGATGAGAGTGTTTCCGACTTCTTTACGAGGTTCGAGGAGGCATTCATTGACCATAGTGGACAAGATATGGGTACTGAGGGCGGTCAAAGGTTGTTCGTGGATAAATTTGTTTCAAACTTACTGCCCGATTTAAGTAATAAATTGAGGAATTCGGAAAGTGCATGGGCCGTTTCTACTTCAGCTCAGATATTGGCTACGGCACAATACTATGAGAATAGAGAGAAAGAAGAGAGCGACCGTGCTGACAAAAAGACGAAGGAACTGAAAACTAAAGTGTTGCTTCAGCAAGCATATCCTCCACGTTCGAATCAGAATAATTCACAACAGAATAGATCGCAGCCGCAATCGAACAGATCCCAAACTCGTAATGACTCCTCCTCCCAAAGATCTTCGTTAGGGTACAATCAATGTGCTTATTGTAGACAGGAGGGCCACATTAAATTCAATTGTCCTGTTCTTAATGAACGTAATAGTGGGAACTCGTCTAGAGGAGGTCGTGGTGGTTCGCAGCAGACATCACGTGGTAGAGGTCGTGGTGCTCAGCATGATCGCCCAGACAACTCGTCTAATTCTAATAATTGTTTCGATCAACGTGGATCATCGCAAGGACGATCTGCGCAGTACAATGTAGACGATTATTACGTTGATCAGGGAACTGACGACTGTAACTACTAGGACAGCCAAAGACAAGGAGTGGGAGTGGTATCAGTTCCGGTTGATCAGAGAGGGCCTTACGTCGCAGTTGCTACATCGGGCGTCGTTGAGCCTTTTCTGTTGGACACTGGTGCAGCGAAAAGTTCTATCATGCATTCGAAACTCCCTGGCGCACCTTTGTCTGGCTTAACAAATGTTTCCGTTGGATTCTCTGGCGCCCCCGTTAGCAATCCAGTTTCGCGCCCTTTGCCCCTTCAAATTGGGCCACGTGAGCTAGAAGCTCCGTTGATTCTAACCACGGGTTGTGGCGAAAATCTTTTGGGCCTGGATTTGCTTAAACGTTTGTACGCAACTTTGTATTGTTCTCCTGCGGGTGTGAAGCTTACGTTAGGAGAGAGGGTTGTTTCTCCTATGTATTTGTCCCTCGACAAGCTCCCACCGGAATTGAGTTCTCTTCCTGCGTCTTTGTGGGCAACAGGTCCAAATGACGTGGGCCTACTTGATATCTCCCCTTATGTTGTGCAGTTGAAATCTAATGTGCGATTGCCACGTATTCCCCAATATCGTATCTCCCTTGATGGTGAACGAGCACTGTTGGCGATCATCTATGATTTGATCGAGAAGGATGTTATTGAAGAGACTCGGGGAAACGTGTGCAACAGTCCTGTGCTGCCCATTCTTAAACGTACTGATCCTTCAAAACCACCTGTTTATCGCTTTGTTATCGATTTACGGGAGGTAAATAAAATTGTGGTTCCTCAATTTCCCGTTGTGCCTGACATCACGGCGCTACTGACTCTGATTCCAGCTTCTGCATCGTGGTTTTCGGTGATTGACTTGAAAAATGCGTTTTTCAGCATCCCGATTGCCGAGGAGAGCAGGGACCTTTTCGTTTTCTCTCTTGGTGGACGTAGCTTCCGGTTCAAACGCGCTCCTCAGGGCTACTGTGAAAGTCCATCTATTTACAGCCAAGCCTTGAAGGGTCAACTGGATGCGTTTAGGTTGCCGGTCGGTGCAGCCTTGATCCAATACGTCGACGACTTATTGGTGGCTGCTGATACTCAGGACATTTGCAAGATTGCTACGGTGTCGTTGCTGCAACATCTCTGTGAGTTAAATCACAAGGTGTCACCTTCTAAACTCCAATATTGTTGTCAAGAAGTAACCTATCTAGGTCACTTATTGTCAAAGGAGGGAAGGAGATTGACCCCAGAGAGAATTGCAGCAATTGCGCGAATGGCTGTGCCAACAACCCAAAGAGATGTGCGTGCCTTTCTAGGTATCACGTCGTACTGCAGGCAATGGATTCCTAATTTTTCATTGCTAGCGAAACCATTGGTGGCTCTTACGTGCAAGGATGTTTCGACTCCTTTACCATCTACGGAAGAATGTCAGAAAAGTTTTTCTGAACTGCGTGATTCATTGTGTTCGGCTCCTGTGTTGGGTACCCCTGACTACAGTAAGCCGTTTACATTATATGTTCACGAAAGGGAGGGTTGTGCTTTGAGTGTCTTAACGCAACCTTTTGGTGGTAAGCAACGTCCATGTGCATATTTTTCCTCGACCTTGGACCCAGTAGCTAGAGCATTGCCGAGTTGTTTACGAGCAACAGCGGCAGCTGCGGTCTCCATCCGACAATCAGCAGGATTGGTCATGGATAATATGCTTACGGTGATGGTTCCGCATGCAGTCGATACTCTTTTGAACCGAACGAAAACTCAGCACTTGACGAGTGCGAGGTTGTCTGGGTACGAGCTGACGCTCTTGGCAAGCCATATTCAGATAAAACGTTGTAACGTTCTGAACCCGGCAACTCTGTTACCAATTAGCACAGAGTCAGATGAAGTAGCAGAACATGACTGCTACTTGAGGACTGAAGAGGAAACAAAAGGTCGAGTGGACCTTAAAAACACCCCATTGGAAGATCCGGATGGTACTTTGTATGTGGATGGGTCATGTTTTAAGTTGCCGAATGGCGATGTGACTACTGCTTATGCTGTTGTAACATTGAATACTGTTGTTGAGACTGCAAGGTTGAATCAAAATTCTACTCAAGCTGCAGAATTGATTGCTCTTACTAGAGCGTGTGCATTAGCGAAAGGGAAACGTGTGAATGTGTTTACCGACAGCCAATATGCGTTTGGCGTCGCTCACAGTTTTGGACGATTGTGGAGAGAGAGAGGTTTCTTGACGTCGCATGGTACGAAAATTCAGCATGGCCAGCTTGTGAATGATCTTTTGGATGCATTGACTTTGCCTATGCAAGTTGCGATTGTTAAGTGCAGTGCGCATCGTAAGGTGACGGATGATGTTGGTCGTGGTAACGCGTTTGCGGATGAGACTGCTAAGGAGACTGCCCGGAACCTTAGCACTCGAATGTATGTGACGAGTTCGGTTAGATGGCCTACAGAATCGAGTATGTGTGAAGACACTATCGAGAGTGTGAAAGCAATTCAGAATGAGGCCACCGAGACTGAAAAGATGAAGTGGAAAGAAAGTACGGGAAAGTTGGATGCGAGTGGTTGTTGGATTGATTTGTCGGATCAGAAAAGATGGATGTTGCCGGATGCGTATGTGCTGGCCGTTGTGACAATGGCGCATGGGTTAGCACATATTAGCGCGAAAGGTATTTGTAAGTTGCTGGCTCCTGTGTGGAAGAATGATGGTATTACGAAATGTGCCGAACGTCTGGTGAAGAATTGTATGGTATGTATAATGTACAATCCTGGCAAAGGAACCCCAACTCCTCCTGGCAGTTTTGCTCCTCCTTCGTATCCCTTTGAGGTGATTCAATTGGACTTCATCCATATGGAGCGATGCAATAACCTAAAATACGTTTTAGTTGTGGTTTGCGCATTCTCCCGATGGATCGAGGCCTATCCTCTCAAAGACAATACTGCTTTGTCTACTGCGAAAATCCTACTGAAGGAATATTTTCCTCGGTATGGAATGCCTAGAGTCGTGTGGTCAGATAACGGAAGTGAGTTTGTGGGTGGTGTGATGAAGAGTGTGTGTAAGGGCCTTGGAATTAACCAGAAATTCCACAGCGCCAATCATCCCCAGTCAGCTGGATTGGTTGAAGGGTACAATGGCACCCTTAAACTAAAGTTAGCAAAGATTCAGGCTACGACTGGTCTTTCGTGGCCTGACGCTTTACCTCTGGCATTATTGTCAACTAGGGCGACTGTACACTCCCGAGTAGGGCTTAGTCCCTATGAGATAGTGTTCGGCCGTCCTGCGAATGTGTGGGGGGTTCCTAGGCCAGGAATGTTTTCTGATCTTGAGTACCCAATGTTGATCGATTATCTACATGACTTGACTGCTAAACTGAGGTTAATTCACCAACAGGTTTACGACGCATTGCCGACGCAGACGGAGGGTCCAGGCCACCAGCTCCAGCCCGGAGACTGGGTGGTGACAAGAAACTTTTCACGCAAAAATAATCTGGACCCGAGGTTCACCGGACCCTACCAGGTGCTCCTTGCCACGAGGACTGCTGTTCGTCTTGAGGGACGTAAGAATTGGGTGCATGCCACGCACACCAAAAGAGTCCCCATCCCTTTGCCAGCAGACCCGTGGGTAAGGAGAGGCATTGCGTCATCTGAAACAGAAACATTGCCGGCGTTTGTGCCTTTTAGCGACGCACAGCTTGTTGAAGAAACCTCAGCGCAGCAGAAAGACACTGTTGAACGATTAGCATCAAAAGACTCAAGACCAGAACACTCAACTGATCAGCAGGACGCTGTCTCTTCAACGGATCCTTTGTTTGACGAGCAGACACGTCCTGGCAAAACCCGATACTTTTTGCGATCTCGCACTAAGGACAAATAAAAAGATCTTGCTTTCCTGTATTGACGATTGCATTACCCCGTTTTCCGTGATCAGTTTTGAACTTTCGTATTACTGTAATTATTTTTGTATATATATATATTGAGCTTCATTCCTTATACTTTTGCTTCTACAGCTGAGAGACTTTGTTTTTGCATATATACATACTGTGCATTGAAGGCCGTAGGGCCGCGCGCGTACTTCCTTCTGGACAGTAGGTCTTGACGCTAGGTTAAAGGCCGTCGGTTCCTGGGAACTCCTAGGGATTGACTATTGCTGCACAGAACGAAGTGCGTCAAGAAACGTTGCGGACGGTCGTAGGGAATGGCATTCTCGAAGCTGAATGATTTGGAGGGAGCTCAAGTCCACAGATTCAAGCTGCAGCAACTCAGTCGTACCAAATGTTTCATATTCCAACTGTTTGTATTGTTTTTGACTGCTTCTGCATTATTGGCGGGTGGGGTGTATTACATGATGTCTCACTTCTTACCTGCTACACCTATTCCTACTCCTGATTCTAACTTTACTTCTACTGTTTCTCCTCATTCCTTTCACATGTTACCGGAACACGAGCAGGCTAGACGTGTAGAATTCCGCAACAATTCCTTTATTCAGCTCCTTCATCAACATCAGTTAGTGGTTAACACTACTAATTGTTGGGTGTGTGGGTTGATGCCACACACTACGGATAAGGGAATTCCATATCTGGTGTTACCGTATAGTTCCCAAGGGTCAGCTCGAGCATTTCAAACAATGTTTCGAAGCGCACTGGGTTTCCACCCCATTCGAGAACCACGTTCCCCCTACTCTGGTCCTACCTCGTATCAAAAACCTTTGTCGATAGCAATAGAGGATTTAGATAGTGATATCTATGATCCCTCGCTTATCCCTGAAGAAGAGATACAAGCCTATAGGGTCCTAAGTAGAGGCGAATATAGTGTGTTCACTAGTGAAAAGCAGCTTAAAAGCTCGCCTCCGATATGGGTCGTACCCCACACTGGTAATTTCTGTCTCATGGGTCGTGGTCGAAGATCGCAAGCCCGACTTGGAGCAAGTGCTTGCACTGAAAATTACATTCTGCCGATGTCCTCGTCCCCTGTGTTCCTGGCTGCCAAGGGTACATACTTTATCTGCTATGATCGTGCATATGCATGGTTGCCCGCTGACTTCATGGGCTCATGTTTCATTGCAAATCTGTTGCCTCCGACGTTCACTGTAGATGCCGATTATCATAAGACTAGAGTTGTACGAGGCGTAATTAGCGAAGAGGATACTGCCGGTCAAGAGGCAGGAGACTTTTTCAAGGGTTTCCTCCCGTTTTGGGGTCCTATGGTCAATAGTAGGAACCTGAGACAGTTGACTCGAGTGGTAGAATCGACGGCTAATATTACTGCCAGTGCCCTTGGTAATATCACCACAGAACTTCAGGCGGAGAGACTTATGACGTTACAAAACCGTATGGTTTTAGATGTCATCTTAGCAGATCGGGGTGGGGTATGTAAGGTGATCCATTCGAGCTGCTGCATTTTCATTCCAGATAATGCTCCTACTGTCTATCAAGCCATCTCGAGGTTGCATAAAATCTCCGAGTCCATACACGTGGATGTAGGGGATTGGACGCTACTTGGATGGTTTTGGGGCCTGATGTCGACTTGGGGTTGGAAGATTCTGATGATCATCGGAGTCGTTGTAGTGTTCCTGTTCACGTGTTGCCTTTGTGTGCAGTGTGGTCCTGCCTTATGTGGCCTCTGTGCTACAACGTGTATGAGACAACCACCTGTTACCAAGGGGACTCGGTTGGACAGAGCTATGCTACAGCAACATCTCGATGGTCTGATGAATATCGAATATGATTCCGACTAGTGCTTGCCTACATGAGGGCAAAAGGAGCGTCTGAGGTTCCGTGACAATTGTAAGTGGTGTTTTTCGACTCATACGAATATGGTCGAGTCTGGTATCTATGAACCGCAAATGACGAGTTTAGTAAGTGTGCGCAGTTTCGCTGTGCTAACTTTAACCGTTCGTTTGTTATGTGGGTTTTTCATCTGTACCCACGGGTTCCATCTTAGATACGGCATCCATTTTGTCTCTTGCCCTCAAGTAGCCAGCGAACGGACGATGTCCGCTTCGCGACCCTGGGACTCCCAAGATATTTTGCGGAAGACACATGTTCTTTGTAAGTGTCTTTATGACTAGGGGGATGCTACTGTAAGGCAGATGGCGCCGCTCGAGGCTCATCTTGCCGCACGGACTTATTGTCTCAGCCGTGCATCTCATTAGGCACGTCCTTTTGATGCCTGTATCTCGTGTTTCTCGATACCTCCCCTTTTACACCCTTTCCGATCTCCCCACTGTCTCCGTCTTCCTCTGCACCTGTCTTTGTTCCTATTTCGATCTGTTTTACTGCTGATTGGAATTCTCTAATGTTGGGAAGATGGTTTTTACAGTTGGGAACCGCCAAATGTTTCCGCACTTATGTTCCGGACCTCATGTGTTTCAAAGTGACCAAAGCGACCCCTCTGGGGGATAATGATGGGAACCGGGTTGTAAACTTTTGTGTTCAATGTTGTCCTATGGGTAAAAACTGTATAAAAGGAGCGATCCACAGAACCAATTTGAAGCAGTCTCCCCAAGTTGCACGTGGTGTACTTGTCGTGATCTCTGTGTTCCCTGCAGCAAATAAACCTTGAATCTTTGACGTCGAAGGAAGTGTCCCGTGTCTCTGTGATTCGTACGCCGGAGCAGGTTACCCACGAAGGTTTCAGGTGTTGTGCCCTGGCACCGCTGGGTCTTAAAGAACCCAGTCCTTCAGGATCGCCCGAAATGCTTAATGGCAGAGCTGGCAAGAAAATAAAATAATACTGCACAAGATACCAGGGTCCACGCTCGTTTTTCCTGGATGAAAGTGGAAGCTGAGAGCGAGTTGAGGAATATATATATATATATATAAATTCATCATTAGTAACCATTCCCTGTAGTGCTTCCTGACTGGGGCCCCTCCAGAGTTCAGTTGCTAGTTGCAACAATTGTATGACCCTGCTCTGACCCTCACAGCCGGATCATAGAAAAGCTACAAGTAGGCCACAAAGGTCCTGGAAAAAAAATTGCACTGCAACAGAAAGCAAATTACAGATAAGGAAGCAGGTGCCAGACTGGAATTTTAAAACAGTGACACATTAATAAATCAACCCCAAATTAATTCATGTCAGTTGAAGCAGGGCAGGTGTGCTTGCTTTTTCCCCCCATAATTTACAGTGATGATGATGAACCAGAGGGTGGCATTGATGTACCAGAGGGTGGCATGAGTGAAACAGAGGGTGGCAGTGTTGAAACAGAGGGTGCTGTGAACCTGTGATGATGAACCAGACGTAGAAACAACATAGTCGCGACCGTTGCGTGCCGACAAGTAAGTTTGCAATCGCGAACTGGTACAAAATCCTCGCGAACTGGCAGAAATCCTTGCGAACACTATAAAAACAAAAAAATCCGCAAATTCGCGAGAATTCGCGGATTTTGCGGATTGCGAGTTCGCAAATACGCAAATTCGCGAATGCCAGATTCGCAAAATTCGCCCATGCTTATTGGTGGTCCTTCTGGGACCCCCTGAGAAGGGCTAGGGGGTCAGGGGGTCTCTACCCTGCCCCCTTTTCGCGTTTTCCACTCTTGTTTTGTGCTCTCTTGTGCCTCACTTCTCCTGAGAAACAAGATGGCTGCTCAGGTGGTCCCAGAAGGATAATAACATATATAAACATTATCCGCTAATAGAATTAGCATTTACAAAACCTTTGAAATTTATTGAAAAAAAATATAGGTTTCACGCCTGATATAGTTAGGAATTAGCATGTAAAAAACCTTGCAAATTCACTTAAAAAACCATAGGTTTCAGGCCTTATATAGTATTATAGTTAGGAATTAGCATTTAAAAAACCTTGCAAATTCACTTAAAAAACCATAGGTTTCAGGCCTTGTTAGACTTGGCTGTCACTAGTTGGCAGAGGTATACACTTCTGACAAATAGGGACTCACCTCCTCTAGTCAGGGCAAGGGAATCACACACTTAGATAACCCCTGCTCACCCCCTTGGTAGCTTGGCAAAGCAGACAGGCTTATCTCAGAGGCAGTGCGTTAAGCATTTATGACCACATACAGTAGTAAAGTGAATACACTACAAATGGACACGACACAGTAGTATTATAAAAATAAGGATTTTTATATAAGGCTTAGCACATGACCAAATAACGACAAAAATATACCACAATCTTAGTAAATACTCTTGGAAGGAAAAAAATAATAGTTCAAGTGTAGTTTCGTCTTAGCACAAAGTCTTTAGTAACAAAAGCAACTCTTCTTAGTTAAATCACAGTTCTTGGCAACAATGTAACCCACACGGGAGTCACACGACGTTGAGGCAAAGTTAATCCAAAGGTTCGGCGTCGACCGCGAGGAGTGCAACGTCGAGCCCGGAGTCACACGGACCCCCACAACACAGTACCTTGGAAAAGCGAAGCACACGATGATCAGCGGCGTCAAGATGTCCGGCGTCGCGTCTTCGGCGTCGATCGGGCCTCGGAGTCGGCGCGACCTGCAGCGGCGTCGACAGATGTCAGGCAGGAGCAGCGCTCCTGAGGCGAAGCAGGATACGCGTCGTCGTCGATGTCGATGATGATGTTGCAAGAGTGAGCAGCGCTCACGGCGTCGAGAGGGCTCGAAGTCGATGCGATCAGCAGCAGTGCAGACACGGGGTCACTTGGAGCTGGAGCCGAACTCGCTACTCACTGGCGTTGCTGCTGGCGTCGATTGGGCCCGGCGGCCGGCTTCGAGGAAGCGGGACACTGGAGCCGTTACTCACGATGTCGAGCTGGATTCGGCGGCGTCCGTCGGCGTCGAGATTGCGGGATTCTTTCAGAGGTGCTGGATTTTCAGGTTCCAGCAACAAGCACTTTTAGCAGACAAATGAAGTCCTTTAGCCCTGTGACTTCAACAGGAGGCTGGCACTCTTCCAGCCCTTGGAGATTTTCTTTAGCAAAGCTTGAGAGTACACACACAGTTCCTCTCTCCTGGTTCCTTGGCAAATATAAAGAAGCACTGCAGGATTCCCCCCAGCAAACAGCACACTGGCAGAAGGGGTAGGCAAGTCCTTGGATCAGCAGGCTTCTTGTCCTTGGTTCAGGTTTCCTTGTCAGAAGTGATCTAAATTCTTGGTTCAGGGGTCCTTCTCTTATACCCCTTTTTGGCTTTGATCCCTTTGTCCATGCAGGGGAATTCCCCTCATCCTGGGTTTGTTGTGGGTGTAGCCAGGCAGAGGCACCTAGCCTATTCACTGTGCAGGGCTGGGTCCTCAGACGCCCAGCAGGAGGTGGAGCCAGTATTGTCACTGGCAGGAGCAGAGCTATCGGTCTCCTGGTAGGAGGTGGGGCCAGGATCGTCCCTGGCAGGCACAGAGCCATCAGTCACCTGGCAGGAGGTAGAGCCAGTATTGTGTCAGGCAGGGCAGGCTATCAGGAGCTCCTCTTCCCCTATTCTTGATGCAATTGTCCCACTCATCCCACACTGACTCACTCAGACCTCTGGAGCCACCCAGCTCCTGTCACACACACACACCAAACCAGCAGAAACCAGAAATAGTTAGACAAGAAAATAGCCACTTTCTAAAAGTGCTATTTTCAAACCCAGAGTCCAAAAACCATCCACACAACCGGATGCGTTATTAAACCCCGAGCTCAGGGATACCAAACTCGACATTGCACCATGCTCCCCGAGCCAGCTAGGATTATAGCATTAATAATCCTGGCAGCCCATTCTAACTAATGGAGAGCAGGTTATCTTACAATAGTGAAAAACGCATATGGCTGTAATTCACTATTAGGACGTACCAACTTGGTCAGGCTTGTCCTACCTTTTGCTTACAATGCACCCTGCCCTCGGGCCTACCATAGGGGTGACTAATATGAAGTTAAGGGAAGGTTTGGGGACTGGCAAGTAGGTGTACTTGCGCAGTCAGCGTGACAGTACCAGACTGCACGTAGGTCTAGCAATGGCAGACCTTCAGACATACTTTTACTAGGCCGCTCTTGTGGGTGGCACAACATGTGCTGCAAGCCCACGGGCAGCATTTGCATTTACAAGCCCTGGCACTCCTGGTGCACTAGAGTAGGGACTGACAGTAAACCAAATAAGCCAAACATGAAATTCAATCAATACAGTAATTTTACATAGGGAGCACTTGCACTGTGGCACTGATCAGCAGTGGCGCAGTGCCCAGAGTGATATACCATAAAAAACATCGTAACCAGAAATTCACTTAAAAAACCATAGGTTTCAGGCCTTATATAGTTAGGAATTAGCATTTAAAAAACCATTGAAATTGCTCCTATATAGTTAGTTGTACTAACTATATTTCGCGCACCCGTAATCCACTGCTGCTGATGTCACATATTACATCATTCATGACATGGTCAGTGACATCACTGATGACATCACTGATGACATCTCAAATGACATCACTGATGACATCACTGATGACATCACTGATGACATCTCATTTGACATCACTGATCACATCTCTGATGATATCATTCATGTGATAATAAGATGCACCTCCTCACACTCTAATATAACCTTTGATACACCCAGTGTTAAAGACAGACTACCATTCTTGAAACCATTGACACACCAATACCAGTTACTACATACGCACTCACTGATTCCTAGGTCTACACACACATTCACTCATTCACCCATAGAATCACTCATACATACAGTCACTCATCAATACAACACTATCATATGCACTCCTACACCTATACAGACACTCACACACTGCCACTCATCCATGGAGTTACTCACACACCTAGTCAGTCATGCAAAGAATCAATCACACTTCCATTTCCTCAACTATACAGTTATACACACAACACCTTACTTATTCAAACATATACTAACACATACTTACTCTCTTATACAATCACTGATACAAATACACAATGATCCATACAGCCACTCGCACATTCACTGGCTCTCATGTATAGTCATTTATATATGCCAACTCTCACATGCACTTTGTTTTACATATGTACTTACTTGGACATGTATCACTGAGATATCCCTGCACTCACCAACACACCCATGCACACAGTCAACCACCCATATAGCTGTTTCCACATGCACTCTTGAACTCATACACCTAGTGAATCAACTGCTCACACATCTATGCACAGAGTCACACACCTCCCAGCCACCCACACACACACTCAGTCTCCCATTCAAATACTTGGGTAACCAATCAAAACCCATATAGCCACTCATATAGCTACTGATCAACACATGCAGCAGCTTACACAACAACAAACATACTGATGCACACATTCAGACAGTTTAGTCACTAACCCATGCATTTAGTAAGACACATTCAATCACTCACTCATACAGTCAGTCACGCACCTACTAAATCCTTCATCCAGACACTTATACATCCACTCATTCTTCAATATGTAAAACATATTTAAACTTTACAGAAACACACAGTCACTGGATGATGTCATCAGTGATTTCATCAGTGATGTCAAATGAGATGTCATCAGTGATGTCATTTGAGATGTCATCAGTGATGTCATCAGTGATGTCATCAATGCTGTCACTGACCAATGCATGAATGATGTAATATGTAACATCATCATCAGTGGATTGCGGGTGCGCGAAATATAGTTAGTACAACTAACTATATAGGAGCAATTTCAATGGTTTTTTAAATGCTAATTCCTAACTATATAAGGCCTGAAACCTATGGTTTTTTAAGTGAATATATATATGTATGTATTTCAAAGGCCCAAGAGCTATATATACACAATGAAATCCACCATGCCGTTCCTGCAAAATTAAAGGAGCAAGCATAATCAAAAGGCATTATCATGTGCGAAGACGGGTCACTGTACCTTGTTCTGGTTTGTTTTGTCCTGTTCCTCACTGCGGGGCCCTGTGCACTGTACACAAGGATTCTTGGTTGGGAAATGGCGACATACATCATCGTGAGGAACTTTCCCTGTCCGCTGTCTACTACAACGATGCCCAGCCAATGAAAGCCCTCAGTTGGTTTTTTAACAGAAGCCCAGCGAAAAGGTTCAGCTTGGCACACTCAGCAGATACCCGGCACTGAGGAAGGCATCCGCCGAAACGTGTCTGCCAGGGGCTGAAAGTGTGGACATCACGGCGCCCCCCCAGCCTAGAGTGTTTTAAAGGTACTGGGGAGAGGGAGCAAATTGCCTTCTAAAGGGGATGCCCGGCAACAATGAAATCCACCATGCCGTTCCCGCAAAATTAAAGGAGCAAGCAAAATCAAAAGGCATTATCATGTGCGAAGACGGGTCACTGTACTTTGTTATGGTTTGTTTTGTCCTGTTCCTCATTGCGGGACCCTGTGCGATGTACACGAGGATTCTTGGTTGGGAAAAGGCGACATACATCATTGTGAGGAACTTTCCCTGTCTGCTGTCTACTACAACGATGCCCAGCCAATGAAAGCCCTCGGTTGGTTTTTTAACAGAAGTCCTGCAAAAAGGTTCAGCTTGGCACACTCAGCAGATACCCGGCACTGAGGAAGGCACCCGCCGAAATGCGTCTGCCAGGGGCTGAAAGTGTGGACATCGAGAAGATTGGCAAGTGCACTTTGGTGGCAATTAAATTAGTGTTTGGCAACCCCAGCATGTGTCAGACCTGTTTTTTTAATTGAAACAGGATTGGAGGAATACTTGCCTCATGAGAAATGCACTGTATTCTCTACCACCATTGTAGTGACATAAAAGTAATAAAATGTTTTATCCAAAAAACAAAAGTGATGACAGCCTCATGATCATCCAGAAAGGAGGTTAACATCATCTATTGTATTTGTGATGATATTCATTGGAGGATTTGCTGCCAGGGATAACAGTGCAATGTATAATATCCATTTATAAGGTAGACAAAATATCTACTTATTAAGCTGTTCTCAATATGAAGTTTGAAGTTCAGGAGTGTTCATTTAAAGACAATTATTGGCAGCTCTAGTGTTTCTGATTGATATAATTTTGCCTACCTTAAATGTAATGTAAGGTAAAGGGCCCTTGAATAGTGTTCTGCTACTCCAAAGAGTGTGGTGGCACTCTACACCTCAGAAGTTGACTGACTAAAAGACCCCAACTACTAATCCCGTTTGAAGAGCCACATTTTTTATTTCTTCTGAAATTTGACAGTGGTTGAAATGACCCACATCTCCAGGGGTAACTTGTTCCATGCTGATGGTCCTAAAAAGGAAAAGGACCTCCCTCCAGCTCTGATGCGCTGGATCCAAGGGATTTTTGCCAAAATACTGTTGGTTGAATGAAGGGATCTAGATGGATCTTAGAAAATAACCCTTGCTCTGAGGTACTCTGCACCAGACTAATGGAGGTCCTTCTGTACCAGTACCATGGTTTTGAAAAGAATCATCTTCTTAATAGGGTGCCAGTGCAGTGCCCTCCAATTTGGAGACACACATGGTAGACCCAACAGGGTACGGGTTGCTGCGGTTCTGGGCCACTTGCACTTTATTGATTAGATAGTCCTCAAGACCCAGGTACACTGCATAGCCGTAGTCAAGCCTCGATGCTATTAGGGCATGACCTACCTGTTTCCTGGCTTCGAAAGAATGAAAGTGAAAATAAACTCTCAGCACACTCAGCAGACCAAAACAAGTCTCCACAACCACATTGATCTGAGGTACAAAGGAAAGATGGTCATCAAATGTAATGCCTATATTCTTTACTGTGCTAGCCTGGCAACCGGGAGGAGTGGCATCAGCCAGCTAAAAGGATCGCCAAGGCTCAAAGGCCTTAACACCAAAGAAAAGTAGCTTAGTCGTTTCTGCATTGCATTTGAGCTGATGGTTTGTTAGCCACTGAAACACTGCTGTCAGGCAGGCTCTGATGTTTTCACCCGGGAACACGTCATTCCTGCCCTAGGAGAACAATAACTGGGTGCATCAGCATAGGAATTGACTTTTGCTCCCAGAGCCTCAACGAGTAGAGTGAGTGATGTAAGATAGATACTGAATAAGGTAGGGTTCAAAGCTGCACCCTGCGGCACTCCCACTCGCAACTCATATGACCCAGATGAGAAGGGAGGAATCCAAACCTCTTGACCTCGACCCTTAAGGAATGAAGCCAGCCAGCTCAACGCATGACTCCCAATTCTGATGGATTGAAGCCAGGTCAAGAGTGTGATATGGGGTACCGTATAGAAGGGCGCTGAGAGATCTAACATAATCCACACCACCCTACCCCAGACATCTAATGTACTCCTGATATAGTCTGCCACCTTCACTAGTGTCATCGCTGTACTTCAACTGGGATGAAAGCCAGACTGGCTCAGGTGTGATAGATTAGTGCTTTCCAGGTATTGAAAGAGCTGATGGTTAACATGGTTCTCCAGTACTTTAGTGAGAGCTGGAAGCAACAAAGTAGATCTATAGTTTAATACGTCACCTATGTATGCCTGGGGTTTCTTCAGCAAAGGCAGGATTCTTGCCTGCTTCCAGGCATGAGGCACTATTGCTGATAACAGAGATGCATTTATGAGGTTGTTGGAAATGGATTGATGATACTTGCCCCTAATGCCAGCATATTTGGGAGCAAGGGCCCGAAGGAGAGCTGGACTTAAGGCCACTTATAGCTGATAGAGAACCTTCTACGGAAATGACATCAAGCCTAGCAAGAGTCGCCTTGGGGTTATGTACTAAGCTAGAGTGTGTATATTTCCCAACAAAGACTTCTCCGACTCCACATAATCGTATCCTGGAAGTAGTGTACCATCTCTTCACACAACTCCCTCGGAGGCTCCTGATACCTAGAGCTAGAACCCGGGGACATAAAGTTATGCAATATTTTGAACATTTCTCTGGCTCTGTTTGCAACCTTTGCAATTCTACCTTCCAAGTAGGCTTTTTGTGTGTGCAATTTTAGCCTCAATGTGGAATTTTTTAAGGCATCCTTGTACCTAGCTTTAGCAGTGGGGTTATATAGTTGCCTCTACTATCTTTCTGGGCGCTTGCACTTTATTCTGCCCTTTATGAGGGTGTCTTTACACCAGGGACAAGAAGGCTTAACTCTGTGCGAGAGCCTCAGCCGTTCTGGTGCCAGCTCAAGGGCTATGGATCCAATTAAACTGTATTATGTCACCAGAGACAGTGGGCGCCCTCTCCTCCAGTGCCCTAAATAAATCTTCAGGTTAGATTTTATGAAAAGCCTAGACATGCGTGAAGTAGATACACCCTGAGATTGAGTTTTTCCTGCATCCTGCATAAGCCCATTTAAATTTAATCATTTAAATTTAATCAAATGGTGGTCGGACCAGACTTGCAGAATGGGAGTATCAACTTTGTGGAGTGGTGTGGCTCACTGGTTAGAGGCGGCAGACCCGGAAGCAGAGGTCGGCCCGGGACCAGGGTTCGCTTCCTGATGCGGCAGGGTCTTGGGCCATGGTCAGCGGACTCGATAATTCTCGCCTCTGTGCCTATTCCAACCATTGGTCCCATTCAGCAACTCTGGGCAATAGCTTGCTTAATCTCTACTAAGGGCCCCATCAGCGCCAGGGATGCCTGTCTTCACCTTGGAAATGCCCAGGAGGGATCATCTCACAGGGAAAGCCAGGGTGGCTTCCCCAGCGATATACAGCGCCGGGACGCCCCTTTGCGGGGTCAGCTGTGCGCTTTACAAGTATATGACATTTAACATTTAACATTCCACTGTCGCATTAAAGATGATCTGGTCGAACACATGGCCTGTTTGGTGCATGGGATTGAATACAAATTGAGAAATGGCCTGGGAAACATTACTCTCAAATAAGAAAACAGCCTTGTTCTCTTCCTTGTTATCCATATGGAGATTAAAGTTTCCCAAAAGTATAAAGTGAGCACATCTCAAGACCAGGTATACCAGGGCATTACATGAATGAATTAAGGAATGGGCTGTTCGGGCCGGTAGGTCTATAAACTAAAGCCTCAGCCAAGGATCGATATGGTGAGAGCGAGAGGCAGAAGGCAAGTGCCTCCCCATCTTACAAACCTACTGTTGGGATTGGAAAACCTTAAAAATTGTCTCTGTTTATCATGGCTACCCCTCCCCACAACTCAACCCGTTCTTATTATATATCTTGTAGCCCTTTGGAATTGCCAAGCTAATTGCAAGGTTAGAATAACTGGATAGCCAAGTTTCAGTCACAAATTCCGCATTCAGGGATTTATCACATAAAAAAATCACAGATATTATCAGAGTGCTTTGGCAAGGACCAAGCATTGATCAACAATACAGCAGAAAATCCTGAATTTGTGGTAGTCTCATATCTAGGAGGGGAATTGAGTTTATTGAGGTGGGATGTGAGATTAACATGAAAACTACAATGTGCACAGGAATAATCCACCAAAGCACAAGATGACAGGGGTTTTGGTATACAATTACGTGAGGGCGCTAAACTAACCAATTCTTCAGGGCTAAAGTATCGACAAACATTACCTTCTAGGGCGTTCTGAGCATAATAACCGGTGCTGGCTGCTTCCGGGACGCTGAGTTAAATAAGGGTCAAGGAAGGGATTTATCCCTGTACCCACTTGCCAGTGAAAATGTAAGGCATCCAAAGATTGACAATTAAGCACAGTCACCCGGTGATTCAGCCTGCTCCATTGTAGATGATCTCAATCCGCTGAAAAGTCCATCTCCCTTTATAAACGAGGGCATCATGCATCAAGTACCTGAAGATTTATATGTGAGGATGTATTTTGACTTTCTCATTTGCTTTTACTTACCTAGGTGAGTTACCCATGTATTGGCAAATTTTATTGAAAACAAACATTTAGGGCCCTTTTCACAAACTGCATTTTGTAATACACAAAGTAGTATTATAGTAATACTGTGCTATAGCAATATAGTAATATTTACTACAAAATTAAATTCACAAAACTCTGGCTGGAGACCTCTGTCTCCAGCTCTCCTATTTTGTCTGTGCAGAAATATCTGCCACAGTGGAAGGCTTGGAGGCATGTAAACCTCCAACTAACTGTAAATCTCCATTTAGAAAAGGTGACTAGTAAAAAAGTGGAGACTTACACCTATGTTTAGGAGCAAATCTGCATGTTAAAACCTGATTTGCTCAAGGAAATTATAATTGAGGTCACAGAGATGGGGCTGGGTAAAATTCTGATACTTAAAGTAACGCGATCTTTGAACATTTTAACATTTTCTAAAAATAAATGGTGCAACTGATAGCGAATATAGAGATGCTGTCATCCTTTTAGTTGAAGAAAGGCTCTGAATTAATTAATATTCTTGCCAAAATGCTTAGAAATAGTTTGCATATGTCTGGCCTACCCTTACAAGCTTTCTAGAACTTCCAGCAATCTAATTCAGCATAGCTTCATGGTATGCAGGAGTAATGTATGTAGTTTGAAAGATTTTCTATTTTAAGGTGTCATCAAGTGAATGATGTCAGAATACATTTCAAAACCCCAGTTGACATCATGGAATAAACCAACATTCTAGAATGTCTATTGGTATTGATGTAGGACAGGGTAAAGGGAGCTGCTTTTAAAGTATAAAGTAATTCAATTTGTATTAAAAGGGTGCTATATCTATATGTATGCCCAGGAGCAGATGGTGTCCAGGGGTTTGGGGATCCCGGGATACTATAACTGAGCTATCTCCTGGGGATGGGGTCCCCGGGGCCATTGTATTGCTCAGCGTTCCCTTTCGCTATATTTAAATTAACGGCCCCAAGAAAAAGGGGTCCTCCGGGGTTTCTCCTGGCTTTTAAATACACTGCACCATGCCCTGTGGGCTGTCCAGGGCCTACCCTAGGTGTGAATTATATGTATTAAAAAAAGGAAAGTTTGGGCCTAGCAAAAGGTTTCTTTTGCCAGGTCAAAATTATAATTTAAAACTGCACCCACCTGCTGCAATGGCAGGCCTGAGACATGTTTGAAAAGGCAATTTAAGAGTGTGGCACAATCAGTGCTGCAGGCCCACTAATAGCATTTAGTTTACAGGCCCTGGGTACAGGTAGTATCACTTCCCTGGGGATTTATAAGTAAATTAAATATGCCAATTGGGTGTAAGCCAATTCTGCTATGTTTTAAGAAGAGAGCATAAGCACTTTAGCACTGGTGAGCAGTGGTAATGTGCACAGAGTCCTAAAAGCCAACAAAATTAATTTCAGAAAACAGGAGGGGGAAGATAAAAGTTTGAGGATCACCTGCAGAAGTGGGTGGCCAAGTCCAACATGACCCCCCTACAGCCAAAAGCCAGGGTAGACTAATCAATACCTTGATGGGCTTCCCTGCTTAGGTGATCGAACATGGACAAAGGCCTTGTTATGCAGGGGCACGTATCAATTCTACACCTCTCTGAACTCAGTTGGATCCCTCAGTCTACACTCTCCTGAATCACTGCCCTAACCCATGGGAAACCCCATTTTCCTCACTGCTTGACTCCATCTGTAATGCTCCTAACCTTAACTTGCTCACTGATGCATCCCAGTAGGCAGACAGTACCGCCACGGTTAACAAAGTGATAGGGTCCTCTTCAGCCCTTGGATCAGACTTCTATCCTCAACCCAAGGAAGATTCTGCCCATACATACAGCAACCAACAGAGGGCACTGACAACTGTCAGTGTCAACAGTCAGGCCCAGGCCCTCCAGGTTTCCCTGACATCTGAGGTTTCTCAGAATGGTGTGCAACAGTCCTGGGTGTTAGGCACCCTACTTGCACTCTCCTCCCCACTTATTCAGGGGTGGTATATTAAGCCCACTCAGGCCACGGTCTGTACCCTGAGGCTTAACAGGGTTCAGGCATGAGTTGTGAGCTGGTTGGTTAATCCTGCGTACAGGGTGCTCCATAATCTAGTCTGGTGGTGATGAGGTCTTGACTTGAGTGATCATTTTCCTGGTGTAGCCTGGTAGCCACTTGAAGATTTTCTTCAGCATCCTTAGAGTGTTGAAGCAGAGTGTACGTAAGGTCTAAAGTAAGTCTTTGGGGGGTCCATGGTCTGGGGGCCCCCAGATGGAGTCGTTATATCAAGACATCTTTACTGAAAACTACCACTTTGATCTTGTTGGAGTTCATCTGGATTTAAGTCAGGTGGCCACAGATACATACATGCAGTGAACTTGTTCCGGGTGTTTGGTATTTGTCCAAGATGGGACAGCATCTGTTGCGTGTCATTGGCATATGTGAGGGTGTTTATTTTGTGAGTCCATATGATGTTGACCAGTGGAGTCATGTAGATGCTTAAGAGCTTTGGCTGAGCCAGGCTCCACAGATGAGGTCTTGAGCTTCAGAGGAGTAGGGGGCATGTTGATGGTTTGTGTTCTTCTGGTGAGGAAGGAGCAGATCCATTTGAGGGCATGCTCCTGGATGCTTGCTTCATGAAGTCTTTGGATTAGAATAGGATAGAAGGTGGTGTTGAAGTCTGCTGATAGGTCAGGGAGGATGAGGGCTGCTGTTTTCCCTCCGTTGAGGATCATTCGGATGTCATACATTATTGCTATGAGAGTGGTTTCCATGCTGTGGTTGAGTCTAAATCCTGATTGTGTGGCATCTAGTAGCTGGTGATTGGCAAAATGGTTGGAAAGGCACTTGTGTGTGATGAAAAACAGTTGGTATTTTACGTTATATGTTCAAAAGTGACACACATAACCCTTAATGAATATAGTAGGTAAAGAGAATCTTTTAACCCTTTATTATAATTCAATGTCCCCTAGTCATCCTCATCGTAGTAAACATATGATATGTTTTATGATTCACATCTTCTCTCACCACCATGTTACTGTCTATAAGCATACCCTCCTACTTTTATATCATTCAATTTCAAAAGCCACCTTACTTCATTCATGTCCCACGGCATTCTTTGTCCACACATTTTATCTTCAAGACATTAAAGCGAAAATATTTCACATCATCCATCCATAAAGACTAAACACCTGAACTTGATTCCATACTTGACATACTTGACCTTCCACACTGATCATCCTTCTTGGTTCGCTCAACTTAACATTCAGCAAGCAGTTTCAGCATATCCTATTTTGACAACTTCTGTCTGACCCCTCTTTAACCAATAAATATCTTGCACCAACACATCATCAAGGTAAACAACTTGATCTCTTACTCATTTCTAACACACTAGGCCATTCAAATACCAACATCA
The DNA here is from genome assembly GCF_964263255.1 of Lissotriton vulgaris. Classification (NCBI taxonomy): domain Eukaryota; kingdom Metazoa; phylum Chordata; class Amphibia; order Caudata; family Salamandridae; genus Lissotriton; species Lissotriton vulgaris. The sequence goes on along the minus strand of NC_141689.1, from coordinate 280,820,718 downwards.
ACCCATCATCATAAGAACATGACTAAATGCACATGCTAGTAAACATTTCTCCAGTAATCCTCCTCCAACAAATACCCACATCTCCAGGAGGAACACTACCACAACTTAGTCCCAGCACTCCTACAGTAAATTCACAATGACCTACACAACAAATCATTGGACTCGTCATCAATGCTATTAGTCAAAGCCTCAATGCACGCTAATACCTAAATATTGTCAGCCAATAGCCATGTCTACAGCCATGGATATTAACAAGCATCATGATTCTCAAAACTAAAATTAGGTCATGAATATACAAATGGTGCAAAACCAAGACCACAAACCTGTAGAAACATGCCTTAAAGAAACTTTACACAGCCCTTCAAAGCGCGAAATATGGATACATTCAAACTTTTATCATCTCTCTATAACCTCATCATTAGAAACATGCTCGATACGACCCTTTCAGCCCTCAGACCATCAAACTTCTAGTACTCATATCCAGTGGAAACAAAGAGGAGACTTTGGGGCGGTGTATTGCTCGAATGTCTGACAAAATATCGATAACACAAATATCGATATACAAAAATATCGGAACAAAAATATCGAAGTCAAAAATATAGGAATCCTATCCCTAACAAGGTAAGTACAAATATATCGAAAAAAAAATATAGAATGACAAAAATATCGTTTTTTGTAAAATATCGTTTTTTTAAAATAAAATAAAAATCTAATATTAACAAAATAATACTTATAAATGTAATAAACATATTTAAAAATGTACTATAATATTTAAAATTAATACATAATGCAATACAAATTAATATTAATAAATATATAATACATAATATATTTTTCATTAATAATAACTCTAAATTAATTATTTTCATAACTTATAAACAAATAAAAATATAATAAATTACTAATACATTTATTTACATTAAATAATCACATAAATAACAATTAATAACAACATAATACTAATTAAAAAGCTAAATAAATTTTAGATAGCGTATGAGTAAAAATTACTATTCCCACTCCAGAGAGTGCGACAGTAGGGAAAGTGTTGGATAGCGTAGCGGTAACAATTACTATTCCCACTCCAGAGAGTGCAACAGTAGGGAAAGTGTTGAATAGCGTAGGATTAAAAATTACTATTCCAACTCCAGAGAGTGCAACAGTAGGGAAAGTGTTGGATAGCGTAGGGGTAACAATTACTATTCCAACTCCAGAGAGTGCAACAGTAGGGAAAGTGTTGGATAGCGTAGGGGTAACAAATACTATTCCCACTCCAGAGAGTGCAACAGTAGGGAAAGTGTTTGATAGCGTAGGGGTAACAATTACTATTCCAACTCCAGAGAGTGCAACAGAAGGGAAAGTGTTGGATAGCGTAGGGGTAACAATTACTATTCCAACTCCAGAGAGTGCAACAGTAGGGAAAGTGTTGGATAGCGTAGGGGTAACAATTACTATTCCAACTCCAGAGAGTGCAACAGTAGGGAAAGTGTTGGATAGCATAGGGGTAAAAATTACTATTCCCACTCCAGAGAGTGCAACAGTAGGGAAAGTGTTGGATAGCGTAGGGGTAACAATTACTATTCCAACTCCAGAGAGTGCAACAGTAGGGAAAGTGTTGGATCGCGTAGGGGTAACAATTACTATTCCAACTCCAGAGAGTGCAACAGTAGGGAAAGTGTTGGATAGCGTAGGGGTAACAATTACTATTCCAACTCCAGAGAGTGCAACAGTAGGGAAAGTGTTGGATAGAGTAGGGGTAAAAATTACTATTCCCACTCCAGAGAGTGCAACAGTAGGGAAAGTGTTGGATAGCGTAGGGGTTAAAATAATAATACAAATATGATCTCTTAAATAAATATAAAACATTTACAATACATATACATAATTATTAAATACATATTTAGCAAAATATATGTAATCTAAAAGAATCATGAAAAAATACCATTTTATAATATTTAATTACCAATTAATAAACAATTTACAATTATAAAATTAACTTAACAATGATTTTTAATTCATTATTACTTAATTACATTCAAATTAGTTCCTACCATATTCCCCTATAAACACACAACCCTCAACAGAACACATTTATCAATTAATGAATTATTTAAAATTAATTACCAATTAATTAAAATTATTTACCAATTAATAAAAATTAATGTATGCTTCCTACTAATTAATAATTGAGTCTATATAATAAAATTACTTCCCACCCTATTCCCCTATAAACCCATAACCCACTACAGAACATATTAATCAATTAATCCATTAATTAAAAATAATTACCACAATAATTAAATATAATTACCAATTATTTTAAATTAATATATGATTCCTACTAATTAATAATTATTTCAACATTATTAAATTACTTCCCACCCTATTCCCCTATAAACCCATAACCCGCTACAGAACATATTTATCAATTAATCAATTAATTAAAATTAATTACAAATAATTCTCAATTAATTAATTAATAATTCCTACTAATTAATAATTAATTTAACATAATTAAATTACTTCCAACCCTATTCCCCTATAAACCCATAACCAGCAACAGATCATATTTATCAATTATTCAATTAATTAAAATTAATTAAAAATTATTCTCAATTAGTTAATTAATAATTCCTACTAATTAATAATTAATTTAACATAATTAAGTTACTTCCCACCCTATTCCCCTATAAACCCACAACCCGCTACAGTACTAAAAGACAATATTTAATTAAATTACATTAAAAATAAATAATAAAACATAATAAATACAATATAATATACACAAAATTTATTTAAAAATCGATATTAATAACATCGAAATTATTTACTTAGATATTACTGACATCGATATTTAAAACTTCGATATTACTAATATCGATATTAAGAGTGTCGATATTACTTACCTTCTATATTATGTCCCTTCGATATTTAAACTTCGATATAATTGTATATCGAAATTTAAAACTCGATATTTTGTCTGTGTACTGTATTGCTCATTGAGGCATTTGCCTTAGGCTCATTTTAATGAGCATGTACGACGTTCGCGCGGCGACGCAGCCCCATGACCAACAAACATGTTAGATACGGCCAACGTCATTGTTTTATTCAGTTTGACTTGATTTGGGGGCCCTCTAGAGGTACGTTTATAAATTAAGGATGTTTTTTGACAGCCTCCAATGTGGCCACAAGTCCAAACATATTCTCAATGTGAACCTCATCTGCGCAGTATTTACTGAATAGTTACTTTTTGCTACATTTGTAGACTTTGTGAATAGAAGTATTTATTTATTTAATGCAATTTTATATAGCGCAGACTTTACCCAAAGGTGTCAGAGAGCTTCTCAATAGAACCAAGACCGTTACATGAGGAAATCTACATACTTACTCGTTACAATACAAACGAGATAGATGAAAAAGTAACATAAAGCAATAGATGGCAGTCAAAAACACAATAGGATTTGGATCTTACAGGCATAGAAAACATATTTACAACATTTTAAGAACTTCCTTGAGGGGCATGGAAAGGGATGCATTAAGTGTCTTTTGAAGAGAAGAGATTTGAAGTCAGCTTTGAGAGTCCAGGTAGAGGTGGTGGTACGTAGTAGTGGAGGAAGCGAGTTCCAGATTCTGACTGCATTGCCTGAGATGGATTGAGCCATAGATCTTTCCCTTTTGAAGACCACTGACTAATTGTCAGTGAAATTGCTCTGCCACCCTCGCAGTTCAATCATTGAGTGAAGCCCTCCCCGAGCCCTGGCACTCTTGAGTGTTGCTGATGTTCGAGGCCCTCCTCCACCCACAGGATTACCTGTGCCTCATCCCTGGTGGTCCAGTAGACCCCTGTTCTCCTTTGCCTTGCTCCTCTCTCCTTTCCATTTTTTTCACTTGTGTTTTGCTTCTCCCACTGTCTTTTCTGCTCTGCACTTTTTCTGCCTTTTCTAATTTTTCTGAGAAACAAAAAGGGTGTGTGGAGGGTCAGGGAGACTGTTTAATGACCTGTCTGCTCGCTCCCCTATATTTAGATACAAAACACAAAAGAGCAGATCAAGTCTGGGAGAAGTGTGTGTCTGCAATAGCCGCCGCGTGGTGCTACAGGTGCGTCCGTGAAACAAAGGGTGCCAGACATAAAAACTGTTAGTGGCAGGAGGCTGAAAAATTCCCATCAGACCACCCATGTGGTGGAGTTTGCGTCACGTGGGAACTCATGATCATGCCATCCCAAGACCGACCAAATAGTGCCGGTACCGGAATAGATATCCAAAAAGTATCATTATGTGCATCCTAAAGTGATGTGAAATAAGAAAGTGCAGTGCTCAAAAAGATACATGATAATTAAAATTGGCTACCCGGACTACAAAGGACGTGCAAACTAGAAGTCCGAGTGTCAAAAATTAAAAACACGCTAGGTAGTGAAGACTACTCTATGGCGCTAGGCAGTGTGGTCGACATGTTTCAGCCTTGAGGGCATCTGACCCGGCTTTCTTCAGGACCTTTGATAACAATTATAGCTACTGCAATTACAAATAAGATGTCATAGTGAAAGAAATGCACTAACAAACATGTACTAGAGAAGTTACATCAGAAATTTGAAATACTTAAATGTCCACTGGAAGGGAAGTGATAAATCTTCTTCCTATCAAAAGAGAACCAGAAAGACAATATGTCATGTAACCCCAAGTACCACATAAACACCATAACACACACGCAGAGAGACAATACAGACACACCTGCATGAATAATTTACATTCTGCATTCGAGAGAAGCATGATAGCTTAATCACATTGAGGAATTTCCTCACGGTGATACTCACCCAGCTTTGTGTGGGTGATGGCCTCACCTCACCCGGCAACCGCTCGGGAGTATGAGGCCCCGCTCTGTAGTGTAGAAAAAAGCACAGTAAGCACACAACTTTACCCTGCCTAGCCAATTGCCCTACACTTAGAATCCAACAGACGTGTGGTAGTTACCCCTCTGCCTAGCTCAACACCGAAAATCATCCAAAATTACACGGAGGGTGTGGGAATCGCACATTAATTCTTGTTAATCATGTTGTAAAGCAATGTCCAGATATCAAATAGGTACCTCTGGGTAACTCTATTTGAAATGATGTATTACCAACCATGACCTTTTATGCAAACAAGTTACCTGATTATATGGTAGCTGCGTTAACATTCACCCTTAGGTGGCTACCTGAGCCTGTCTCAAATGCTGAAAAATATCAGAGAGCAAAGACACCACCCCAACGAGGAGTAGTGGGGGCGAGGGGCCATATTGGCTCTCCTATCTATGGCTGACTCGGTAGCAAAAACCTCCTAAACAAAGCTGCAATATAGTCAGGTCGGGCCTTGACCGTCTTACCTATCTGTCGGTGCCTCAGAAATAATGGCGAAATAATGGCGAACGGAAGTGGAGGTAAGCTGCAGCAAGGTTACTCCTCCTTAAGTAAACTACCCCGGTGTGGAAACGAGTCCTCTAAACTGTATCGCGTAGGCAGGAAAGCGCCAGGTTTCGCGGGAAAGACTGCTCGCTAGTCGCGCATGCGCAGAGAGGTGACAGAAACTAATCTCTCGCGCATGCGCAAAAAGCAGTACACGCAGACCCTCTCTGCTCATGCGCGACTAGCGAGCAGTCTTTCCCGCCTACGCGATACAGTTTAGAGGACTCGTTTCCACACCGGGGTAGTTTACTTAAGGAGGAGTAACCTTGCTGCAGCTTACCTCCACTTCCGTTCGCCATTATTTCGGTAACTTGTTTGCATAAAAGGTCATGGTTGGTAATACATCATTTCAAATAGAGTTACCCAGAGGTACCTATTTGATATCTGGACATTGCTTTACAACATGATTAACAAGAATTAATGTGCGATTCCCACACCCTCCGTGTAATTTTGGATGATTTTCGGTGTTGAGCTAGGCAGAGGGGTAACTACCACACGTCTGTTGGATTCTAAGTGTAGGGCAATTGGCTAGGCAGGGTAAAGTTGTGTGCTTACTGTGCTTTTTTCTACACTACAGAGCGGGGCCTCATACTCCCGAGCGGTTGCCGGGTGAGGTGAGGCCATCACCCACACAAAGCTGGGTGAGTATCACCGTGAGGAAATTCCTCAATGTGATTAAGCTACCATGCTTCTCTCGAATGCAGAATGTAAATTATTCATGCAGGTGTGTCTGTATTGTCTCTCTGCGTGTGTGTTATGGTGTTTATGTGGTACTTGGGGTTACATGACATATTGTCTTTCTGGTTCTCTTTTGATAGGAAGAAGATTTATCACTTCCCTTCCAGTGGACATTTAAGTATTTCAAATTTCTGATGTAACTTCTCTAGTACATGTTTGTTAGTGCATTTCTTTCACTATGACATCTTATTTGTAATTGCAGTAGCTATAATTGTTATCAAAGGTCCTGAAGAAAGCCGGGTCAGATGCCCTCAAGGCTGAAACATGTTGACCACACTGCCTAGCGCCATAGAGTAGTCTTCACTACCTAGCGTGTTTTTAATTTTTGACACTCGGACTTCTAGTTTGCACGTCCTTTGTAGTCCGGGTAGCCAATTTTAATTATCATGTATCTTTTTGAGCACTGCACTTTCTTATTTCACATCACTTTAGGATGCACATAATGATACTTTTTGGATATCTATTCCGGTACCGGCACTATTTGGTCGGTCTTGGGATGGCATGATCATGAGTTCCCACGTGACGCAAACTCCACCACATGGGTGGTCTGATGGGAATTTTTCAGCCTCCTGCCACTAACAGTTTTTATGTCTGGCACCCTTTGTTTCACGGACGCACCTGTAGCACCACGCGGCGGCTATTGCAGACACACACTTCTCCCAGACTTGATCTGCTCTTTTGTATTTTCTAATTTTTCCACTTATTTCCTTAGCCTACCTGGTGGTCCAGTGGACCTCTGATCTACTTTGTCTCTCACCGCTGTCTGCTCTGTTTTCCACCCTGTTTTAGATCGGTCCTGCTTTCTGCCTTATGTCACTCTATTTCTATTCCCCCCCTCATTCCTCCTTTCCCGGCTGTTTCTCCCCACCGCTGTTGCCCCCGCAGCCCCTCCCCCCAGCACAACCAGCATGACCAATCCTGTCCCCTCCCCACTCCCGCCTCCCAGCTGTCCAGCCCTCCCTGACCCTTACTTAATGGCAGCCGCTGCGGGGACAGACGAGCAAGATCACTGACTAATTGTCAGTTAAATTGCTCTCCCACCCTCACAGCTCCACCATTGAGTGAGGGCCTCCCCGAACCCCGGCACTCTTGAGGGTTGCTGGTGTTCGAGACCCTCCACCACCTGCAGGATCACCTGCACCTCATCCCTGGTGGTCCAGTGGACCCCTGTTCTCCTTTGCTTCGCTCCCCTCTCCTCTCTGTTTTTTTCACTTGTTTTTTGCTTCTCCCTCTTTCTTTTCTCCTCTGCACTTTTTTGCCTTTTCTCATTTCTCCACTTACTTCCTTTGCCTCCCAGGTGGTCCAGTGGACCTCTGTTCTCCTTTGTCTCGCTCTGCTGTCCGCTCCGTTTTTCACTAATTTATCACCCTTTTTTCGATCGGTTCTGCACTTTCCTGCCTTCTGCTGTATTTCACTATTTTTTTCCTTTTTTCACCCCTTATTCATCCTTTCCTGCCTGTTTCTTCCTCCCGCTGCTGCCCCCGTGGTCCCTCCCCCCAGCATGACCAATCCTGCTCCCCTCCCCGCGACTCAGCTGTCCAGCGCTCCCCGACCCCTACTTAATGGTGGCAGCTGCACGTCCGCCCGCAGTGGATGTGCGCAGCCGGTGCGCCAAAGGCAAGCCCGTCTGCGCCCGTCCCCTACCCGACCACGACCAGCGCTGGGAACCCTGGATCACCGCACCGCCAACGCTACAACCCAGCGGCACTCCCGCACTCAACCCAGCTCACAACAACAACTGCAACCTAGCGTCACGGGCCGACACCCAAGGACCTTGCAGCTGTCACCGCTGCCGGCACACCTGCAGCACCACCAAGACCATCTACCCAGCGCAACCCACCCACAAGAACACAACTGAACCGAAGACCCTGCAATGCATCCTCCTCAACATCTGATCCCTCGAAAAACACGCCACCGAAATCTGGGACCTCCTCAACAGCACCACCCCAGGCATAGCGTTCCTCAATAAAACATTGACCAATACCTCCTCGGGGCCGGACATCGCCATCGCATCCCCCAAGGATTTAAGATCTCCGGGAAGGATCGCCCCACCGGCCCGGGAGGAGGAATTGCCAACGTCCACAAATCCACCCTCTGCCTGAGCACACTCCCCGACGAGCCCACAGACCTGATGGAACACCTTCACTTCAAGATACTGGTCTGCCCCACCACCACTCTCTGAGAAACCCTCATCTACTGACCCCTGGTCCCCATGGACCTTTTGCCGAATCCATCACAGACATCATCTCCCAAAGGCCATCGCATACCTGCTGGGAGACCTCAACTACTACCTTGACAACCAACTGGACCCCAGCACCACATCCCTCCTGGACAACCTTCCCAACATTGAACTCTGCCAGATCATGACCGAACAAACACACTCACGACACACTCTCGACACACTCTCGACCCCCTCTTCACAACAGGAAACTCCATCACCTTCAGCCACACCACCAAACTCCCATGGACCGACCATCGATGCGTCCACTTCACCTTCAGAACACCCACCATCCACAACACTTTCCATCTTCACAAGAAACCTCAAAACCTGGTTCTTCGACAGACCCCCTCCTTGATGGACTGGAACCTGCGAAACCCGCCTCCCCCAGGGCCTTGAGACCCTTACGGGTGAGTAGTAGCGATTAGCAAACGTGTGATTGATGTATTGATGAAGTGCCCTGCTTCATCTTTCCTCTCTCTTCAACCATTCCCTCGCCACAGATACACAAGTCATATGATTTAAACTGGCAGCAGTTCTACCATCTGTAAAAAAAATTCTGCTCATCCCTCTTCTCTGGCAAACTAACACCTGGCATTGCAATGTCCCTTCTTTTCAAACATACTAGAACAACTGGTCTTCAACCACGTCAATACTTTTCAAAAGACAGGGAGGTCTCCTATTGAGTCCAATCCGGGACCAGGAGGAATGAGGCAGAAGAAATAAAGGGAAGTCCCTATCTCACCAAACAATTGGACAAAAGAGAGAGACCTTCTGGTGAATAGTGGAGAAGGTACTCATACTTTGTATCTAAACCTCCTAGTAGATAGTGGAGGGGGTATTCACACTTTGTATATAAACCATAACCACAAGGATAAAAATCACAACAAAATGGATAAATTCAAAATAAAGAATAATCTGAAATACTAAATATAGAAAAATTGTACAATATTCAAAGGATAATACATTCATAAAACATTTTCTTTAAAATTCATTTTCACAAAACAATTTTAGTGCCAATAGGACCAGTTAAAAATGTGACAATTCACATAAAGAACATTTAAAATAAGTGTTACAGGGTTGTCGACGCAGCTTTTCGGTTTTATGATAAGGCCTTCATCAGGACAAGGTTCTTTAACTATCTGTTATGTGGAGATAGTTCCAAATTCGCACCGCATGGGTTGGTTATGTGATCAACTTCTTCATCAGTATTACTACACTATTATCTTCATATAGTGTGCAGATCTTGTTTAAGTAAAGATGTTCTTTATGAATCAAGGGAGCCACCGATCTTTTGTTAATAATAAAAACAACTCCCACTAATATAGGAGTGAGAGATTAAAAGGTGCAGTTCGTGGCTGGATGCGCCTATCTCGATCCCGTACATCAACCGCTTTAATTAATTCGCGTGAAGTGCATCATTTACTCCATGAGTCCCGATTTTACTTGGTCGAGCTCTTGAAATAGTACGTCGGTCTCCTTGCTCCTCTTGACTCTCTCTGTGTTCAGCAAAGTGAACACAGAGAGAGTCAAGAGGAGCAAGGAGACCGACGTACTATTTCAAAATCGCACATTGCAGAATATACAGTGTTGTTCTAGGGCTACGAGCTCAATGATGAAGGTAGAGGTTTGACTCCTCACTTCCTGGAGAAATGCGCACAACTGTGCGCTCCGTCAACTCTGAAAAAATTACAGTCTTTACTGGGTTTTTTAAATTTCGGGAGGACATACATTCCGGAATATGCCCAGCCTTTGTATGCTTTGATGCAACCAACTTTTTCCAAATCATGCTGGCTGCCTGAGCACTCAGCTATTCTGCAATCTTTGCAGGCTGATCTGCTCGCTTCTAAATTTTTACTGACTCGTGACAACCACACCAACCTGGTGATAAGAATCATCCCTGGGACGGTGGGTTTCACGTACCTTACTTTTAATGAAGGAGACACAGTACCTATTGCTTACAAGTCACACTTTTACACTTCGGCTGAAATGCAATTTTCCACGGTGGAGAAAGTTTTGACGGCTGTACAGATGGCGATTCTTAAGGAACGTGCTCTGTCACAGGGAAAGCGCATGTTGGTTGTTACCCCGTGTCCTGCCTTGGAGGCAGCTACGAAAGCCAGTGTACCGAATTCGAAAGCTTTGCACCCTCGGTGGATACAATGGGCTGCTTCCTTGACGTCCTCGGATGTCACGTTTATTTTTGACGCCTCATTACGGTCGCAGGAGTATTTACAGTATGAATTCGTTCATCCAGCTCCTTTAGCTATGCGGCCTTTGGAAGATTTCCATTGCATCATTTACACTGATGGTTCGGCGCAGGTTGCACATGGCTCTAAACATGCCTACGTTTCCGCATGCGCCATTGTGGTCGGTGCCATGGTGAACGATGAGTTCAAGTCCAGAGTTGTGCATACGCAGACTCTAGGGGACTGCACTGCACAATTAGCAGAACTTCGGGCTCTTTTGCTTGCATTGGAGTACGCGGATCCTAGTGTGACGACTCTTATTGTGAGTGATTCATATTACTGTGTCCAGTCTTACAATGAAAACTTGTTCTTTTGGATGCAAAATGACTTTCGCGATTCCAAAGGTAGCACAATAAAATATTAGTAAGCAAAGTAATTGTACAGAGTTCCCCAGAGGGAGCCGACTGATTGGCTCAAACTAACCTTGCTCTCACTAAGTATGAACGGGGAAGTGCATGATGTGAACCCTTTGCGGAATTTAAGGATACCTCACACAGGTTACCGGTTGGACGACTACTGTCATCCCATCTGATGACCGTCCAGCGTCATCATTGGTTTCCTGCTCCTGCGACAGGCTGGCGGTGCAATGCCCGTCGGGCAGCACGGGGTGCTGCACTTTGGCGGAGTTCTTTTATTCCTTGCCAACGGGTGTGTGAGTGTGAGGGGCCTAAAAAAGTGCAGAGGTGCAATAGTGAGCGTGAGTGTGATTAAAAAAAGTCAGTAGAGTCCATTAAACAAAATTTTAATAGCATGGCTCACTGCTTTGTTAAAAGAAAGTTAAGGGGTATTGAGGAGTGATGGGTAAGGTAATCAATCCTCATTCAACCCATATTGTGAGTGTGGTCGACATGTTTCTTGCCACTAAGGCAATTCATCAGGACCTATAGTGCTCATATAATTGCATGCGAGCCCTCTATAGTAGGAGGGATCGAGTATACGACCTGAATAGTGTCGCAGAATAACCCTTTTCTTTATGGAACTCCTGGGAACTAGGAAGGAAACAAACAGGCGGTTATTAACAGTGCTGTGTCTTTGGCCGGAGGTCATAATATGGTGCCAAAGGACGTGACAGTGATGTGTGACGGGATGTTGAAGAATATGCACAGGCACAGTCAGTATGTGACATTCTTGTGAGAGCGGCGGTTAAAAATTAAAGTCAGAACGAGATAATACTGCGTCCTGTATGTGGCATGCTCTAAAGGTGGCATGCATCATGGTGAATGCCTATGTCACGTCAGACAGACAAGCCGTGTGATATGTATCAAACACACAAGCATCAGTGAGTATATTGAACCCCACAGCAGTCAAGTGACGTGCAGACTTATTTCTTAAAAAAAGCATATTTAATAAATAGCAAAAACCGCAAACGAGATAGAACATTTCACACTCTGTAGAATCATAAGCGGTGACTAGCACCGGTGTGGGTGACATGCACAACATCAGTCACAGCGCTCGCATGGTGGGTGTGGGCAAGAGGAATCTTACCCGTTATTCCCGTGTGTAGATTCCACAGGCTGACCTGGTGGGGCCAGCAACAAGTGTGGAGCACCTGCAAACGGATAAGATGGACCGCAAGGTAAGATGTTTGTTCGAGCGGCACGGCTTACCGTTTACTGGAGGGCTGTTTGGAGTCCGAACGCGGCGATCACAAAAGAGAGCTCGCGGAGGTCCTCCAGGGGGGTTACGGCACCTTACCTCATGAGTTGCTGGCAGCAGGCCTCTAGGCACCTACCCCTCCCACGTCAAGCCGATAGCAGGACAGCCGGTGCACTCGTGAAGCTCCGGCCGGTACAAATGCAGGCAAGGTACGCGCGTGCCAAGGGGGCGTGTCCGTTGGATTGCTAGGCAACGTCACGCGGGTGTAGAGAGTGAAGATGGTCCTGCTGGGATAGCAAGGTAAACATAGGCGCCATCTTGGAACGGGAAAATGATCACTTAGAGCGCAATGGTGATTACTGGGAAACGGGACAATAAAGTCCAAATTAGATACTATCTGGCTAACGACGTCCAAGGCACCGCATCATTGAGACCCAGTTCATCGGTATGTAAGCGATGCACCCATCTCTGCTCAAGTCTGAAGAGGGCTTGTTGGTCTGGGTTCGAGTGGCTGAGCTTAAAGAGCGGTTGCCACTTGTGTTTGTAATTCATACTCTTGGCCACCAGCGTGTTGGAGTTCACGCTGTGGGTAACTCGCTTGCTGATGAAGCGGCGAAATCAGCGGTATCTACATATTTAGTTGCAGCAGTTACACGGTCCAAAAGTAAGATAGATGATGACATCTTGGCGGCGGTAGCTGCCACTGCGAAGGGAGGTAAATGTCCTACGGGTTTCCCTTCGAAGTACACATACCACTTAAGTCCCGATAAGGTTCCTTATGTGAAACTTCCTGGAGTCGGGGATCGGTTGATTCCTAACTCTGACCGCAGGAATACATTGATTACAGCAGCACATGAAGGTGTGGCGTCTGTCCATGCGGGCGTCTCGGCCACTGTCTCACAGTTATAACAACGTTTCTGGTGGTGGGGACTGTACAAACAGACGCGCAATTATGTCCTTCAATGTGACATTTGCCAGCAGATCAAGCCTTCGACTGCTGCGCGTCCGCCAATCAATCAATCAATCAATCAATCAATGACACTTATAGAGCGCGCTACATACCCGTAGGGTCTCAAGGCGCTGGGGGGGGGGGGGGGTTTGCCGCTACTGCTCGAACAGCCAGGTCTTCAGCTTCTTCCGGAAGGAGAGGTGGTCTTGGGTCAGGCGCAGGTCGGACGGGAGGGAGTTCCAGGTCTTGGCGGCCAGGTAGGAGAAGGACCTTCCTCCTGAAGTTGCTCTTCGGATGCGGGGGACGGTGGCGAGGGCGTGGTTGGCTGATCGGAGGTGGCGTTTGGGAGCGTAGAAGTTGATCCGGCTGTTGAGGTAGCTCGGGCCTTGGTCGTGTAGGGCTTTGTGTGCGTGGGTGAGGAGGCGGAAGGTGATTCTTTTGTTGACGGGGAGCCAGTGAAGGTCTCTCAGATGTCCGGTGATGTGGCTGGTTCGTGGGATGTCGAGGATGAGTCTGGCTGAGGCGTTCTGGATCCGCTGGAGTCTCTTCTGGAGCTTGGCGGTGGTACCGGCGTAGAGGGCGTTGCCGTAGTCCAGTCGGCTGGTAACGAGGGCCTGGGTGACGGTCTTCCTGGTCTCGGTGGGGATCCACCAGAAGATCTTCCGTAGCATGCGTAGGATGTTGAAGCACGCCGAGGAGACGCTGTTCACTTGCCTGGACATGGAGAGGGAGGAGTCCAGGATGAAGCCCAGGTTGCGTGCGTGGTCTGTTGGTTTGGGTGCGGTGCCCAGGGCGGGAGGCCACCAGGAGTTGTCCCAGGCGGAGGGTGAAGAGCCCAGGATGAGGACCTCCGTCTTGTCAGAGTTCAGTTTCAGGCAGCTGGTCGTCATCCATTCGGCTACCTCTTTCATCCCTTCGTGCAGGTTGGCTCTGGCGGAGGCGGGGTCGTTGGTCAGGGAGAGGATCAGCTGGGTGTCGTCGGCGTAGGAGATTGTGCTGAGGTTGTGTTTGCGTGCGATGGCCGCGAGGGGGCTCATGTAGACGTTGAAGAGGGTGGGGCTCAGAGATGATCCTTGAGGGACGCCGCAGATGACTTCGGAGGCCTCTGACTTGTACGGTGGTAGGCGGACTCTCTGTGTTCTTCCGTCGAGGAAGGAGATGATCCATTCCAGCGCCTTGTCCTGGATTCCGATGTTGCTGAGGCGCTGTACTAGGGTGCAGTGGCAGACCGTGTCGAATGCCGCGGAGAGGTCTAGGAGGATGAGGGCCGCTGTTTCTCCGTTGTCCATCATGGCTCGGATGTCATCGGTGGCGGCGATGAGGGCGGTCTCGGTGCTGTGGTTGGCTCGGAAGCCGGACTGTGAGGGGTCGAGGGATCCATTCGTCTCGAGGAAGGCGGCCATCTGCTTGTTGACGGTCTTCTCGATGACTTTGTCTGGAAACGGGAGGAGCGAGATGGGGCGGTAGTTCTTGAGTTCGGTGGGGTCCGCTGTTGGTTTCTTGAGTAGAGCGCTGAGTTCGGCGTGCTTCCAGCTCTCAGGGAAGGTGGCGGTGTCGAAGGATGTGTTGATGATGTCTCGCAGGTGGGGTACGATGATAGTGTCGGCCTTGTTGAAGACGTGGTGAGGGCAGGGGTCGGTCGGTGATCCGGAGTGGATGGAGTTCATCGTGCGGATGGTGTCTTCGGTGCTGATCGGGGCCCAGGCGTGGAGGGTGGTGGTGGGGGGTGGTTGTTCGGTCATGGTGTGCGTTGGTTGGTTGTTGAAGCTGTTGTGTATGTCCGCGATCTTGTTGTGGAAGTATGAGGCGAGGGAGTCGCAGAGGTCTTGTGATGGGGTGATGTCGTTGTTTCCTGCGCTGGGGTTGGAAAGCTCTTTCACGATGTTGAAGAGTTCCTTGCTGTTGTGTGCGTTGTTGTCCAATCTGTCCTTGAAAGCTGTTTTCTTGGCGGCGCGGATCAGCTGGTGGTGCTTCCGGGTGGCAAGCTTGAAGGAGGTCCTGTTGTTCGGTGTAGGTTCCCTTCTCCAGACTTTCTCGAGGGCTCGGCAGTTCTTCTTGGAGCTCTTGAGTTCGTCGGTGAACCACGGGGCTTTCTTGCTGCTGGGTCTGCTGGGCGGGGTCCTCAGCGGGGCGAGCTCGTCCGCGCAGCTGCTGATCCACTTCGTGAGGTTGTCGGCGGCCTGGCTGGGGTTCGCTGAGCTGGCAGGAGGGTGCTGGCTCAGGGAGGTGGCGAGCTGGTCTGCTGTGATCTTGTTCCAGCTTCTGCGGGCGGCCTGTTGCTGGTGGTGGTGGGTCGTCGTTCTCTTGAAGG
This sequence comes from Lissotriton vulgaris, assembly GCF_964263255.1. NCBI lineage: Eukaryota > Metazoa > Chordata > Amphibia > Caudata > Salamandridae > Lissotriton > Lissotriton vulgaris. The sequence continues at coordinate 280,805,220 of NC_141689.1, read as the reverse complement.
TGAAGTGGACGCAGCTGTGGTCCGTCCATTGGAGCTCTGTGGCGTGGCTGAAGTCGATGTCTGTGCTGGAAGAGAAGACTGCGTCGAGTGTGTGTCCGGCGAGGTGGGTGGGGGTGGACACGAGTTGCTTGAGTCCAAGATTGGCGAGGTTGTCGAGGAGGGTGCTGGTGTTGCGGTCGTTGTTGTTCTCCAGGTGGAAGTTGAGGTCCCCCAGGAGGATGTAGTCGGCGGAGGGGAGGGCATGCGGGCTGACGAAGTCGGCGATGTCCTCGCTGAATTGGGTGCGTGGTCCTGGGGGTCGGTAGATCAGGGTGCCTCTGAGGGTGGTGTTCGGGTTGGTGTGGATCTGAAAATGCAGGTGTTCGGCGCTGGTCAGGGTGTTGTCGGTGCTGGTCGTGAGACGGATGGTGTTCCTGTGGATGATGGCGATGCCACCTCCCATCTGGTTGGCGTTGTGGTCCCTCCGGACGATCTTGTAGCCCTCTGGGATAGCGATGGCGATGTCGGGAGCTGAAGAGGCGTTCATCCAGGTCTCCGTGAGGAAGGCAACGTCAGGGGCTGTGGCGTCTAGGAGGTTCCAGAGTTCGATGGCGTGTCTGTGGACGGAGCGGGTGTTGAGCAGGACACAGACACAGTTGTACATATCTAATAAGCTGCTAGGTTGCGTTTATTTAGATCACTGCGGTCCTTTTTCTTCTGATACTGCGTATAAGTACATAGTAGCAGTTGATTCATGCACACGCTTTGTGTGGGTCTGGCCCCATCGCAGCGCTGATTCACGGACTGTCATAAGAGATTTGCGTGTCTTTGTTGGGATTTTTGCCTGTGGTACCTTCCATTTGGATAAGGGTCCTGCTTTCGCCTCTAAGGCTTACAAGGATGCCATGATTTCGATGGGGGTCCAAGTCAAGTTTTCGTCTCCATACAGACCTGAGGGTAATAGTGTAGTGGAACAAATGAACCATGACTTAAAGCAATCATTGACAGCTCGAGTTATAGGCACTGGCAGAAACTGGCTGGCCCATCTCAATGGTGTGCAGCGTGCTCTTAATAATCTCCCTAGAAGGTCTCTGGGTGGGCGGACCCCATACGAGATGCTCTTTGGTATCAAGATGGATGTCCCGGACCTTGACGGTCTAGACTGCTTGGCCCAAGCCACAGCCTTTGACGTAGATGAAGATTGCAATGTTTTACAGGATCTACAAAAGACGAGAGACAGTCTTGCAAAGGAACATTTGCCCTCCATATCGGATGATGCATTGCAGATCCCGGTAGTTGGCTGGCTACCCCAAGTTGGAGAACTGGTTCGAGAAAAGATCGATAACAAGAAAGAATTTGGTCCTTCCTATCGAGCTCCGGTTTCTGTGCTTGGAGTGAAGGGCACAAGAACAGTCATTTTACCACCACTTCCAGGTCGTAAGGAAAACAGGTTCATCTCAATTGACAATGTCAAGATACACAGAGTGGCCGATTCTTCTTAGTATGACACCGGCGGTCTCCTGTCCTTCGATTGTGAGAAATTCCCGTTTGGCCACTGCTTCTATTCCTGAGCCAGAAGTGGCCATCGAGATGCCTACCATTTCCAGTCCTTTATTGAGTACTTTGCCTGGTACTAACGTTGACCAACTTGATTATGCTTACCCAACTGACTTATCTATGCCTGATCTGCAAACACGTTTGGCCACAGAATCCAGATTTTCATTTGACAATATATTGCATAATTCGAAACAGACCTCACGTTTTGCAATTTATGCCAGTTTATTTAAAAAAACATTTTTTGATACCTCCTTGGACATATATTTGGCTGGTTCTTTTTTCAATTTACCTTTTTATGTCAATTGGTTGTGTGTTTTATTTTTTCCGGATTGTCAATGGACAGTATGTCGAGGAGAGAACATGCATTCGGCATCTGAATGGAACTTTGGCCCCCCTTTCCTCATCGCATTCAGCATACAGACTGAAGAGAGACTTAACTTTTGTTAACATCACTGCTTGGCCTGTCCTTGATGGGATTGCGTGGGATGCGGTTAAATTTCATATCCATGGCCCAACTGAAGTCGTTAATGTTCCTAATGTGCTCAGAGTAAACATGGGGGATGTAGTTAAACAAAACATACGTTCTGATGATTGGGATATTCAGGCCCTAGAGGCATTGATTTCTGATTTGAAATACTATGCTGCCTTTGATGCTGAAGATTTGTACTTAGAATCTGCTAATTATGGTGAATTATTTTGCTTCCAACATTTTGGCAAACATTTTCTGCATAAAACAAGTTCCAGAAGGAGTGCTGTAAATTATACACAGTGGGAGCATTGCCCGGCTCCTTTACGAGGCAGTTCGAGTACTTTTTGGAAAAAAAACAGTTATTTTACCGACTTTAATCAGTCCAATCCCGAGTCTTTTTATTATAAATTGACACAGAAGTCCATGTCCAAGGTTAGACTTACCGATACTAAATTATTATATTCGAAGTCCTTTCTAGACAAGTTGGCTGTCGAAGGCTACGAATTATGGAAGGAAAAAATTTACCTTAAATCCGTTTGGGGTTCTAAAAGTTGGCAGGTACAAGGCACTCAGGCTTTGCACCGTGCATGTCTCATCCCAAATCATATGTTGTTTTTAAATTCTACCATTTTTCAAACCACATGCTTTGGATTGGCTACTTCTAAAAAATTAAATTCTCCTGCCATACCTGATTTGGAAGAATATTGTGGTTGGAGTGATAATACTGATTTTTCTATTAGAGAGTTACAAACTTTTTTGCAAAATTCGTCATATAATATATCCAGTTTGGATCCAAAGGGTTGGCTAGTGTGGCACAGAAGTGCAGATTCCTGCCAACGTCGTTTTATGGGTTTAGCTGATGGCTTTACCCAGGTTAGGCCTGATTCTCATTTTGTAACTGACCATTCTGTCACCACTTATTCGGTAGGCAAATTATGTCAGAACTGGCTCAAACATTCTACTTTGGCATCGGTTAAACTGCATCTATCCAAGCTGACAGATGAAGTGGATTTGAATGATTTCATAAAAGGTCCAGCTAGTGGCAGATCAAAAAGATGGATATATGCGATTTATAATGAAATCTGGAAAACTTCACAGATTGAGGCGGCTAAACGCCTTAGGGCCATTGATCAGGCTAATCTAGAAAAAGTGCTTGCAGTTGTAGATAATAGCATTAACATGCTTTCTTCCCGCATTTATAGTTTGGATAATATTGTGTCTTCTGTTGTTGATATTGTGCAAGATGAATTATCTGTGTTATACCATGGTCAAAATCAATTGCGTTCCATTATGCAATTTGCATGGACCCTGAAGACACTTAAGTCTGGAAAAGTGCCTTGGAATCACATGAACGTGTCCTCCCTATTTGCCCCATTTAATTTAACTGAAATGCAACGCTTACTTTCAATGAGGGATGCGTCTTTTTCTATGTTACACATTGAAAGGCTGGAGTCCTTACCGTTTTTTTGTGGCAGAACACACTACCGCAACGTGGCTTATCCATGGGTTAATCACACTGCCATTTGCTTTATTTAAATTTACGAATTGTATGCGATATATTGTGATAGGCCGATATGAACCCCTTGGAAGTGCATTTTTGCACGAGGCCTGGTCCCTCCCCTTTACATACAGATGTCTAAAAGATGGGAAAGATGTTTATCTTAAAGGTGAAGAGTGCACCAAAACACCAGATCACTCGTTAATGTGTAGACATATCCAATTACATGGTTTCTGTAATCTGGAACGTCCAAATTTAGCCTGTGTTTTGAAAGGTACACCGGTTCCCGCAATCGTCCCTACTTTCACTTTACTGGCAAACAGTAGTTATTTACTTTTGAATAATGAAGATTGTTGTGGGTTAATTCGAGGCATTGCTTATGTGGTAACTGTATCTGAACGTGTGGTTTGTTGCAAAAACGTTCTGTATCCTCCTCCGCATGGGAATTCAGATGTTTCCATCTGGCTGCGAATCCAAACCTTGACGGCAGAGTTCAATGGAATGAGTAGAATAAGAGCCCTTTTGTCTCAAAAACAAGTGGCCCTGAGTTCGGGTCGTGAAACATTTGTCCTTCAAATCGCCAACACCCGCACAGAGGTGCAGGCCCTATTGAATACTGACTTACCATTGCATTTCAGCGAGTTGATTCATTCAATCTTTAATGCGTCCTCCACTTCTGGCCTTGCACACTTTTTTAAAATAGTTAGCAGTGGTCTCGTGACTTCATTTGAGAAGATATTTGGAGTCATTCCTGCTTTCTTCCATTCAATATTCTCAAGCTTATTTGGTGGATTTCCTGTTTTGCTGGCGCTGGCTGCAGGCGTTCTGGTTATATTTTGTTTTATTAAAAATGGATGCCCGTCCTGTGTTACACGCCGCACAGCCCCACCTGGCACTGTTCCGCAACAGGATGCTTGAATACTATGGCACGCTGCCGCTTGCGACCTTAAGCACGGCATATGGATTATCGTTTCGATTTTCCTATTTCACATGTGTCCAGCCTGTGTTTCATTGCCTGAGCTGCGATTTCGACTGGGCCCTTGATTTGTGTCTCTGCAAGACGGTGTCTCCTGACGTCGATTTTAATAATGTGATGAGTTCCATAGTTGCTCACGAGGTGGTTTGTTTTGGCGGAAGGATTATTGCCATGGCAGCGATGCATGGACTAATGGGTCGTTGGAACATACTCGCAGCAGCGCAAGATTTCTTGGCACACAGCTTTATTGAGAACCCACCGAGTTGTCCTCTGATGATGCTAGAGGTTTCGGTGCTTGAAGAGCACAACCTTTGGAAAACAAATTTTTTTAAGATGCAATAAGAAACAAGCTTGTGAAATCCTCCTACTCCAGCTTTAAGGAATACTGCTTAAAACAGAAGGTTCACATAGAAGTGAGAGTTATTAATACCCCAGGGCAGTGGTTCCCAAACTTTTTCCGCCTTCGGCTCCCTTGACCTATTGGCCGTTGACCGCGGCTCCCCATTATGTTACTTTTTTGGCGGATATGGGTATGTAAGCCCCGGCCTCTAGAGTACTTCTATTTTATTCCCTGAAAATAATTGGCATGAAGCTGATGAAGGTATTATAATCATAGATGAAACAAAATAAAAGTGTAACAGTTGTTTAATAAAAAAAAATGATTTGGTTAAGTTGCATGTAGAATATTTATTTTTTTAATTTGTTTTTAAAAATTTGGCACTAGCATTGGGTACTCTCCTACAAATCATTTTAGTTGTTAAGGAGCCATTTTTGATATATACAAATGCTGCTCCACAATTCCTAATAGCATTTGTCCACATTAGGAAAGTTTTGGTGTTCTATATATATATCATTTCACTCATATCACTTGTGTTGATGTCAAGTATGTTAAATAGTTCTCCCTTTTAATGTGTCTTACAATTTGAGAACTCTGCAACTGTTGATTTGGTATTGCAAAATGTGCCATACTGGATCTATAAACCCACCCAAGGGTTAAACTAGACAGAGTGACAGGGAGCGGGGGGTTTAGTAAAAGAACGAATGCTACAGTTATGCAGTTTACGTCATAAGCAGCAGCTCTTGAGATTGTGAACATAACACAGGAAATGCACAAGACTGCTGTTAAAGTAAAACCTAAACTACAGACTTTAGAGGTTGGGGAGAATAAGATTGATTTTAAAGTTTTTGGGGGAACAATCAAAAAGCATACACTTTTACCAACTTCCAGGTTTCAAGAATGGAGGTGTAGATTGCTGGAGCATGACAAGTGGAAGTACAGAGGCATCTGTACAATGCTGAAGTCCCAATCTTTGTACGAATTGGTGATGGTAAAACAAATCATACAAGCAACGTTTAAAAATATAATGAAGCAAGACAGCTATCCCAAAACCGCGCTACCAGCTACTGATGGCTTTTGTAGTTTTAAACTCACCTGTGAGCCTGTGGTGACTGCAAGCTTGAAGACAGTCTTTTCGACCAGGTCAGCAGCAGCTAGACTGAGGCTGATCAGGAATTACATCAGAACCCAAGCAAGACAGCTAACAAGCTAAAACTAGAGACTTAACAGGATCTGCTCCCTGTTTAGCTTTACCTGAAGTACAGCTTGAGAGGCAGGTACCACTGCAACACCCTTCTAGAATCTCCACTGGAGTGCCTTTTACCATGTGCATTTAATTCTATGAATGAGCCAGGTAGTTGGGAATTGTGTTACTGAGCGATCTTCATTCTGAATGAAAAAGTGGGACTAGTAAGAAGACCCACTATATATGACCTGGGCTGCTCGTTGCAGGTCACACTTAAAAAAAAAAAAACTCTGGGTTACTATATGAAGGAATATTTCGAAATGTGCGTGTCCTTAAAGTGCAGAAATGTCAGGAACTCTGACAAAGCAAAGGGCAAATATTTCTAGTTGCTGCTATTTTTTAAGGTTTCCAGGAAGCACTTGGAGGCCAAGTTTCAAGTGAAATCCTGCTGAGGATATTGTCACGCTTGAATCCCTTTAAACCACAGACCAGGATGCAATCCAGCCTTGCAACTTAATTCTCAAAGCAAAAGAGTTCCCAAATGCACAGTAGTTTTTTTTTTAGCTTCAATAAACTCACTTAATGGCTCACTTACTTGTTATATGATTGCCTTCCCTTTGTGCAAGTGTTCATATTTCTGTATTGCTTATAGCTTACAAAATGCAAGTAATTGCACAAGCCGGGGATATTGAAGTATTGTGTCACGGCGCCCCTGGCTATGTCTGGAGACGCACCAGGGCGCCGCGGCGCACAGATTGGGAACCACTGCCCCAGGGTATAGACTACAATTGATTTATCTGGAGGGTCCTGATGAAGGTGGTCTACATTGCTGTTTCTTTCCACCGAAACACGTTGGCCAAATCCCTGTAATAATCTTACCCATCTGGGTATATGTTGGACAACAGATAAAGAAAGAAATTAGGTTGTTTTTTGTTATGAGTAATTTAAGTGATGCATGGGAATGAGTGTGTATGAATGGTTGTGAATAGGGTGTTCTCTACCTGGAATATAATGGATGAATGTGTTGTTTTATGTAGAACTGTGTATAATAATGTAAACTGTGATGAAAACAAAATATTTTTTCAAATGAGAAAATAATATGTTTGTATATGGTGTAATAAGAAAAAAGAAATTAAATGAAAGAAAAGAAAAAGAATTTAAATAAAAAACAAATGTAAAAAAGTAAAAATATTGTGACGTGTTGTTGCCCTGCAAATTAGAGGTTATACCCTGAAATAATATTTCAAAGGTCACAAGGGAGTTCTGTTGATTATTGTATTTATTGTTTTTCCCCTATTTCTCCCTGACCTCAAAGCAAACTTTAGAGGGGGTCCCTTAAAAAAGCTACTTAACATTCAAATCTTCTCCTCCTTCGCATCTTCAACACCTACTCCCAGTCACATAACTCTCACTACTTCACAGCGATCTGAAACTGGACGGTTTAATGTTCGCCCATGCGCAACTCCTCTAAAAGTTATACTTCCGTACTCCACCATCACATTTTCTCCTGACTCACTGAATTTAGCCTCGTTGTCTAGTAATCTCCGAATTCTTTTCAGTCCATTAGTAAGGATTGAAACTTTTATCACCAAATACATTTTGAGACCCACACAGCCAACACCACACACTTCACACTGCACACACCAGCTTGCTGATACATTATGTATAGCTAAAACACTCATTAACTCACTGGTTTTCAATAGACCTGACTACTGCAATAGAGATTTCGTAAGTACACCCTATTCAGACTATCTTTGCACACCCCAACCTCTGCCTACTACTACTAGGCCAGGGGGGCTCACTGCAATGAACAATTTGTATACAAAATATTACATAAAATAGTAAATTCATAAACAACCTGGCCCGAATCTAACTCTTCGTCATTCAGTCATGAATCAACTCTAAACCTTAGATCCATGAAGAACAACTCTCTGACAACACTTAAACTACCTTGTGCTCCCTGCAGGTTCATCCCCTTCTACCTGCTAGGCCCCCTTTAGTTGGACTGCAACCAACCCTATGTCTTAGCCAATTATTTCATTTATTGGTGCAATGGATCAAGATCTAAACTGATACTTCCACCAACTAGGCAAACAATCCATCATTCATTACGTAGGTACCATCATCAGTACTATGTACAACATGTTTCTATGCTGTGGGCCCGTGACTAAATGCTGATGAAGATGGCCGCTCACGAGCCCGGATCCTGCCACCCGTCACCTAAATCCTACTCCATCTGGCTGAATATCTGTCATCCACAGCATAAAGTTTAAGCTGCCTGCCTTCCGAGGCTGGTGAGGCAGGTAGTGTAAGACTGCAACACAGCTGACATCATTGCGGACAAGAAAAGGAGGAGTGTCATGAGCAGCATGGTACGACCCTGGCTTTGAGTGGACTGATGACCCAGTGAGTGACAAGCAGGTATGGGCCAACGGTGAAAGGGTCACTGTGGCCTAATTGGTGGAGGACGTTAGAACGGCCTGACGGGGTCCCGGAATTTTCCACTCACCAGCAAAAGGAGATTCAGCGAGTGATACCCACCTCCACTGGGTGGTGTTGGACCCTGGATGTGTGCGGTGGGATGGCATGTCTAGCTGCAACTGCTGTGGCCTGGGGAGGGTTTGCGATAAAAAAGCCACCCACAGACTCTCAAGAAGGCAAGACTGCTCCCGGCAGAGGATGAGTGCGAAGTCCACCTGCCGGGCTATCCACAACTGGAGACTCTGTGTCACCTGTTGTGACATTGCCTGAAATTGGAGTGATGAGAGGGCTGACCCCAAAGTGCCCCCCGTGCGAGGTGGTGGGGGCAAGCATCCAGTGAAGTGAGATCGCCTGGGATCCCCTTTTCTGCCTGGGAGAAGTCGGCATTGTGCTGCCTCCCGACGCCTGCGGCTGGGGAACAGTGCAACCTACTCTGTGGCTAGGGAGACAGTGTTGAGCAGTGTCGGCCCCAACCAGGGGTGCGCGGTCCTGAATACATGTTCTGGCCTGGAGGCGCCTACTGACTCTTGTGGCTTGGGGTCTAATTGGAAAATACTGTGTGCTTGCGCCAACACTGCCTGAGGCCTGCTGGATGTGAATGAGTTGTGGTCCAGTGGCCCTACAGACTGCACAAAATTACTCTGTCCCATCTCTCTCCTCTCTGCCTACATTAGTCCTGAGCAAACTGTACCACCATCCTGCGAGATCGCACGGACCCTGGTAAATTAAACTGTTCCTTGAGATGAGAACCCCATTTGCCTTGACTCTCGGAAGATGGGTTACTTCCTTTGCAGTGAGTGGAGATTATATTTTGCCACCTGGTGGATGCTTTGGTGTTTGGGTCCCTTTGTGAATAGCTCCTGTCCTCATAAATGATCACTTACTCACCTTGCATCTAGCTGCAGCTCCTGTGACCTGCCACAGAGAGGGGCAAGAGACGTTGCCATTGAAGCACCTTGTGTAGAGAACAGTTGGAGCGGACGTGGGGAAGGAATGTAGGAACAAATGAGCTCCTAATCGTCACCTGAATTCACCCCACCGAGGTCACTTGAGATGCAGAGCAGAGGGTGGTGCAACATTTGAGATGACTGGAGGCAAAGGCCCCCGCAGAGTCCATAAAATCAAACTGGACAAGTTCACACAGATGAAAGCCACTATGGCTGTGCCACTGAAAGAGGAACAACACGCTTCACAAACCCGGACCTCCCAAGCTGATGACACCCCCACCCTCGCCGATATAATGGAGGTGATGCAAGGTATATGCACTGCCTTTGAAGACAAATTAGACTCACTCTTCACAGATGTTGGTCTGGTGTGAGCCGACTTGCTCAATTTGGAGGTCTGGGTTAATGAGGCAGAGTACTCCATCACCACCCTGAAAAGCATAAACTAAGGTTTTGCAGCTCCAAGTTAAAGAGTTGAGTTAGTCTTCAAAGACCCTGGAAGGCAAGCTATAAGATTTTGAGGGAAGATCTAGTCAGAATAATGTCATCACAATAGGGCTGCCAGAATGCACAGAAGGACCGGTGGTGCATCTCTTTGTTGAGGACCTTGTGCTTAAACACTTACAACCATGTGGTCTTTCTAAATATTTTTCAGTAGAGTGGGTGCACATAGTCTCATCATCGCTTGCCTTTTCAACTAGAAAAGTTTGGATTCAATGTTCATTTCATTTCCTGGATCCGACTGTTACACTTGGACCCCCTTGCCCAGATGGTGGTAAATGGAGGCAAGTCAACAATATTTCCCCTCTGGCGGGGCACGAGGCAGGGATGTCTACTCTGTCCCCCTCATTTTTGCCTCGATCCTGGATCCAAGAGCAGCTTGGGTCCAGAGTGATTTCATGATTAGAGGGTTAAATGGACAGACTGGGAAGACAGAATCTCCCTATATGTGGACGACATTCTGCTCTATGTGCAGACCCCTCCACCATACTCTATAGAATAATATATATCTTCACACTCTATCGTAAATACTCTGGCTACACTATCAGCTGGCATAAGTCACTGATTTATGTTCGTCATGAGAGTCCCCGGCACTATCGAATGGCTGCGAGGCCAGGGTTATTACCTAGACATCTTTATTACAGTTAATGGCGATGCGTTTTATACCCACAATCTTGAGCCCCCATTATGTGCATTAGGAGAGATGTGCAATACTGGAAGACCCTGCTGCTTTCCTTACTGGGAAAAGCAGCATTACTTAAAATGATGGCTATCCCTTGATTGCTGTATGCACTCCAAAACACTCCCTATCCAATACTAAAGTCCTACTTCCATGCCATAGATGGCATGGCCCATACACTTCTTTGGGACGGATGCCTCCCTCGAATAGCACACCAGAAGCTGAATTAGGGGTTGGTGCGATGGGAGAATAGCCTTCCTTGACATACAGAAATATTATTGGGCATCAAAACTAATTGTTGTCAATCACTGGGTGCCACTCCCAGAGGACGAACTGGCAGACAGGATGGATAGCAGAAAAATGCACTCTTGGGGGGTACTTGCGAACCATCTGTGGGGTGCAGGCCGAGCATCCCTTTTCAGTTCTATGGCCATCACAACCTTCTTGTGGCACATGGCACTGGTAGCCACTGGTTGGAGGGGAAAGATGACGCAGGCCATCCCCCTTTTGGGCCTCCGCATGACTAGGTACCCCTTGTGGGTTCTCTCCTCTCGAGGATAGACTCCTGGATGACGACCACGATTAAAAAGCAATCTCACTTACATACAAGAAATCAAGAAATTGTTAAATAACTCCCCTGACTCTATGACTTGGCTGCGGAGGACTGGGAGAGGGACTTAGGGGGTTAGAGGACGATGAGTGGTCTGAGGCTTTGGCTTCTTCCAGGGAGGTGGCTATACACTCGCACATTCATCTCATACAGCTTAAGATCCTTCATAGATGCTACTATGCAACCACAACAGTAGTGAAAATAGCTAAAATGGACGTGGCACACTGTCCCAAGAAGTGTGGACAAGAAGGCATGTTTTTTATCATATGTTATGGAGCTGCCCAATGCTCTAGAGGTTTTGGACTGTAGTGGTTAACTGAATTAATAGTGTTTGTGGAGGTGGGATGGAGACTTCAGCAAAATAGTGTCTCTTGAACGTTTGGGGCAAAACAGATCTCACCCAAATGGACTGTCTCTGGTCTACGTTGGGACTGATGGTGCCCAAATGGAATATAGCCAGGCTTTGGGGGGGGGGGGAGGGGGGCTGATACAGCACTGCAATAAAGTGAATAGAAGAAGGAAGTGTACTGGTGTATGCAAGCAGAGAAGGCAGTTTATGAATGTAGGGGTTGCCCAAACAAATCAAATCAAAGACAGTTGTAGAGTGCACGGCTACCTCCCGCGTAGGTTTCTGGCGCTAATGCGGATCCTGTGGAAAAAGAGGAGGGGGATGGACTACAGACTAGGGAGAGGTGAACAGCCAGGTCTTCAACGCTTTTCAAAATGCTTGTTCAGTCTCTGCCTTACGAAGGTGGTCAGGCATCGAGTTCCACAAGGATGCAGTTCTCACTGAGAACGCTCTACCACCAATCCTGGCTTTAGAAAAATGGTGGATCCTGACAAGTTGCTGAAGATTGGATCTCAAGGTCCTGGTCTGGTGGTATTTCTGGAGACTCTGTCTCAGGTACACCGGGCCCCTATCCCTGGAAGCTCTATAGGCGATGGTGAGTGCCCTGAACTCTGTTCTCCTTTGGACAGGGAGCCAATGAAGGCTTCGCAGGTGGGAGAAGATGCGATGATGAAACAGCACATTTCTAATGAGTCTGTTTCCTCCGCATTCTGAATAACCTGCAGTCTTTGAGCCAGATAGGCAGGAAGACTCAGGTACAGGCTATTAGCATAGTCCAACCTCGATGTTACCATAGCGTGGACTACAGTCTTCCGACAATCCATTGGAAGAAAATGCAAAAATATCCGCAAGGCTTTTAATTTCCAGAAACAAGCCGAAGAGACTTGGCAGATCTGAGCTTTAAAGAGAGGTGCGTATCAAATTTGAAACCAAGATTCCTAGCCGAATCGACTGGAGTGGGTAGAGGGTTCAGCTCCGAAGGCCACCAGAGATCGGGTGTCGGAGGAGTAGGTTGACTAAAAAACAACACCTCAGTTTTAACATTATTTAATTTGAGGCAACAATCAGTCATCCAGGGCGAGATGTTGATCAGACAGTCGTTGAAGTTGTTGAAAGCTGCCTCTGAGTGCTCTTTGAAATTGAACACCAGTTGAGTGTCATCAGCATAGGAGACAGCTTTCACTCCCCATTGCACAACGAGAGAAGCCAGCGGGGCAAGATAAACTAAACTTTGAACAAGGTGGGGCTCAGGGCAGAGCCCTGGGACAGCCAACACACAAGGGATTTAGGTGCAGAAACCAAAGTATGGGGGAAATAGAATGCCTATCAAAGGAACCTGTGTTCTCCTGCTGTAAGTGCCTCTCAAAATACTTGGGACAGGGAGAGGGTGGATTTGTTTGCTGTTTAGGAGTTTCTAGGATTGAGATGGGGAATGGGAAACCATCAAAAATTGACTGGGGACGTACCTCTATGTGCCAATGCATTTCTTTTCGTCATGCTTGTACCACGTCACCTGGTTACTTTTTAGTTTACATGCTAGTACAAATAATTACAACAAAATTGTTTCTATACTGCTTACCAATTGAATAAATATTGAAATATTTACCCCCACATCAGTTGCATTTGAATATTTAATCCTTTTGGATGCTCAACAAAGTCTTCACATTTTCATCCTCCTCTAATCCACAGCTCTAACCCTCTACTCTCACCAACCACTACTTTGAGCCTAGTCTTTAACTCCCCTATACCCTTGTCAGCCTGTCTCCTGATCCTCTCAGCCACACCAATTCCCTCTGCCAGCTTCTGATTCGGATTCTACTTCCTTTATGACGTTCTCTCTCAATGAAGACCAGCTTTTCCTTTAAACAGAGATGTAATCTGGAAATCCTCCAATATAAGTTTATTTATGAGAACTGTGTGTGTCATATATGGAACAGGTCTTGACCTCATTCTCTTTAGGTCACTGGAACTATGAGGTCACCAGTTCCTGTCTTCAGACCCTACCTCACTAGCTCTCTTGAGAGATGGTCCCACATTCCACACCACTCACAGCTTCATGTGATTAGTGATTCATTTGAAATGCTTAAGGAAAAAAGAAACTAAAAATGCAGCTTCAACTCAGCAGCTGAGCAACATCACAATGTTGCATTTTTAATATGAACTTTTTAATTAGCTCTTAATCACTCAAAAGTACCCGGGGATTATAGCAAGAAATTGAGATAAGCCTCTTGACGCAGCTTTTCATTAATGTCGGTCTCTGAAGGTCACAGAGTGCTAATAAACCAACTAGTGAGTTAACTGCTAACAGACTCTGCCATGCAGCTGAACACAACAGCTTCGGAGTCCTCCACTTTACCATGACACAGACTGAGTTGGTAGACAGGAAATGCCTTCTCTGAGCTGCTACAATTCCTAGGTGTAGGAGAGGCTTCAAACGTTCTTGCTCAGTACAAGGATTTTCCATCTACTTATTTAAAATTATTTCATTCCATCACCATCATCATAACAACTTTATTTCGGCCTGTATGGCCATAAAAGCAAGGATACAAAAAAGGTACATTCATCTCTTGAAAAATAACAATTATAATGGCCTTTACATTGGTCAGTTGAATTAGATAAACTGCATAAGGTGGCCTTTACAGAGAGCCAGCATCACTCGACTGTAAGCATAAAATGTAATAAAGGGCCCGTGCAGGACTTAGGCAGCGTAATGGCATTTATATTGTTTGAAAAATCAGTCAATTAAATGCATATGCGATACCTTGACAGAAAGAAGATCAGTACAATAATCCTGTATTATTCAACTATTCCACAATCCTGGCTCAAGGTGCCATACATTTAATTTCATGTAAACTGGTTTAAACTCTGCAAACAGTTAAAGATTTGAGTCGGTTTTAAGCACTGGCCACATTGTCAGATTGATGAAGGTATACCTGTAGGGCAATGCACAAGTGAGGTGACAAAGCAAATAGTAGAAACAAATGTACTTCTGGCTGAAACATAATAATTTGCAGAACAGCATAGATGTCAGGAAGATATTATCCCACAGCAGGTGTGTGCAACAACGACGTTGTGTGAGAAGGTGGTGTCCACGCAGGGAATGGCCCTCGCTATTTGCAGTATTTATTAGTAATTCACATGCACAATGGTAGGATAGTGCAGAGACCAACTTGCCAAGATCATCTGGTATAAAGTGACCTGCGTCGAGCGGAGATGCACTGGATGCAATGGTGTTGCCAGCACACGCTGACTTACCTTACACTTCTGGCCAGCCCGCTTCTGAACTGTCTGAGTTTCAGTGCTCCAGTAACACTCACATCATAGACAAGCGACAACTTCACTTGAACTAGAGTGGGCAGTGATAGCCCCTATACTTCAACACTAAGAATGTATGTATGCTACAGTTGCTACTGAGTCTGGGGTCAAAGACATGATTCTCGCTATGTTAATAAGCCTTTACAACTGTTGGGAGATGCTGAGTCTTGAGGATTAAGATAAAACTAACTCCGAGAAAGGCGGGGCCGGCATCGGCCCCTCCGCAAGTATGGCTGGCGCACCGCCCCCCACCCTCTCCAGGTGTTGGGGCAAGCCCAGTGCGTCACAATGACGCGGCGGGCGTGCCTTACCACTGATCGGACCCCGGGTCTCCCAGTGACCCGGAAGTGATTGAATCACTTCCGGCTCACCAGGGGGCAAAGGCCAGTCCGGTTAGAACCGGCCTGGCAAGCAAGGGGTTAAAAAGACCGGGGAGCGCAGGAGTCTGCCTCTTTTACTTTGCGCTCCACGGCCTGCCCCTCCAGCCTCTAGGGAGGCTGTAATTCTTTTTCCCAGCCTCGCTAGGAGGCTGTAATTTAATTTCTGTTTGCCTTTTGTCTTTCAGACTGGATTTCTTGTTGTCGATTTCAGCGGCCGGGGAGATCCACGTGGGTTGCTGGTCAATTTCTAAATGAAGGGAGCGCGGTCACGAAGTAGGGCTGGAATGTGAACTGTTTCTTTCGTCTGTAAGCCAAAAAACACGAATCATTTGTGTTTGATTTTCATTTATGTATGACTGGATCCATTTCTGATACATGGGAAGTGCTCCACATCACAACGACTGCAAGAGATGAACAGCTAAGGGGGACCGGTAGATCCGGAACGTGAGTGGCAAGCAACGGCATCAAGTCTGATGGGCCATCAATCAAGGGCTCAAGAGGTGCCAGCACTATATTG
The DNA here is from genome assembly GCF_964263255.1 of Lissotriton vulgaris. Taxonomy (NCBI): domain Eukaryota; kingdom Metazoa; phylum Chordata; class Amphibia; order Caudata; family Salamandridae; genus Lissotriton; species Lissotriton vulgaris. The sequence goes on along the minus strand of NC_141689.1, from coordinate 280,789,442 downwards.
GTTGTGTATAGGTGTGTTAACCATTTGTTGTGCCAGCCATAGTAATTTAGCAGTACACTGCTTCACAGGTGTATGCCTTGCCAGCGTGACCAAACTCAGGTGTGACGGGCGTATACAAAACCTCAACACCCGTTGTCGGGGAACAGTATTCTGCCTTTACGGTGCCTGTGCTCGCAGGTGCCATCGCAGCGGACACTGCGTGGTTGGGATATTTCCGTAGTAGGGGTAGGCATACACAGAGCATATCCCTGAGCATAGTGGTCAGGTGTAGGTGGGACACAGATTTCTTAATATGCTTATAGGTGATCTTGGGGCCTGTGGTTCTCGGGGTAGCCTTCCAATTGCACTAGCAATAAGTGTCGGTGTCTGGGGCAATGGGTCTATCGAGCACAGCGTGATGCCATCAATTGAGCCCATTTAGTGGCCCCAAGACGGTATGTCCACTTTCCCTGAGGCAGACAGCCCTAACATCTCTACTTGGGAGAGGGGTGAGGGAATGACTGGGTACGCCTGGGTAAAAGGGTGGGTTGACATGTCTGTGCCCGGGGTACACCCTGGCCCAGAGACTCCAGAGATTCCAAAGGGGGGAAGCGAGTCTGTGAGGGCATTGAGCCAGTCGGAAAAATAACTAGTAACAAATTGGTGAGGCTATCTAGGGCTATACACCTGCAGACTATAGCCCAGGGGCGCATCTGGGGGGAGTCGTGCTTCTTAAAAGAAGGTGCACAAAGACGCCAGTAAACGGCACAGAGATGCAAGGGCCCCCTTTAATGGTGTTAATAGAGCGTACATGGGTAACCGGGGGGAAGAAGTACCCTCACGGTAAACGGGCCCTCTGCGCATGCACACTCTGCCGGGAGGGAGTGGTTAATAGAGCGTACAGGGGAACTGGGGGGGAAGTACCCTCACAGTGAACGCGCCCTCTGCACATGCGCACTCCGACTGGAGGGCGTGGTTAAGTGATAAGGATCTGACACCAGTTAGTGAGCTTGCCTTAGGCCCAAATAGGATACGCAGAAAAGTAATTACTGTATGATTATGGTTCATATGTTAGATTTGGTAGGAAATACCTTGTACTTGAATTATGTTAAAGTTAGCCATCTGATATCTGTATATATCAATTGTAATCAATGTCATGGAAAGTTTTCTGCGTAATCATGTAAATATTTAGTTCAAATTTTTTTTATTTGTATGTTTATTAAATACGACCGGGGGTTGTACAACCCCGCCTCCAAAGAAATCCCTCTCATGTTGTATTATTAATGTTTGATTAAAGAAGGGGGGGGGTTTCCAGCAGTCCCTGGCCATAGAAAAAGGCGGGGCTGGCACCGGCCCGCAGCAATTATGGCGGGAGCACCGGCCCCCACCCTCTCTCCGTGTTGGGGCAACCCCTGTCCCGTCACAATGACGTGGCGGGCGCGCCTTACCACTGATTGGACCCCAGGTCTCCCAGTGACCCAAAAGTAATTGAATCACTTCCAGGTCACCAGGGGGCAAAGGCCAGGCTGGTTAGATCCGGCCTGGCAAGCGAGAGGGTTAAAAAGACCGGGGAGCGCAGGAGTCTGCCTCTTTGACTCCACGCTCTACGGCCTGCTCCTCCAGCCGCTAGGGAGGCTGTAATTCTTTTTCCCCACCCACCATCCCCTGAAGCAGATGATTGGTATTGTGTTTTATGAAGGTTTTGTTTTGTTGTCTTTCACAGGTTTGTTCCAAATGTAAATAGAGGACAAGTGTGTCGTACTAATATGCTTTTGTTCCTTAGAACTTCATCCCATTTACAGGTCATCAATTGTCGTAATTATTGCTATTCCTTGGTCAGGCGGCAAGGTCATGATTAGTGAGCAGTAAATTTAAGGTCCTTAGAGGTCGGCGCCATTCTTGAATGGGGTCGCCCAAGGGGAGGGACAAGTGGTCTCTCCTAGAACTCCAGGGGCAGTTACAGCCTGTTTATTATTTTATTTATTTATTTGAGTGTTTTACAGAGCGCAAACTTGGCCCATAAGGGTATCAGAGCGCTTTACGAGGTTTACAGAAGAGAACAAAAAGGCATACAAAATGACACATCAGTACAGCAGCATACAAGAAATAAATGGAGAGTTGCAGTGGTTCTGGACCCTTGTGGAGTAAAGGAAACACATGTGGATCGTTGCGTTAACAGTCAGAGACCATAAACACCCCACCGAATCTTGGGGGTGTGAATAAGTAAACTGCTGCAAAGGCTTAGAATAGTCAGGCACAACTGAAGGGGTCGACGGAGGAGTTTAGATGAGGAATTTACCCATGAGGAAAGTTTTGGCCTCCTCTCTGAAGCGTGCCATAGAGGGGATTCTTCAGATGGCGTGTGGGTGGGTGAGGGGGAGGGGGAGTCACGCTTTCTCTAGGCTGGTTGGCCACTCCCCACGTGCACAAGGACGCCAGTAAACGACACAGAGATGCAAGGGCCCCCTTTAATGGACTTAATAGAGCGTACGGGGTATCCGGGGGGTAAGTACCCTCATGTTAAACGGGCCCTCTGCGCATGCGCACTCTGCCCGGGAGGGCATGGTTTTAGAGCATACAAGGGAACCAGGGGGGGAAGAAGTACCCTCACCGTAAACGGGCCCTCTGCGCATGCGCCCTCTGACTGGAGGGTGTGGTTAAGTGATAAGGATCTGACACCAGTTAGTGACCTTGCCGTAGCCCCAAATAGGATACACAGAAAAGTAATTACTTGATGATTATGGTTCATATGTTAGATTCGGATAGGAAATGCCTTGTACTAGAATTATGTTAAGGTTAGCCATCTGATATCTGAATATATAAATTGTAATCAATGTCATGGAATGTTTTCTGCGTAAACATGTAAATATTGTTTATTTCAATTTTGTTTTATTTGTATGTTTAATTAATATGGCAGGGGTTGTACGACCCCTCGCCTCCTAAGAAATCCCTCTCATGTCATATTAATAATGTTTGATTAAAGAAGGGAGGGGGGTGGTGGGTTCTGGCAGTCCCTGGCCATTTTCAACTAACAAATGTTTTCCAATGACTAGGGCACCCGACAGGAACCCAAGTGCTCTCCACCTATCAGGTAAGTGGAGCCATTCCACTAGTGGTGGGAAAATGTGAAGACCTTGGATTGGCTGTCTTTTGATGATTGTCTCTCAGTGGCGTAACAAATGCCCACGCAGCACCCTCCAAAAAAGGGGGGCTGGGTCGAGCTGCAGGGGGCCCCCTCCAGCACTATGCACAGGCAGCGGCCTACATGCATGAAAGCTTCTGACTGGAGCTGGAGAGTGGCGGCCCCCCTTCATGTATTTTACACGGAGCCCCCTCAAGTTTCGTTACGCCACTGCTCTGAGTTCTGTTTTGTCGGACATCAGTCAGCAGTTGGCCCCCATGAGGTGAATGCCTCACTCGCTGGCATTCTCTGTTGGTTTTCTAGCATGCCTCAGTGAGCTAAGCGCTCTGGCCTTAGGTGGAACACATGTACACATGCTGCCTTGACTCTATATATGTGCTGAGGGGCACTAGACGTGCCTGCACATGCTGAAGTCTGTCCTCTAGCACTGGTAATGTTTGTGGAGAGACCAATGAAGATTTGTAGCTGCTGTGGGAAAATTAGAACTCTCTCAGCACCAGTGCCTAATTTGTAAAATAATAAGTGCTGGACCTGACCAGGAGGCTACTGCAGCTTGCACCACCCATTTACCCTGTCATCGCTGTCAATGACAGTACAGAAAGAACTACTAACCATCTCTCTCACCTGCAAGTGTGACAGTTAAGATTGTTCTAGGTCCTCAAAGCTCTAATGGAATGGCTGCGGAGACAGGTATTAGTTATTTTCTATATATATATTGCATTCATGAACAACTGTTGTTCTTCTCTTCACTAAAATAGATGAGCAGCGCCAGCATTTGCCAGTTGACAATTAAGTGCTGGTGCTGAGCACTGGAAAATAATTAAGTGCTGGTGCTGCGCACCGGAAACCACTGGCTCAAATTAAGCACTGCTCAGCCCCACTATCAAGAGAGAGGGTCTGAGCCCAGCACTTATCTATCAATTCCTCCCTATCAAGCTAACCAGAGCCACCCAGTGCAGCAGTGCAGAATGTACTGCAAATTGAGCACAGCGCCTGCAAAGGGCTAGAAATTAGAGAGGAACTGTAGACGGGTTGAACTGCTTCGGGTACACCCACACCTCCTGTGCTGTACAAGCCTGTGGTCAGAACTGAAGGGGATCCGCAGAATGGATAGTTTGGCCCTTCAGATATAAAAACTGTTGATTATAGACCAGAAGGCACTGGTGCTTAGTATTGCTTAGGTCCAGCAATGCATGCCAGTGCCTCGTACTCCTGCTGCTTTATACTGCCCAGCTAGCTGCACTGATGACTAATACTGTATGAGCACATTGATGCAAATTAGTGTCTGCAGCAGTAAATGATTATCAGCTCCAGAGTGGGTATTGAGGCATGTTACTGTCTGAGGACATTCATGTGTATAATGACATAATGCATGTACTGGAAGTCTTAGCTGCAACCCTCGGCTGATACATTTTCATTGAGCACAATGTAAGAGTCAGTAGTCGAGAGTGGCTGTCATCCATTGCACCGCATCTGTCCTTGCTGTAATCATTCTATGTGCACAGGGAAGCTTGCACTACAACTGCGCAGACTTTAATTCTTCTGTGTGAGGAATGTGGGCCTCACAACAGGACACAATGCTTGAAATGTGCAGGAGCAGCAGCACACTTGCCTCAATACTTTGCGGTGTTGATGGATTCCTGCCTTCCACCTTACACTTGCACCCTCATTTTCCAACATCCTTAGGGTTTCTAAAAGTACTCAGGGTTTGTGGATTCAACTGGAGAAGACAGAGAAAATAGGCGAAATATTTGCTACATTTTGAGGTTTTTGATAATAATTAGAAAAAAAGTGCTCCAAATGAAAAGTGTCTGTTATTTCCCTACAAATTGCATCATTGAACAGTTTTCTGTGCCAAAATCACCATCTTCCTAGCTCTCAAGAACATACAGAGCAGAATACCATAGTTTTGGCATTTCTTAAAGAGGTAGTCCTTTTTCCCCATTCTTTGTGCTCTCAACCTGCCTCCAGTGTGTGGTAGAACTCAGTGTGAAACCCATGGGTGATCCAGGAAGGCTTTAGATTTCTGAAAAGTAAAGAAAAGTCTGAATTCAGCAAGGGGTCATATAGACCTCTCAAGGTTTTCTCATAGAAACTATGGGGGTCATTAGTATGGCGGAAGGACCCATGGGAAATGGGACTGCCCACTGAGGGTTCAGCTGTCCCGCACTTCCAATAACGATGCGCCTGCCACACTGGCGGGCGCATGGCGCATTTGTGACATTGTGGCGGGCGGTGCTGATAGCACCGCCCTGCTGCAATGCCACAAAGACAGGTTGTGCCTTTCAATGCACAATGTGACCGGCACCACGCAGTGCCTGCCATGTTGTACATTGAAATGCAAGGGGGGTCCCATAGGTACAGCCCATTTTCTTCGTATGGAATCTCCGCATGCCTTGCCCGCCACGGAAAGGCATATTGAACCCTTTCAGAAGTCTTTCCGTCTACCGCGGACACCCCAGCCATCGTAATATGGCGGGGGGTCTTTGCTGCATGTGAAGGCTTCCCACAATATGGCGTTATTTATTTACCATAGGTTGAGTATGTGGATTAATCTGAACAGTTAAATACATATTGAACCCCATGTGCAGTAGAGGTTACTCTTCTATCTGTTTTTAACTGTTAATATGAGGTCACCTAAAAGTGAGTAGATGGTATAGTTCGGATGCTGTACATAGCACAAACTTGCTTCAGATAAGGGAGTTGTATGTGTGATGGTAATAATGATGCTTCATATTAATCTCAAGCTATTTTGCACTTACTTTTAGACCTCCAATGCCATACTCATTTATAGAGTAATGCATACAAAATAAGCTGTGATGATGTTATCTGTGATGTCATTAGTGGTGCCATCAATGATGTCATTTGAGATGTCATCAGAGATACAATTAATGATGTCATGAGTGATGTAATATGTGAGGTCATAGGCACTGCATGGCGGGGGCGCAAGTTATAGTTTTTGGCTTGCTGTACTATGCTTTAACATTTTTTTAAATAACTGATTTTATGTGGTAGTTGGAACCTCTTTTATGAAGCTAAGAGTTCAAGTTCAATTGCCCGCTTTGAGTGACTTGGAGGCCATTTATTGGTGCCACCAGGTAGTGTTGGGTAGCGCTCCAGTCTTGCATGCCCAGCACGGCATGCCCATGCCCATTTGTGCGCGACTGTGCCTAGGGCCCAGGACCCCTGGTTGTTTGGGGATGGATAGACTATTATATGGCTCGGGTTTATGATGGCACTTCAACCTACCTGTTTGCAAGGCTGCCAAATTGCTTCAGACCCAATGGTAAGCACACTTTCCTACTCCCACTGTTCTTTCTCAGCTAATCTAGCCAACTTGAACCACTTAGAAATAAGTGAATACATCAGTTCTAGTCACACAGCTATTTCAGGTAGGGATAGTATTAGGGAGATATTCTGGTTTCAGCTTTAATTACTGGTCCCTACCAATACATAAGCAGCACTTGTCTGATTTCATGGAGGAGACGTCCCTGGAGGCTGTATTTCTCAAGGAGACATGGCCTAATGAGCCCTCTGCACCGGATTTAATTGCTACGCTACCCCCTGGCTACTTGATTGCATGAAGAGACAGACTGCATTAAATTGCTATTATTTTAGGGACAATTTATTTATTTAATATTTTATTGAGTAAGAAAAAAGAAAAAAGACAGTTACTCCCCCGCCCCATATATTTTGATACAACCCGTTGGACTCACCCTCCCCCACCTTTCCCTTCATTTTCATACATCACAAAAATGTCATAGGGTTTCTTCTACACAGCTGAAAAGTTTAACTTATTTCCCATTCATCTCTTAACAGTAAAGTCAAATATGCAATATTGCGGTGTACAAATAGCATACTTTTCAGTAATAGTATAGCAAATCACCATCCAAAATAATTACATAGCTAAAACGTTTAACTAAAAGAGTCGTCTCTTATAACATTTCATCTTTTAGCAGCAGATTCAAATTGTAATAGTGCAAAAAGTGCAAACCTCCACAAAGTGCAAGTGCATATTCACATCCCAGGTATTCAGTCCTTTGAGTTCAAAATATTTTATTTACATTTTTAGTTCGAGTCAAATATTAAAGACATTACAAAAAATAGTATCATTTGGTAAATCAATACCTATATAACAAAGTATAAATCAGTCATCAATAATAAAAAGTACAATAGGTAATTGGATAAAATACATATATATGGGACAAAAAGGAGGGAATGGAAGGGAAGGGAGAAGGGGATAAATATACAATTAATCATCAAACATAGAGAGCTACTATAATATACAGTAAGAATAAAACATGTTTGGATTAATAATCATAAATAAAGTAATACATACAACTTTAAGAGGATAAATATACGTGTACTGCGGACCAAAAAGACTGATAAGAAATTTAGTTTTGAGTAATCCCATTCAGGGATAATTGAGCACCTCTTCTGGTAAAAATAACCCATGACCACCAAGCATGAACGGATAATGTAGATATATCCTTCCAACAAAAAGTAATGAATTTTAATGCTGCTGAGATCAGGAAACTGAAAAGTTTACAATCCAAATCTTGTAAATGCAGTGAAATAAGAATGGATTTATATATTATTAATTGATAAGAGATGTCAATGTGTTGGTCGAAAATCTTTTTTATAACGTCCCAGACTTCCGACCAAAATTTACGAACGAAGGGGCAATCAAAAAGCATATGTTGCAATGTACCTGAATGTAATTTACAATGCCAATGCCAACAGTCTGCAGAGGAAAGAAGTGTTGCCTTATATAAACGTGATGGTGTCCATAAACGATTGTATAGGATATTAGTATTGGTTTGGATATTGAAACAGGTAGCCAACCAGATATACTATTAAGCCAAATATCCCTCCATGTATCAATAGATAAAGAAAGTAAAAGTTCAGTATTCCCAAAATTTTAAATAATTTCTAAATTGCTACCTAAAGTATCAGATAATTTTTTATATAGAATAGAAACCCCATGAGAGGAAATAGAGATTGTTTGAATATAAATTGGTAAATCAGCTTTAACATTAGAAGGAATAGCATTGGGAAAGGAATCTAAGATTGAATTACATACATATCTATATCTATACTACTATTATAAAGGAAGAACTTTCAGGCTTTGAGGCGGGTAAACTCGGGAACCACAGCGCCAATCCATACACCCGATACATCGTTGGAATCCTCAGGGTGTGCAGATGGACATAGGCTACATACATTTAAAAAAAATATGGTATTAAAAAATATAAGTAAAAAAAAAATAGTCCCTTGAAAGTAGCGCCGGCCGCGTCGTGCGTGCTGATGTCAGGAGCAACGTACACGCTAGGAGCGGCATACAGGAGCGGCGGAGTTCAGCGCGGGGAGGAGCACTGACGAGGAGCGGAGACCAGCGCGGGGCAGTGACGAGGAGCCACGGACATCAGCGCGGGGAGCAGCAGACATGACCGGCGGACAGGCGGTGAGGATTGGCGGCCAGACAGTGAGGAGCTGCGGCGGGGAGGATCGGTCGTCAGCAAAGCAAACGTGAGGGAGGAGCGGCGGCGGGGAGGAGCGGTGAGCGAGCCACAGGTACCGGAGGAAAAACAAACGTGTGCAGGTCACAAAACGGGGCATTACAGGAGGAAAAAGTTATGTGGGCAGGTTAACAGGAGCAAAAAGAAACGTGTGCAGGTACAATGTTGAGCGGGGAACAATAACGTGTGCAGGTGACAAAACGGGGCATTACAGGAGGAAAAAGTGACGTGAGTAGGTTAACAGGAGCAAAAAGAAACGTGTGCAGGTGACAAAAGCGTACAAAGTTGAGCGGGGAGCAAAAAACGTGTGCAGGTGACAAAACGGGGCATTACAGGAGGAAAAAGTGACGTGGGCAGGTTAACAGGAGCAAAAAGAAACATGTGCAGGGGACAAAAGCGTACAAAGTTGAGCAGGTACCAAACGGGGCATTACATCAGGAAAAAGTGACGTGAGCAGTGATGTGGGCAGGTTACATAACATCAGGGCGGGCGGGGGCCCTGAGCCATGATTGCTCCCGGACAAGGTCGGGACGGGCTGCTAGTTGGTATTTATTAAAATCAGATTCACATAAACCAAATTTTGCCTGTAACAATTCAAAAGAAATAAAGGTATTATTGAAATAAACATCTTTAAGAAAGAAAATACCAGCTTTAATCCACGAAAACCAGAAACTAATATTTCTATTCAGTTTGATAACGTTACTATACCAAACAGATAATTCATCAGTATTATTCATGGGAACAAGAAAAATTAAATCAAGATCGTTATATAACATTTTAGTAGACATTTTAATAACAGATTTTTGGAAAAATGATGCGTTATTAGACATGGACACCAGAGTAGGTAGAGGGAATGGTTATACTATTGACCTCTCAATACATAACCACGCAGGAGGATTATATAAAGAAGAATGATTAAACCATAATGAACTTTGTTTTAAAATAAAAGCTTTATGATAAAGGAAAAAATCTGGGATACCAAAACCAGCATTACGCTTAGGTACTTTTAATTTTTTATTACTAATACGAGGAGATTTGTTATTCCATAAAAACTTTGACAAAAATGTATCAATATCTTTATAAAACTTTAATTGAAATTGAGTAGGGAATATAGCGAGAGTATAAAAGATTTTGGGAGCAATAGTCATTTTTATGGAATCCATTCTGCCCCTCCATGTAAGGTGCAATAAAGCCCATTTAGACGTCTTGTTTTTAATATACTTTAAGATAAAATCACAATTTAAAATTATTGTTGATTTGATAAAAGAACATAAGATTCAAAGATATTTTAACTTATTTTTTTGCCAAATAATTTCACGCATGGGAAGCATATCAGGAATGCAATAGACATTTAAGGGAAAGAAATCTGTTTTGTTGGTATTTAAAGTATAACCAGAAACTTTAGAATAACTCTTTATAATATTCATTAAAGATGGGAATGAAACTAAAGGATCACTTACACATAGAAGCACATCATCCGCATAAGCAAGGGTTTTTACAATAACATCCTTAATATTGATCCCTTTAATATTATCACAATTTCGTATAGAAAGAAGAAAAGGTTTGATACCAATCAAAAATAACAGAGGAGAAAGAGGACATCCCTGTTTTGTACCTCTAAAAAGTGAAAATTGATTCGACACTTGGCCATTAATAAAGAAATGGGCTGTAGGGGCACAATATAAAGCTGAAATCATGCATATAAAAGTATCTCCAAAATTAAATGATGATACTGTAGAAAATAAAAATTGCCAATGAATTTTATCAAACGCCTTTTCAGCGTCCAAAGCTAAAATTCCAGAGGGTAAGGAAAGGGTAGAGCTTTTTTCAATAATATGCAAAAGGGTTCTAGTATTATTAGCACAGTATCTATTCTTCATGAATCCAGGTTGGTCAGGATGTATAATAGAATCTAATATGGGGGCTAGTCTAGAAGCAAGTATTTTAGCATATAATTTGCAACCTTAATTAATTAAACAAATAGGATGATAATTAGACACAAGAGTGGGATCTTTATCTGGTTTCTGAAGTACTATAATTAAAGCTTCTGTAAATGATCCAGAGGTAGTACCCGTAGAACCAAAAACCGTAAAACGTTCGTATAAAAAAGTCAAGAGGTGTGACTGAAATTCTTTGTAGAATTCTGCTGGAATCCCATCAGGGCCAGGAGATTTATTCTTTTTAAGGGATTTTATAGCCAGTAGTATTTCATATTTTGTAATAGGAGCATCTAACCCATTTTTATCTTTTTGTGAAATTTTAGGCAACTTACATGTGGTTAAGAAGGAATCAATTAAAGAATTATCCTCAAAATCGTGTTTATTATATAATGTAAAATAGAAATTAAAAAATTCATTAACAATGTCATTGTGAGAAAGAGCAATGTTACCATTAGGACAATGAAGGGATGTGATTTGAGTTTTATCTTTTTTTATACGCAAATAATTAGCTAATAGTTTTCCAGATCTGTTGGCATTAAAACTAAATCTGGCCTTAGCATTCGAAATTTGGACCCCAACTATTTTACTAAGGAGAGAACTAAATTCATATCATAATTTTTGAAACTTAAATATATATTGAGGATTGTTGGATGTAATAAAAAGTCGCTGAAATTTCGCAATCTGTGTCTGTAATAATTTAGTCTTTGCATGAAAGGTTGTATTTTCATGGGCCATACTAGATATAGTAACACCCCTAATATAAGCTTTGAAAGCATCCCATCTAGTGTTCATAGATATAGAACCTTCTGGGCTGAGTATAAAATGTTCTTGAATGGCCGATAACAGTTTAGGTTTAATATATTCATTTAAAATTATACCAGTGTTCATACTCCATCTAGATTGTTTAATAAAATTAGAGTCCAAATTCAAAACCAAACAAATCATAGCATGATCTGATATATCAATGTTACCAATAGTAGGAGTAGTTATTGAACTGATGAGTTGCCTGGAAACCAAGAAGCAATCAATTCTAGAATGGGAATTGTGAGGATTTGAGAAAAAAGTTAAACTTTTTGCCGTAGGAAAATGTAAATTCCAAATATCAGCTAACTTGGTGGCTTGAATAAATGACTTGAAAGCAAAATAAACTTTGGAAGGGTGAAACATAGTCTTAGATAATCAATCCAGTAAAGGGTCAAACATAACATTAAAGTCTCTTCCAACAATCAAAGGGGCATTACCAATCTTTAGAACCTCTGTAGTAAGATTAGTCCAAAAAACGGGGTCATCTGCTGTTGGACCATAAACATGTAATAAAAATAGACATGTGTCATTAACTTTAATTTTAACGATAACATATCTACCATCCTTATCAGAAGTTTTATTTAAAATTTGACAACGCAATTGTTTTTGGAAAAAAAATGGCTACACCATTTTTCTTACCATTTTCAGGAGAAGAGACAATCGCATCAACCCATTTCTTCTTCATATAATCTAAAATTGTATCATCTATATGAGTCTCTTGCATAAAACAAACATCCGCTTTGCAACAATGGAGATAATCAAGAATTTTGGTACGTTTAATTGGATGGCGTAAACCTTCAACGGTTAATGAAACTACTTTAATATTGTGTAAATTGGCCATAACAGAGGAAAGAAGAAAAGAAATCAAGAAGAGGAAAGTAAAGGTGGATCAAGAGAACGAGAAAAAGGTAGCTCCAAAGATGAGAAAAGGAAAGGATAAAGAAAAAAGTAAGGAAAAAATGAGAAACAAAACACATAAATCTGAAGTGTGAAATGCGCACACGCTTTACAAGCATGACCAGAACCGCTGCAGCCCTTTCTAAAGAATAATCAGAATTGTGTCAGAAAACACATAACTGGTAAAAGTCACATAGCAGAGTCATTGGTATCCATGGGGTGCTGTGTCTGCTGATCCCAAAAAATCCTCAAATCTTCTGGACGATGAAAACATTTAAAAAAGTTATCCTTCCAAATGCGCATCGCTGACGGATCAAAAAGACCATATTTGTAGCCTAAACTCCGTAATTGAGGACTAATAGCAGTGAATTCTTTGCAAATGGAAACAGTTTCCTTGGCAAAGTCTTGATGAATGAAAATTTTGTTTCCGTTTACCATCAGTGAAGGTATTTCTCTAGCTGCTTTTCTGATTAGCACTAAATGGTATTGTCGGAGAACTTTAAAAATAATTTGTCGCAATTTGGTGTGCATAGGGTTCCTGTGAGAGGGAATCCTGTGAGCCTTGTCAATCTCGAAATTTTCTGGAAATTTTAAAAGACTAGACAATAAGTTCTCCAAATATAATCTGCAGTTATTTCCATCAAAACATCCTCCGGCAAATTAAATATGCATAAATTATATTGTCTGTAATGATTTTCCAAGTCCAATAATGATGAACTCATAGGTGAAATGTTGGCCACAAGTGTGAAAAAAGTGTCAAGTTTGACCTTATTATCCTGTATTTTAATGGAGTTATCCGAAATTTTCATTGACTGGCTAGCCATTACTTTACGCATATTTTTTGATTTCAGAAGAAATGGTATCTGTACTGACTCGAAGAGCCTGAATTTCTTCTAAAATTAAAGATAATGAGGGCTCCGACGACTCTACTAATAGATTTAGCAGGAGAAGGAGAGACTTGTTGTCGTCTTTTAATATTAATGGCACTTTTATTTTCCATTATGAAGTAAAAAGAACCAAGATTATAATTGCAGCAGTAAAGAATTGTAGAAGACAAGCAAAAACTGTGGAAAAAGCCACAAAAAATAACTGGTCCAGCAGCTAAAATGGGCTGGGGGAGTGGCAAGGCCCAAGCCAAGTCCTTTCCTGACAAATCACCCCGCCCCCTTGACTGACTTCCTGGCTGTGAGCAGGAACCAAAGGACAAAGAAACCCACTTACGCTGTGCAGAAAGCTGAAAAATTGCTCCACAGGTGAGGAAATATGTGTAGTATTTCAGCGACCTCCTTAAATAAAGTTTCCTGACTTAAAATTGTTGTTAATTAATATAAAACAGGCCGAAAACGCACAGAGACTCTTACACGGCGGCCACCTTGAATCGCGCACCCCGTCGAATTCCCCCAGGTATTCAGTTCTGATCAACGTCCAATCCTATTAACGATTCAGAAAAGGGGGTGGTGATGAACAGAGTGTCTGAATTAAGCAGACCACTCTTACCCAGTCCAAAGATCAGGGCTTGATCCATCACTGTTATTTATCTCACTGCACCATCCCAGCTCAGAACCTGGCTATATGCAAATCAGTCTGTCCCTGGCCCAGTGCATCATGGGAACAGGGCAGACTAAACTACCAAGCCAATTCTTCACCAGAAAGGAAACAAGCTACCGGGGACCGGTTTCTGGCATTTCAGCCGTCTTCGGCCCGGCTTGCTTGAATCCTGATGGTGCAGTGAGAAAGGGACTCATGTCTGAGTATACCCTACCACACCTATAGTGGCCAAAAACGATTCAGAAAAGGGGGTGGTGATGAACAGAGTGTCTGAATTAAGCAGACCACTCTTACCCAGTCCAAAGATCAGGGCTTGATCCATCACCGTTATTTATCTCACTGCACCATCCCAGCTCAGAACCTGGCTATATGCAAATCAGTCTGTCCCTGGCCCAGTGCATCATGGGAACAGGGCAGACTAAACTACCAAGCCAATTCTTCACCAGAAAGGAAACAAGCTACCGGGGACCGGTTTCTGGCATTTCAGCCGTCTTCGGCCCGGCTTGCTTGAATCCTGATGGTGCAGTTAGAAAGGGACTCATGTCTGGGTATACCCTACCACACCTATAGTGGCCAAAAACAATTCAGAAAAGGAGTGTTCTGTTTAATTCAGATACTCTATCCATCACCACCCTCCTTTTCTGAATCGTTTTGTCCACCAGAAGCGTGGAAGGGTATACTCAGATGTGAGTCCCTTGCTCATTGCACCATCAGGATTCAAGCAAGCCGGGCCGAAGACGGCTGTAATGCCAGAAACCGGTCCCCGGAAACTTGTTTCCATCCCAGTATAAGAATTGGCTTGGTAGTTTGGTCTGCCCTGTTCCCATGATGCACTGGGCCAGGGACAGACTAATTTGCATATAGCCAGGTTCTGAGCTGGGATGGTGCAGTGAGCTAAAAAACGGTGATGGATCAAGCCCTGATCTGTTGACTGGGTATGAGTGTTCTGTTTAATTCAGATACTCTGTCCATCACCACCCTCCTTTTCTGAATCGTTTTGTCCACCATAAGCGTGGAAGGGTATACTCAGATGTGAGTCCCTTGCTCATTGCACCATCAGGATTCAAGCAAGCCGGGCCGAAGATGGCTGTAATGCCAGAAAACGGTCCCCGGAAGCTTGTTTCCTTCCCAGTATAAGAATTGGCTTGGTAGTTTGGTCTGCCCTGTTCCCATGATGCACTGGGCCAGGGACAGACTAATTTGCATATAGCCAGGTTCTGAGCTGGGATGGTGCAGTGAGCTAAAAAACGGTGATGGATCAAGCCCTGATCTGTTGACTGGGTATGAGTGTTCTGTTTAATTCGGATACTCTGTCCATCACCACCCTCCTTTTCTGAATCGTTTTGTCCACCATAAGCGTGGAAGGGTATACTCAGATGTGAGTCCCTTGCTCATTGCACCATCAGGATTCAAGCAAGCCGGGCCGAAGACGGTTGTAATGCCAGAAACCGGTCCCCGGAAGCTTGTTTCCTTCCCAGTATAAGAATTGGCTTGGTAGTTTGGTCTGCCCTGTTCCCATGATGCACTGGGCCAGAGACAGACTAATTTGCATATAGCCAGGTTCTGAGCTGGGATGGTGCAGTGAGCTAAAAAACGGTGATGGATCAAGCCCTGATCTGTTGACTGGGTATGAGTGTTCTGTTTAATTCAGATACTCTGTCCATCACCACCCTCCTTTTCTGAATCGTTTTGTCCACCATAAGCGTGGAAGGGTATACTCAGATGTGAGTCCCTTGCTCATTGCACCATCAGGATTCAAGCAAGCCGGGCCGAAGACGGCTGTAATGCCAGAAACCGGTTCTCGGAAGCTTGTTTCCTTCCCAGTATAAGAATTGGCTTGGTAGTTTGGTCTGCCCTGTTCCCATGATGCACTGGGCCAGGGACAGACTAATTTGCATATAGCCAGGTTCTGAGCTGGGATGGTGCAGTGAGCTAAAAAACGGTGATGGATCAAGCCCTGATCTGTTGACTGGGTATGAGTGTTCTGTTTAATTCAGATACTCTGTCCATCACCACCCTCCTTTTCTGAATCGTTTTGTCCACCATAAGCGTGGAAGGGTATACTCAGATGTGAGTCCCTTGCTCATTGCACCATCAGGATTCAAGCAAGCCGGGCCGAAGATGGCTGTAATGCCAGAAACTGGTCCCCGGAAGCTTGTTTCCTTCCCAGTATAAGAATTGGCTTGGTAGTTTGGTCTGCCCTGTTCCCATGATGCACTCGGCCAGGGACAGACTAATTTGCATATAGCCAGGTTCTGAGCTGGGATGGTGCAGTGAGCTAAAAAACGGTGATGGATCAAGCCCTGATCTGTTGACTGGGTATGAGTGTTCTGTTTAATTCAGATACTCTGTCCATCACCACCCTCCTTTTCTGAATCGTTTTGTCCACCATAAGCGTGGAAGGGTATACTCAGATGTGAGTCCCTTGCTCATTGCACCATCAGGATTCAAGCAAGCCGGGCCGAAGACGGCTGTAATGCCAGAAACCGGTCCCCGGAAGCTTGTTTCCTTCCCAGTATAAGAATTGGCTTGGTAGTTTGGTCTGCCCTGTTCCCATGATGCACTGGGCCAGGGACAGACTAATTTGCATATAGCCAGGTTCTGAGCTGGGATGGTGCAGTGAGCTAAAAAACGGTGATGGATCAAGCCCTGATCTGTTGACTGGGTATGAGTGTTCTGTTTAATTCAGATACTCTGTCCATCACCACCCTCCTTTTCTGAATCGTTTTGTCCACCATAAGCGTGGAAGGGTATACTCAGATGTGAGTCCCTTGCTCATTGCACCATCAGGATTCAAGCAAGCCGGGCCGAAGATGGCTGTAATGCCAGAAACTGGTCCCCGGAAGCTAGTTTCCTTCCCAGTATAAGAATTGGCTTGGTAGTTTGGTCTGCCCTGTTCCCATGATGCACTCGGCCAGGGACAGACTAATTTGCATATAGCCAGGTTCTGAGCTGGGATGGTGCAGTGAGCTAAAAAATGGTGATGGATCAAGCCCTGATCTGTTGACTGGGTATGAGTGTTCTGTTTAATTCAGATACTCTGTCCATCACCACCCTCCTTTTCTGAATCGTTTTGTCCACCATAAGCGTGGAAGGGTATACTCAGATGTGAGTCCCTTGCTCATTGCACCATCAGGATTCAAGCAAGCCGGGCCGAAGACGGCTGTAATGCCAGAAACCGGTCCCCGGAAGCTTGTTTCCTTCCCAGTATAAGAATTGGCTTGGTAGTTTGGTCTGCCCTGTTCCCATGATGCACTGGGCCAGGGACAGACTAATTTGCATATAGCCAGGTTCTGAGCTGGGATGGTGCAGTGAGCTAAAAAACGGTGATGGATCAAGCCCTGATCTGTTGACTGGGTATGAGTGTTCTGTTTAATTCAGATACTCTGTCCATCACCACCCTCCTTTTCTGAATCGTTTTGTCCACCATAAGCGCGGAAGGGTATACTCAGATGTGAGTCCCTTGCTCATTGCACCATCAGGATTCAAGCAAGCCGGGCCGAAGACGGCTGTAATGCCAGAAACCGGTCCCCGGAAGCTTGTTTCCTTCCCAGTATAAGACTTGGCTTGGTAGTTTGGTCTGCCCTGTTCCCATGATGCACTGGGCCAGGGACAGACTAATTTGCATATAGCCAGGTTCTGAGCTGGGATGGTGCAGTGATCTAAAAAACGGTGATGGATCAAGCCCTGATCTGTTGACTGGGTATGAGTGTTCTGTTTAATTCAGATACTCTGTCCATCACCACCCTCCTTTTCTGAATCGTTTTGTCCACCATAAGCGTGGAAGGGTATACTCAGATGTGAGTCCCTTGCTCATTGCACCATCAGGATTCAAGCAAGCCGGGCCGAAGACGGCTGTAATGCCAGAAACCGGTCCCCGGAAGCTTGTTTCCTTCCCAGTATAAGAATTGGCTTGGTAGTTTGGTCTGCCCTGTTCCCATGATGCACTGGGCCAGGGACAGACTAATTTGCATATAGCCAGGTTCTGAGCTGGGATGGTGCAGTGAGCTAAAAAACGGTGATGGATCAAGCCCTGATCTGTTGACTGTGTATGAGTGTTCTGTTTATTTCAGATACTCTGTCCATCACCACCCTCCTTTTCTGAATCGTTTTGTCCACCATGAGCGTGGAAGGGTATACTCAGATGTGAGTCCCTTGCTCATTGCACCATCAGGATTCAAGCAAGCCGGGCCGAAGACGGCTGTAATGCCAGAAACCGGTCCCCGGAAGCTTGTTTCCTTCCCAGTATAAGAATTGGCTTGGTAGTTTGGTCTGCCCTGTTCCCATGATGCACTGGGCCAGGGACAGACTAATTTGCATATAGCCAGGTTCTGAGCTGGGATGGTGCAGTGAGCTAAAAAACGGTGATGGATCAAGCCCTGATCTGTTGACTGGGTATGAGTGTTCTGTTTAATTCAGATACTCTGTCCATCACCACCCTCCTTTTCTGAATCGTTTTGTCCACCATAAGCGTGGAAGGGTATACTCAGATGTGAGTCCCTTGCTCATTGCACCATCAGGATTCAAGCAAGCCGGGCCGAAGACGGCTGTAATGCCAGAAACCGGTCCCCGGAAGCTTGTTTCCTTCCCAGTATAAGAATTGGCTTGGTAGTTTGGTCTGCCCTGTTCCCATGATGCACTGGGCCAGGGACAGACTAATTTGCATATAGCCAGGTTCTGAGCTGGGATGGTGCAGTGAGCTAAAAAACGGTGATGGATCAAGCCCTGATCTGTTGACTGGGTATGAGTGTTCTGTTTAATTCAGATACTCTGTCCATCACCACCCTCCTTTTCTGAATCGGTTTGTCCACCATAAGCGTGGAAGGGTATACTCAGATGTGAGTCCCTTGCTCATTGCACCATCAGGATTCAAGCAAGCCGGGCCAAAGACGGCTGTAATGCCAGAAACCGGTCCCCGGAAGCTTGTTTCCTTCCCAGTATAAGAATTGGCTTGGTAGTTTGGTCTGCCCTGTTCCCATGATGCACTGGGCCAGGGACAGACTAATTTGCATATAGCCAGGTTCTGAGCTGGGATGGTGCAGTGGGCTAAAAAACGGTGATGGATCAAGCCCTGATCTGTTGACTGGGTATGAGTGTTCTGTTTAATTCAGATACTCTGTCCATCACCACCCTCCTTTTCTGAATCGTTTTGTCCACCATAAGCGTGGAAGGGTATACTCAGATGTGAGTCCCTTGCTCATTGCACCATCAGGATTCAAGCAAGCCGGGCCGAAGACGACTGTAATGCCAGAAACCGGTCCCCGGAAGCTTGTTTCCTTCCCAGTATAAGAATTGGCTTGGTAGTTTGGTCTGCCCTGTTCCCATGATGCACTGGGCCAGGGACAGACTAATTTGCATATAGCCAGGTTCTGAGCTGGGATGGTGCAGTGAGCTAAAAAACGGTGATGGATCAAGCCCTGATCTGTTGACTGGGTATGAGTGTTCTGTTTAATTCAGATACTCTGTCCATCACCACCCTCCTTTTCTGAATCGTTTTGTCCACCATAAGCGTGGAAGGGTATACTCAGATGTGAGTCCCTTGCTCATTGCACCATCAGGATTCAAGCAAGCCGGGCCGAAGACGGCTGTAATACCAGAAACCGGTCCCCGGAAGCTTGTTTCCTTCCCAGTATAAGAATTGGCTTGGTAGTTTGGTCTGCCCTGTTCCCATGATGCACTGGGCCAGGGACAGACTAATTTGCATATAGCCAGGTTCTGAGATGGGATGGTGCAGTGAGCTAAAAAACGGTGATGGATCAAGCCCTGATCTGTTGACTGGGTATGAGTGTTCTGTTTAATTCAGATACTCTGTCCATCACCACCCTCCTTTTCTGAATCGTTTTGTCCACCATAAGCGTGGAAGGGTATACTCAGATGTGAGTCCCTTGCTCATTGCACCATCAGGATTCAAGCAAGCCGGGCCGAAGACGGCTGTAATGCCAGAAACCGGTCCCCGGAAGCTTGTTTCCTTCCCAGTATAAGAATTGGCTCGGTAGTTTGGTCTGCCCTGTTCCCATGATGCACTGGGCCAGGGACAGACTAATTTGCATATAGCCAGGTTCTGAGCTGGGATGGTGCAGTGAGCTAAAAAACGGTGATGGATCAAGCCCTGATCTGTTGACTGGGTATGAGTGTTCTGTTTAATTCAGATACTCTGTCCATCACCACCCTCCTTTTCTGAATCGTTTTGTCCACCATAAGCGTGGAAGGGTATACTCAGATGTGAGTCCCTTGCTCATTGCACCATCAGGATTCAAGCAAGCCGGGCCGAAGACGGCTGTAATGCCAGAAACCGGTCCCCGGAAGCTTGTTTCCTTCCCAGTATAAGAATTGGCTTGGTAGTTTGGTCTGCCCTGTTCCCATGATGCACTGGGCCAGGGACAGACTAATTTGCATATAGCCAGGTTCTGAGCTGGGATGGTGCAGTGAGCTAAAAAACGGTGATGGATCAAGCCCTGATCTGTTGACTGGGTATGAGTGTTCTGTTTAATTCAGATACTCTGTCCATCACCACCCTCCTTTTCTGAATCGTTTTGTCCACCATAAGCGTGGAAGGGTATACTCAGATGTGAGTCCCTTGCTCATTGCACCATCAGGATTCAAGGAAGCCGGGCCGAAGACGGCTGTAATGCCAGAAACCGGTCCCCAGAAGCTTGTTTCCTTCCCAGTATAAGAATTGGCTTGGTAGTTTGGTCTGCCCTGTTCCCATGATGCACTGGGCCAGGGACAGACTAATTTGCATATAGCCAGGTTCTGAGCTGGGATGGTGCAGTGAGCTAAAAAACAGTGATGGATCAAGCCCTGATCTGTTGACTGGGTATGAGTGTTCTGTTTAATTCAGATACTCTGTCCATCACCACCCTCCTTTTCTGAATGGTTTTGTCCACCATAAGAGTGGAAGGGTATACTCAGATGTGAGTCCCTTGCTCATTGCACCATCAGGATTCAAGCAAGCCGGGCCGAAGACGGCTGTAATGCCAGAAACCGGTCCCCGGAAGCTTGTTTCCTTCCCAGTATAAGAATTGGCTCGGTAGTTTGGTCTGCCCTGTTCCCATGATGCACTGGGCCAGGGACAGACTAATTTGCATATAGCCAGGTTCTGAGCTGGGATGGTGCAGTGAGCTAAAAAACGGTGATGGATCAAGCCCTGATCTGTTGACTGGGTATGAGTGTTCTGTTTAATTCAGGTACTCTGTCCATCACCACCCTCCTTTTCTGAATCGTTTTGTCCACCATAAGCGTGGAAGGGTATACTCAGATGTGAGTCCCTTGCTCATTGCACCATCAGGATTCAAGCAAGCCGGGCCGAAGACGGCTGTAATGCCAGAAACCGGTCCCCGGAAGCTTGTTTCCTTCCCAGTATAAGAATTGGCTTGGTAGTTTGGTCTGCCCTGTTCCCATGATGCACTGGGCCAGGGACAGACTAATTTGCATATAGCCAGGTTCTGAGCTGGGATGGTGCAGTGAGCTAAAAAACGGTGATGGATCAAGCCCTGATCTGTTGACTGGGTATGAGTGTTCTGTTTAATTCAGATACTCCGTCCATCACCACCCTCCTTTTCTGAATCGTTTTGTCCACCATAAGCGTGGAAGGGTATACTCAGATGTGAGTCCCTTGCTCATTGCACCATCAGGATTCAAGCAAGCCGGGCCGAAGACGGCTGTAATGCCAGAAACCGGTCCCCGGAAGTTTGTTTCCTTCCCAGTATAAGAATTGGCTTGGTAGTTTGGTCTGCCCTGTTCCCATGATGCACTGGACCAGGGACAGACTAATTTGCATATATCCAGGTTCTGAGCTGGGATGGTGCAGTGAGCTAAAAAACGGTGATGGATCAAGCCCTGATCTGTTGACTGGGAATGAGTGTTCTGTTTATTTCAGATAATCTGTCCATCACCACCCTCCTTTTCTGAATCGTTTTGTCCACCATAAGCGTGGAAGGGTATACTCAGATGTGAGTCCCTTGCTCATTGCACCATCAGGATTCAAGCAAGCCGGGCCGAAGACGGCTGTAATGCCAGAAACCGGTCCCCGGAAGCTTGTTTCCTTCCCAGTATAAGAATTGGCTTGGTAGTTTGGTCTGCCCTGTTCCCATGATGCACTGGGCCAGGGACAGACTAATTTGCATATAGCCAGGTTCTGAGCTGGGATGGTGCAGTGAGCTAAAAAACGGTGATGGATCCAGCCCTGATCTGTTGACTGGGTATGAGTGTTCTGTTTAATTCAGATACTCTGTCCATCACCACCCTCCTTTTCTGAATCGTTTTGTCCACCATAAGCGTGGAAGGGTATACTCAGATGTGAGTCCCTTGCTCATTGCACCATCAGGATTCAAGGAAGCCGGGCCGAAGACGGCTGTAATGCCAGAAACCGGTCCCCAGAAGCTTGTTTCCTTCCCAGTATAAGAATTGGCTTGGTAGTTTGGTCTGCCCTGTTCCCATGATGCACTGGGCCAGGGACAGACTAATTTGCATATAGCCAGGTTCTGAGCTGGGATGGTGCAGTGAGCTAAAAAACAGTGATGGATCAAGCCCTGATCTGTTGACTGGGTATGAGTGTTCTGTTTAATTCAGATACTCTGTCCATCACCACCCTCCTTTTCTGAATCGTTTTGTCCACCATAAGAGTGGAAGGGTATACTCAGATGTGAGTCCCTTGCTCATTGCACCATCAGGATTCAAGCAAGCCGGGCCGAAGACGGCTGTAATGCCAGAAACCGGTCCCCGGAAGCTTGTTTCCTTCCCAGTATAAGAATTGGCTCGGTAGTTTGGTCTGCCCTGTTCCCATGATGCACTGGGCCAGGGACAGACTAATTTGCATATAGCCAGGTTCTGAGCTGGGATGGTGCAGTGAGCTAAAAAACGGTGATGGATCAAGCCCTGATCTGTTGACTGGGTATGAGTGTTCTGTTTAATTCAGGTACTCTGTCCATCACCACCCTCCTTTTCTGAATCGTTTTGTCCACCATAAGCGTGGAAGGGTATACTCAGATGTGAGTCCCTTGCTCATTGCACCATCAGGATTCAAGCAAGCCGGGCCGAAGACGGCTGTAATGCCAGAAACCGGTCCCCGGAAGCTTGTTTCCTTCCCAGTATAAGAATTGGCTTGGTAGTTTGGTCTGCCCTGTTCCCATGATGCACTGGGCCAGGGACAGACTAATTTGCATATAGCCAGGTTCTGAGCTGGGATGGTGCAGTGAGCTAAAAAACGGTGATGGATCAAGCCCTGATCTGTTGACTGGGTATGAGTGTTCTGTTTAATTCAGATACTCCGTCCATCACCACCCTCCTTTTCTGAATCGTTTTGTCCACCATAAGCGTGGAAGGGTATACTCAGATGTGAGTCCCTTGCTCATTGCACCATCAGGATTCAAGCAAGCCGGGCCGAAGACGGCTGTAATGCCAGAAACCGGTCCCCGGAAGTTTGTTTCCTTCCCAGTATAAGAATTGGCTTGGTAGTTTGGTCTGCCCTGTTCCCATGATGCACTGGACCAGGGACAGACTAATTTGCATATATCCAGGTTCTGAGCTGGGATGGTGCAGTGAGCTAAAAAACGGTGATGGATCAAGCCCTGATCTGTTGACTGGGAATGAGTGTTCTGTTTAATTCAGATAATCTGTCCATCACCACCCTCCTTTTCTGAATCGTTTTGTCCACCATAAGCGTGGAAGGGTATACTCAGATGTGAGTCCCTTGCTCATTGCACCATCAGGATTCAAGCAAGCCGGGCCGAAGACGGCTGTAATGCCAGAAACCGGTCCCCGGAAGCTTGTTTCCTTCCCAGTATAAGAATTGGCTTGGTAGTTTGGTCTGCCCTGTTCCCATGATGCACTGGGCCAGGGACAGACTCATTTGCATATAGCCAGGTTCTGAGCTGGGATGGTGCAGTGAGCTAAAAAACGGTGATGGATCCAGCCCTGATCTGTTGACTGGGTATGAGTGTTCTGTTTAATTCAGATACTCTGTCCATCACCACCCTCCTTTTCTGAATCGTTTTGTCCACCATAAGCGTGGAAGGGTATACTCAGATGTGAGTCCCTTGCTCAATGCACCATCAGGATTCAAGCAAGCCGGGCCGAAGACGGCTGTAATGCCAGAAACCGGTCCCCGGAAGCTTGTTTCCTTCCCAGTATAAGAATTGGCTTGGTAGTTTGGTCTGCCCTGTTCCCATGATGCACTGGGCCAGGGACAGACTAATTTGCATATAGCCAGGTTCTGAGCTGGGATGGTGCAGTGAGCTAAAAAACGGTGATGGATCAAGCCCTGATCTGTTGACTGGGTATGAGTGTTCTGTTTAATTCAGATACTCTGTCCATCACCACCCTCCTTTTCTGAATCGTTTTGTCCACCATAAGCGTGGAAGGGTATACTCAGATGTGAGTCCCTTGCTCATTGCACCATCAGGATTCAAGCAAGCCGGGCCGAAGATGGCTGTAATGCCAGAAACCGGTCCCCGGAAGCTTGTTTCCTTCCCAGTATAAGAATTGGCTTGGTAGTTTGGTCTGCCCTGTTCCCATGATGCACTGGGCCAGGGACAGACTAATTTGCATATAGCCAGGTTCTGAGCTGGGATGGTGCAGTGAGCTAAAAAACGGTGATGGATCAAGCCCTGATCTGTTGACTGGGTATGAGTGTTCTGTTTAATTCAGATACTCTGTCCATCACCACCCTCCTTTTCTGAATCGTTTTGTCGACCATAAGCGTGGAAGGGTATACTCAGATGTGAGTCCCTTGCTCATTGCACCATCAGGATTCAAGCAAGCCGGGCCGAAGACGGCTGTAATGCCAGAAACCGGTCCCCGGGAGCTTGTTTCATTCCCAGTATAAGAATTGGCTTGGTAGTTTGGTCTGCCCTGTTCCCATGATGCACTGGGCCAGGGACAGACTAATTTGCATATAGCCAGGTTCTGAGCTGGGATGGTGCAGTGAGCTAAAAAACGGTGATGGATCAAGCCCTGATCTGTTGACTGGGTATGAGTGTTCTGTTTAATTCAGATACTCTGTGCATCACCACCCTCCTTTTCTGAATCGTTTTGTCCACCATAAGCGTGGAAGGGTATACTCAGATGTGAGTCCCTTGCTCATTGCACCATCAGGATTCAAGCAAGCCGGGCCGAAGACGGCTGTAATGCCAGAAACCGGTCCCCGGAAGCTTGTTTCATTCCCAGTATAAGAATTGGCTTGGTAGTTTGGTCTGCCCTGTTCCCATGATGCACTGGGCCAGGGACAGACTAATTTGCATATAGCCAGGTTCTGAGCTGGGATGGTGCAGTGAGCAAAAAAACGGTGATGGACCAAGCCCTGATCTGTTGACTGGGTATGAGTGTTCTGTTTAATTCAGATACTCTGTCCATCACCACCCTCCTTTTCTGAATCGTTTTGTCCACCATAAGCGTGGAAGGGTATACTCAGATGTGAGTCCCTTGCTCATTGCACCATCAGGATTCAAGCAAGCCGGGCCGAAGACGGCTGTAATGCCAGAAACCGGTCCCCGGAAGCTTGTTTCCTTCCCAGTATAAGAATTGGCTTGGTAGTTTGGTCTGCCCTGTTCCCATGATGCACTGGGCCAGGGACAGACTAATTTGCATATAGCAAGGTTCTGAGCTGGGATGGTGCAGTGAGCTAAAAAACGGTGATGGATCAAGCCCTGATCTGTTGACTGGGTATGAGGGTTCTGTTTAATTCAGATACTCTGTCCATCACCACCCTCCTTTTCTGAATCGTTTTGTCCACCATAAGCGTGGAAGGGTATACTCAGATGTGAGTCCCTTGCTCATTGCACCATCAGGATTCAAGCAAGCCGGGCCGAAGACGGCTGTAATGCCAGAAACCGGTCCCCGGAAGCTTGTTTCCTTCCCAGTATAAGAATTGGCTTGGTAGTTTGGTCTGCCCTGTTCCCATGATGCACTGGGCCAGGGACAGACTAATTTGCATATAGCCAGGTTCTGAGCTGGGATGGTGCAGTGAGCTACAAAACGGTGATGGATCAAGCCCTGATCTGTTGACTGGGTATGAGTGTTCTGTTTAATTCAGATACTCTGTCCATCACCACCCTCCTTTTCTGAATCGTTTTGTCCACCATAAGCGTGGAAGGGTATACTCAGATGTGAGTCCCTTGCTCATTGCACCATCAGGATTCAAGCAAGCCGGGCCGAAGACGGCTGTAATGCCAGAAACCGGTCCCCGGAAGTTTGTTTCCTTCCCAGTATAAGAATTGGCTTGGTAGTTTGGTCTGCCCTGTTCCCATGATGCACTGGACCAGGGACAGACTAATTTGCATATATCCAGGTTCTGAGCTGGGATGGTGCAGTGAGCTAAAAAACGGTGATGGATCAAGCCCTGATCTGTTGACTGGGTATGAGTGTTCTGTTTAATTCAGATACTCTGTCCATCACCACCCTCCTTTTCTTTATCAATCCTATTAACAGCAAATTCAGAGTGCAAATTCAAGGTGCAATAGCGCAGTATATATAACAGCTACAATTTCGATAAAACTATTGGTCCTTTATTCTAGCTCCATCCTCTAGTTATAAAGCAGATAAAATATTCATACAGTATAGATGTGGTTTAAAGGTCCGATTGTTCTACACAGTTGGCAAAGTATTGCCAGATTTCAGCCCCCTTTCTTTTTTTGCCCTATGCCCCTTTCGCGTATATATATTTTTCTCTAGATTACAGGTCACCAATAATCGAGCCAGCCCTTGTTGAAACGAGGGAGGAAAAGGGTCCAGCCAATCTAAGGCTATGCATAATTCAAATACTGCCATTGCTATGCTGACAAGGGCTCCTCCAGCCTTGGCTTCCAGATTAGTTATACTCAACATTGGTGCCGATTAGGATGGCGGACGGATCGCCACCGCCATGCAGGCGGTGGCGATCTGTCCGCCATCTGTGCCCATCCGCCATCTATATCCCCCCGCCATATTACAATGGCGGGGGGACCGTGGCGGACGGGAAGACCGTCCGCCGCTTTTCCGCCGCGGTCGCAAGGAAAAGGTCTAATATGGTGGCAGTGTCTATCAGACACCGCCAGCCATATTAGGATGTGCTGAGGGCAATGCCTTTCCGTGGCGGCAATGCCGCCACGAAAAGGCATACGTCTTTGCTTCAGGGCCCTTTGCAGGCCCCCAGGGTGAAGGGGGCGTGGGGGTGCACATGGGGGATACCTATGGTACCCTCCTGCGTTTCAAAATACACAGTGGATGGCACCGCTTGGTGCCTGTCATATTGTGCTTTGAAACGCACAACATGCATTTTTAGCATTGCGGCGGGCAGTGCTTTCAGCACCGCCCGCCGCAATGTTAAAAATGCGGGATGCACTCGCCACTGTGGCGAGTGCATCCTAATTCGAGGCACAGGACCTCCACCCCTGTGGCAGACGGCCCTGTCCCCCGACAGGATGGCGGATGGAATTGACCCCATAATTAGCAGGGGGGTTACATTGACCTGTAGTAATAATGTCCTCCTTAAAAAGTCATCAATCTCTTTGATTAGTGCCCCAAGCTCTTTACATGTGGCGAACATATGGATTAAATCTGACTTATGCAGCGCACAACGAGGACAATGCACACCTTTCCCCTCACCCCATTTGGCAATCCAATACGGTGTGTAATATAATACAAAACAAGTTTTATAATACTGTGTTTGAAGGTTAGCAGGCATTAAAGTCATTAGGGTGTTTCAAAAAGCACGTTAAAAATCTGTGTCTGTAGCACCTATAGTCCCTTGCCACTTGATGGAGCATTGTTCCAAATCGTCTTTCATTTATTAATTAAAAAGCTTATACAAAATCCCAATGCTGGGTGGGACACGCTGTTGATTTTGCCCATACATTCACACCTCTCTTTTTTCTGTATGTACGATTGAGACAGGCAATAACGGAATACGTGCCATCGTACCCCATGGAGCCTCCCACAGTTGCCCCATTGCATCACATGTTGCGCACTACTGATACTTCACATCTCGTATCTACCTTGTACCATAGCCTTTACACAGAAATGAAATACCCTCCTATTCCCGCGCGCGCCAAGTGGAGCATTGAACTGGGACATGATATTATGGACCAGCAGTGGGACATTTGCTGTAAACAGCCTGAACTCGCCTCCTTGAATAGCAGGCTGCACACCACGCATTACACATTTTTACACTGTCTCCATTATTCCCCGCCCGGTTGCATCAGTATGGGCTACGTGACAGTGCTCGATGCGACAGGTGTGGGACAGACAACTCTGACTTTCTCCATCTGGCATGGGACTGTAGCGCAGTGCATTAATATTGGCAACAGGTATTTGCGGCACTGGAGCTCATAACCGTACGAAAACTTCGAGAAAATGAGAATTGCTCTTACAAAGTACAATATTTTAGGAAAAAATACCATTTTGATTATGTATCCTCTGCTGATCTTTGTTAGATGTAAATTATCCACAGATGCAAATTCATTAATAATTATCTGTGTTTTATCCCTGTTCAGGGCATATCCTGACGATGCACCATATCTCTGAGCTTCTTCTTCAATTGCCCTTATCGCACGCCCCCTTATGGAGATCTGCAACACTGCATTTCAGACAGGCCAATTTCCTAGTATATGGAAGAAGGCTGTTATAAAACCCCTTCTGAAAAAACCCTCCCTAGACCCTACAGCCATCGCCAGCTATAGACCCATTGCGTGTCTACCCTTTGCCGCCAAAGTATGCGAATCCATGATGAATAGACAGCTTTCAGAGTTCGTTGAGACCCACCAACTTCTCGATGAATCGCAGTTTGGCTTTAGGAAAGGGCATGGGACAGAGACCGCCCTGATTAAGGCCTCTGACGAGATCAGGGCGATCATGGATCAGGGGGGGGGCGGCTGTCCTCATCCTTTTGGATTTGTCAGCGGCCTTTGACACGGTCGACCATGTCATCCTAGTCGACCGTGTCACAGCTCTGGGCATAAGCGATCTGGCCAAGGATCTCATTTCATCTTTCCTGGCAGACCGTACCCAGACTGTAAGGCTGGGAGATTTCTACTCACCGACCTCTGTACTCCCCTGTGGAGTCCCACAAGGTTCCTCGCTAAGTCCCATGCTATTTAACATTTATGTAGCAGACTTAGCGAGGGTAATAAAGGCACATGGAGTACGGCTAACATCTTATGCAGATGATACCCAGCTGGTCCTGGGCATCCATAAGGACGGCTGCGCTGTGGCAGCCAACTTCCAGAGAGCTATGCTTGAGGTCAGTACCTGGATGGCCTCTAATTGTCTTAGGCTCAACTCGGACAAGACCGAGGTTATGACCTTTGGAAAACTCTCTCCAGAATGGTCCTCTAACTGGTGGCCGGAAAAGCTCGGCTATCCACCTGTCCCAGTGGAAAAAGCCAGAAACCTGGGAATCATTTTTGACAGCAAGTTGGTATTTGACCTTCATACAAACAAGGTTGTGTCGTCTTCTTTCTTTATTCTGAAAAAGATTAAGAAGCTGCTGCCTTATCTCCCCCCTCAGCTGGGAAGACTCTGGTCTCTACCTTAGTCTTAGTCTTCTCCAAAATGGATTATGGAAATGCTCTCTTTCTCCATACCCAGAAGCGTGTTATAACAAAGCTGCAATCCATCCAGAATGCGGCAGCCAGGATTCTCCTGAGCATTCCTCGCCGCAACTCCACCACTCTTGGCATTCGTCAACTCCACTGGCTGAGAGTAGGGAGCCGCATTAAATTCAAGGCCCTCTGCATTGCATATAGGGCAGTACACGGCATAGGACCCAGGTTCCTGACGGAAGCCTTTCAGCCATACACTCCTAGACGGCAATTAAGATCGGCCAATACCAACCTCCTCACTGTGCCACGCACAAGAACGGCCACCTGGGGAGACAGACGTTTCTTGGTGGCCACCCCAAAACTCTGGAATCTTCTGCCACATTCCATCAAAACTGCCCCGAACCTGATGAGCTTCCGCAGGCTCTTAAAAACGTGGTTATTTAACCAGTGAGAGGATGACTGACCCCAGTAGCTCCACAGCGCCGAGACACCCCAGGGCATTTGTTGCGCTATAAAAATTACGTAAATAAATAAATAAATAAATGAATAGCTCGTTCATGATGGGAAGTGACTAGAGCTATATCGTTGGCATAAGCCAACACCTTACTTTCTAGCTCAAACATAAATTAGGGGGAATTTCTACAACCAGTTCTAACTCCTTCAGGAAAGGATCGATGCGGACGCGCGCAGCAGGCAGCCTAAAGCAAGCCCGTCTGCGCCCGTCCGCGTCCGACTGGGGCCAAATTCAGACCTATACAGGGGCCGAACTTCAAACACTATCGACAGACAACCTGCTCTGAGCAAAAATGTCATTAACAAATTGAAAGCGGACAAAATACTTAAGACCAACGGAACAGATAGACTCGGGGCCTCGCACCTAATGACACAAAAGACCAAGGTAGCCCACAGTTCACCAGGACTGAAGGTGGCTGTTCTTAATACGCGTTCCCTACTGAAGCACCACCTAGACATCTTTTCACTCCTCCACAATGGAGACTTAGATATCCTGGCACTCACAGAAACATGGCTGAACAATACCTCAACCCCAGATCTTATCGCCACTCTTCCGGGTGACTTCGCGCCTTCTGGCATAACAGACAAGATGAAACTAGAGGTGATGGCGTTGCTATTATTTTCAACAAACGACTAAATGTTACAAAGATAATGGCAGAGAGCATAGGATACGCAGATTTACTAGCGGTCAAGCTCTTATTGAAATCTTCATGCCTCCTACTCATGGTGGCCTAACGCCCTCCTAGAGCACTCCCTAGCTTGAATGATCTCTTCCTAGAGGTCCTCACTGACCTTCGCTCAAGGTAAAAGCGACTCCTAGTGGTGGGTGATTTTAACTACCACTGGGACAAAATGCCAAAAGACCCACCGCCAGTCAATTCGAATCAATAATGAACTCAAAGGAGCTCCACCAATAGGTCACTGGACCCACCCATCTCAAAGGCCACACTCTAGACCTCATTTGTACCTCGCAAACATGGGCAGGCCTATTGGCCATCAGCCCCTGCGCTTGGTCCGACCAGTAGTTAGCTGTTGGGTTCCGACGGGCAACCCATTGCCACAACCCTCAGAGTGGAGGAAACTAAGACGCTGGAATAAAATTGAGCCAGAGAAACTAGTACACACTCTAATTAAGCTCTCAACCTCAAAACACAAATATAAAGAAGGAAACCTTGATCAAGAGTGCAAAGCACTCACGGACATACTGGGTAGCGCGCTAGATCAAGTAGCTCCAGAATGAAGGGAAAAAATTAGAGCCAAGGGAAACGGAGCCCCCTGGTTCAACAAGACTCAGAGAGACAAGAAGCAAAGCCTCCGCCTCGCGGAGAGGCAGTGGCGTAAAAGCTGTGACACAGCCAAACTAACCATATACAAAACCCTGCTTAACTCTTACAAAAAAGGCATCCTAAACAGGAAAGCCGAATACTATGAGGCAAGAATGACAGAGGCGGAAAACAAACAAAAAGAAACGTTACGAATACTAACAGAACTTAGCCACAACGCTGAACCCAAACCAGCGTTTGCGACCATAGACTGCAATGCATTCTAGTCCTTTTTCTCTGAAAAAATTAGGGGCATCATTTCAGAGATCAATAACACCCCTATCTCCAAGAGCCCCCCAGTGCAGCATCAGGACCTCCCCCCCAGCACCGGAAGCAACTCACCAACTTCCCTTATCTGGGCTCAGTTACCCTAACCTCATTAATGAATCGCACCAAATCAGGCTCACCTGCAGACCCCTGCCCCCCAAGGATCTTTGGAAATGGCCCTCCCAGGGATGGAAAGCCAGATTCTAAAAGTATTGAACCACTCCCTAGAAACAGGCTAACTACCATCCATTTTAAAAGAGGCCAGAGTAACCCCCCTGCTGAAAAGAACAGGAGCTGATGACACCAATCTAAAGAACTATAGACCTATCTCCCAACTACCATTCCTTGCAAAGGTCATTGAACAACACTTTCTGAAAACTCTCTCGACATTCCTAGAGGACAACCAGCTACACCAAGCACAACAGACAGGTTTCCGAGCTCACCACAGCACGGAGTTAGTGATGCTGTCTGTACTGGACGACTTTCGAATTATGGCCGACAATGAAATTCTGAGTGCCCTGGTTTTGTTAGACCTCTCAGCGGCATCCGACACGATCATCCATAAACAACTACTGTCCCATATCTCAAACCTGGGCATAGGTGGAGGAGCGCACAAATGGCCAGAATCATTCCTGTCAGGTCGGTCACAGAGGACGCAGCTGGGGAAGCAGTTATCAGAGATGGGCTTTCTCACCTGCAGAGTCCCCCAGGGCTCTGCATTATCCCCTCTCCTCTTTAACATCTACCTACAGCCCCTGGTAGCATCCCTAGCCCACATTACCTGCCATATCTTCAATTACGTGGATGACACACAACTCATCCTTAGAATTGACAACTCCACCCACTCCCAGGAGCTGGTGCAAACCATTCTAAGATTACAGTGAACTGGATGACTACTAACTCACTAAAAATCAACCCAGTCAAAACTGAAATCCTGGTGATTCAAACAAAAAATAACCCCTGGAATGATCTCTTCTGGCCCCATGACTTGGGCAATACCCCCACACCAGCACCAGTCGAAAAAAGTCTGGGTATTAAAATAGACTCCCAACTATCTATAGCCATCCAAGTCACCACAGTCGTCAGTACCTGTATAGGGCTTATGAGAATGCTGCGAAAGCTCGTCCCTATCCTTTCTACAACATCTCTTCAGATGATTGTATCAGCCACAATTGTCTCCCGCCTGGACTACAGGAATGCCCTCTACATCGGCCTCCCCCAAACCTCATCCATAAGCCACAAGTGGTACTGAATGACCCAGCCAGGATGATTTTCAGACTCCCCAGAAGTGCTCACACCACCCCCCTCCTGTGTAGGCTACACTGGCTCCCTATCAAATAAACAGTGAAATTTAAATGCCTCTTTATTGCCCATAAGGCAATCTACAGAAATGCTCCTGCATATATTAAAGACCGACTCAAGAATTACATCCCAGGCCGGACATTGAGATCATCACAGGCCAGCCGCCTTTAACCCCCGCTGAAAAACTGCATCTAAAGGGGGCAGAGCGTTCTCTGTCCTTCTCCCACAGCTTTAGAATCAGCTACCGGATTACCTTCGTATGGAACCGCAACTCCACCCTTCCAGGAAGCAACTCAAGACTATCCTCTTTAAGGAGGCCTTGAATACTGTCTAACTATCCCCTTTCTCTGCTGCCCTTGATGCATTAGTCTACGGGCCCGACCTCTCCCTCTCTAGCAGCACTTAGAGACCTGTTGGTGATTTGGCGCTATACAAAAATAAACTAACATAACATAACATGTATAACGCAAAAGGAGGACACCCTTGTGGCGTTCTTCTTGTTATTTTTAAAGCTTCAGTCAGTTCCCCATTTATATAGACTACAGCCTCAGGTTCTTTATATAGGGCCTTAACTGCCCCAATAAAGTTATTCCCTATCTCTTTTCTATGCAATGATGCCCAGAGGAACTGCCAGGGGACCCTATTGAATGCTTTTTCAGCCTCTAACAAAATTACAGCCATAGTGTCTCCTGTCACCTGCCTGGCATCACAAATAGTGATAATCCTTCTGATATGTTGTATGGTGCCTCTACCAGGGATAAAACCATGCTGCCCAGTAGAGACAACACTAGGAATGACCTGTGATAGGCGATAAGCTAAGGTTTTTGAGATTATTTTCACATTTATTAGGGTTAGTGGATAATAGGACCCCAATTCGTCTATGTTTTTTTTTCCTTTGGAAAAACTATGGGGCATATTATCAAGGAACGGCATCAAAATTATTGCCGCTTTAGCGGCAGGAAACTGACGCTAAAACAGCGATAATGGGCTTGATAATATGCCATAGAGAATTCCAATAGAGGCCCATGTTCACACCAGAACATGGGTTTCTATTGGAATTCTCAAGGGCATATTATCAAGTCCATTATCGCCGCTTTAGCTGCAGTTTCCTACTGCTAAAGCTGCGATAATTTTAAAACCTTCCTTGATAATATGCCCCAATGATCTTCGCAGATGCCCATGATATTGGTGGTAAAACACCTTCTGCTATCTGTAGGACATAGTTGCCATGATTTCCTTCAACTGTTCCTGAAAGACCTTATAAAATTCTGTGGGGATTATGTCAGGCCGACTGCTTTCCTTATAGGTTTAGCTAGACATTGCTACCACAATCTCATCCCAGCTTAGTGGCTGGTAGAGTTTCTCCCTCTCTCCTGATGAAAAGATCTACCCCACCGTAGATTCCAAGTACCTTGCTGTTGAATCTTCACACTGGCCCCCAGGCTTCCCGGTCTTCTGTATATAAAGCCTGACGACATTTTTAAAAGGCTGCACGGATTTCGGCAGCTTCAGATACCAGCTCTATTAGGGGATACCTCACTTTACTGATTTCACTTTGTGTGAGTTCCTGCCTAGTCATAACTGCAAGTAAAGGCTAACCCTTTCGCTACACTCATGCATTTCTTCTCGGTGAGCGGTTACTTTATCTATTGCCTTCTCAGCAGTTTTCCCCAATTGCTGCCTTGTTAATTATTACTTCTATTTGGGTTTCCTCTACCCCTTTTTTATGCTGCAGGGCAGTAATCAGCGTTCCTTCAGCCTGGGCCAGCCTTTGTTGAGGAGACTGCAGCCAATTCTTTTCATTTTTCCTCTTTCTAATTGAAAATTGGATTGTTTCTCCAAGGATGCCTGCCTTTAAGCTGTCCCAAACTATGCCCAATGAGGCCGTTCCCAAATTCCTTTATACAAAATTTGGAATCCACTCCCTCATGTATCCCACATAGGCTTTATCCAATAAAAGTGCTCTTTCAAAAGCCCAAGAAGGATTTTTTACTGAAATCCCCCGCCATCTACCTCTAGTACTAATGGGCTGTGATCTGAAAAAAATAATGGGAAACGTTCGATTGTGCTCTTCTGCCTGACCAAAGGTGATACAAAAAAATAGTCCAACCTCACATGTTTCTGGAGAGGGGCAGAATAGCATGTAAACCCCGTGTGTGGGTCCCTTGCATTGTTGCCCCCACTATAATATACACCAATTGCTTTAGAATGTCTTTTTGTTTACCCTCTATGTGGGTTTCTTGCAGGCAAATAATATCTACCTGCAATAATTACAGCCCTTGGGACACCATCTGCCTCTTTTTCAGCTCATTTAGGCTACATATATTTATCGTAGCTATCCGTAATCTAGCCATCTATATGTTCTAAAACTCTAAACCACACTTTAAACTTCGACAGTCCACATCCCATAGCCCACCCAATTGAAGCCAATCCCATAGAAACCAATGCCTACCAATATTCCTTTACACCCCATTTTGTGTGACCCACCCTTCCCCCTATAGAACCCCCTCCTCCAAATACAAGGCAGCCAGGCATAGCCTGAGTGATGTGTGTTTGGCAGACTGCCCCACTATCTCTCTCATGACAGCATAATACCGACTGCTCAAACTCAATATCTCTATAGCAGCCTTAAGGAGCACTGCAGGAGAGCCACCCACTCATTTAGAAGGGTCCCCCCTTTTTCCTTTCTTCTAATTTATTCTAGATAGTCCTGTGCTTGAATCTCTGATTTGAAGCTAAGAAGAGTTCCTTTGTAGTTGATTTTAAGTCTAACTAGGTTCTGGAGAAATACCAGGGGCTTTCCACTGTTGCATGGGCAAAATCTGTTTTAACAAAAAATGACACCCCATTACAGGATTTTGGTGCATAAGGGTGGGCTTGATCATACACTAGTTGCCTTATTAGGATGTTCCCCCCAAAAATTCCAATATCGCTCTTTTTTGGAGATATTTTTATCATTAGTGGGACTCGATAAGCATATTGGATTTCAGAATATCAGTCCAATTTCTGTTGGTTGGGAAATGCGCTCTTCAAATGGTTTACTGTATAAGCTCTAGATTTGCTGCCTTCCATTCCCTCCAGAACCCCTAAAAAGCTTATATTATTTCTTTGCTGTCTGTTTTTTTGCTCTTCCAATTTGAGCATTACATCCGACATAGACTCTCCATAGCCAGTGCTCTGAGATTTCAGAGATTCAACTTCAACTTCTAAAGTGTCGGTCTGTGTTTCCACAGAGGTCTATCCCTCGGCAATGTCCCCACATTTTTTATTTATTTTATGAATCTCAGCTTGTACCTTTTTAGTAGCGACTCTTGCACTACGCTCATCATTCCGAATGTCCTCTTGCATCTGCTTAATGGACGTAAAGAACCCCGTCAAAGTGGGTTCTTTAGACTGTGCATCCATATTTAAGCCGTCGTTTGGGCCTTTTTCAAGTCCCTCTTCCGGGATACAAGCTGAGCATCAGAGTAGTCCCAATTTAATTGATTACAGGCAATCCGCCTCTCACAGTCTTTCCCCTTTTTTTCTTAGCAGATTTCTTCCTCTGCGTCAGTTGAACCAAATCGGTTGAGTTATACTACCGAACTCTGAGAGGACTTCACTGCTGGACAAAGTATAATCCTGTCCGGAGGAGTCTGAATCATCCGTCAATGAGACGAACTTCTCACCTAGCAGATCACCTCTACACTTTTGCGAAGAGTTAGAGGGCTCACTACCTGACGGGGTATCAAGCCTTACTTTACCCGGGCTTCCCTTTATTTGTCCAGCCACCTCACCATCCGTTCCTTGTATCACAAACTCCTCCGTGACCAGCTGGCTTTTTTTTTCATTTTCAACAAAGTTTTCGGAGCAGGAAGTCAGTATAACAACGGGGGAGATAGCACCATCCACCATCTTACAGGGTTCTATTTCAGTTGCCTCTCCATTATCCACAGCCTCATTTGCCAGATTTATACCCCCAACCTTTTTGCAAATCAGTTGAAAAACTGGCAAACATAGAGACTACAATGGGTTGTACAGGGCCCCCTTCTACCTGTATCACTGGCTTAGCGGTTGTCTTCTTTCTTCCAATTTCGCGTTTGCCTTTCCTAAGCTGCTACGTTGTTTTGTCTCGGCCGTAGCATCATTAGTCTCCGCTGGCTGGCTACCATCAGTAATGCTGGCACGCAACTGGAAACTCCGGCGGTCCGAGCTTTCCCTGTTTTGCCTTCTCTCATTACCATTAGTGGTTTCACCCCT
The DNA here is from genome assembly GCF_964263255.1 of Lissotriton vulgaris. Lineage (NCBI taxonomy): Eukaryota > Metazoa > Chordata > Amphibia > Caudata > Salamandridae > Lissotriton > Lissotriton vulgaris. The sequence goes on along the minus strand of NC_141689.1, from coordinate 280,752,455 downwards.
AGCCGTCGCCTGTCCCAGACCTGGTATTTCCAAGATAAGCATCAGGAGGGATCACTTGTTGTAAACCACTGCAGTGCCACCTGCAGTAACGCGTACAGCAACCAAATAGCTGAGTCTGGCCCCAGGCTGAGCAGTCGTCCATCGAGCTGTTGATCCATCAAGATAAACGGTAGGAGTGGCGGCAGTTAGTCACATGCCATCTTTGCCCCTGAATCTTAGGAACAAATTTAAATGCAAATTTGAAGAGCTTCTTATTGCTGATTCTGAGGCAACATTCTTTTCACTATGCCTCACATACAATTTTACAGGCTCGGGCCCTGATTTATTGCCCTCCGGGATATGCTGGGAATTGGTGCACATACATGCAGTCTGGGCACTGCCCCTAAAGAAGATTGCTCTAAATCTGTCTCTTTGTAATTTAACCCCCACTCATGAGGCTGGTCATCTCCTGGAGCACATTTTTGTTGGGTACACTGTGGTATCTCTTGTGGTGTGTGGCATGGCACTGCGTGTCATGGCTTGTGTCAGTCTCGCGCCTCATGCACAAGTTGTGTATTTCTGTCTCTTTTAAATAATGGTGGTTTGAGGGTTGAGTGGAGAGAACGCTTGTGGGGGCATTCTTTACTGGACTTGAATGCTGAGTAGATGTGTTTTCTTACTGCTTGAATAAACATGCCATGAGAAAGATTCCTGCCTCTGCATCTTCCTTTCTACACTGGCGACGATAGGAAACAGATTCCTGCTGCAACGCAATATTGCTGGATTTCTACAATAATACAATTTTTTTTTTAAAAGACTGCTCTTAACCAAATTTCTATTTTGACCACTAAGGAGCCAATTTAGTGCTAGGCTTACTTCCTCTCAAAAGCTCAAATGAGCTAACTAAGGTAACAGAATTAGGAGATGTTCTGTACGCTAATAACATAGATTGCAATGCCTTATGCCAATTTAAACCTCCTTTTACAGAAAGGTGAATAGCGTCCTTCACCACACGGTTAACACGCTCAACTTGGCCATTGGCCTCTGGATGGAAAATAGCAATTTTCTTATGCACAATGCCACACTTTTCAAAGAAACGCTCAATTTCTTTACTGACAAATTGGGGTCCGTTATCAGTTACAACTTCTTCAGGAATCCCTTCCCTACAAAATACATTGTCTAAAAATTGTATTATATTTTGTGACGTGACATCCTTAACCATTTTGACCTCTGGCCACTTTGAGTAGTAGTCAATTAAAACAATGATAAAAGCTTCTTGTCTGGGTAGAACACCAAGTGGCCCAACAATATCAAGACCAAGTTTACACCATGGAGTAGATGGAAATTCTACAGGGTGGGGTTCAGAACGCAAAGCTGTGGCAGATTTGTCACTATTGGCACAATTTGTGCATGCACAGACAAAATGTTTAACACATACATCAAATCTGGGACACCAAAAGGATTCCTTTATGCCTCTCCTCGTAAAGAAGATGCCTAATTGGCCCTCATGAGCAAATCCAATATTCAGTGAATGTGGAGGAATGAATTTGTCACCTCTCATAACTAACCCATTCTCAACAGCCAACTCATCATGCACTTTTAAGTAACTCATCATATTACCTGATACTTTCCTCTGCTCAGGCCAACCTTGGAAAATATTTTTTTTGACATTAGTTAGCTCTACATCTTTCTCCATTTCTTGTAACCAAGCATCTTCACGTAAATAAGCTTGTTCACCATACACTAAGTTTAAATCATGAGAAGTAAAAGCTACCTCACAATATTCATCTTCTGTCAGAGCAGTTGAGGGTGAATGTAACCTAGACATGCAATCAGCATGTCTATTCACTTTACCTTGGACATATTCTATTTAGTACTGAAATGATTGCAATCTGGAGGCTAACCTTGCAAGACGGGCAGACATAGTACGTCCTCCCCTGGCGCCATCATGTAGATAAGGGGTTTATGATCGGTTTTGATGGTGAATTTGTTACCCCATAAGAATGAAGGTGTGTTGGGTACACTGTGGTATCTCTCGTGGTGTGTGGCAGACACGGACAAGGCACTGCGTGTCATGGCTCGCGTCTGTCTCGCGCCTCATGCATGAGTTGTGTATTTCTGTATCTTTTAAATAATGGTGGTTGGAGGATTTAGTATAGAGAACGCTTGTGGAGGCATTCTTTACTGGACTTGAATGCTAAGTACATGTGTTTTCTTACTGCTTGAATAAACATGCTGCGAGAAAGATTGCTGCCTCTGCATCTTCCTTTGTACAATTCTTTCTAACATAAAGGATCTTGTCACTGCAGCACCTATTCTGCTTCCTTGGTCTGATCACTTGGCAGTCCCTTTTTCTATTAGAATGCCATCACAACCTTCTGTGAGCCCGTCCTAATCTATTACCAAATTCAGGAATTGGTCTAAACTTGACGCTCCTGCACTGAATCTACTGCTTCAAAGCTCTAAACCAGACCTTATGCAGAAAGTCGAAGCAGATCAGCCTCTGATAGACTGTTGGATTAAAAACTCTTTAGAGACTGTTCTTTCTCTGACAACTAAGATATTTCATCCACCGGCCATATGGTTTAACAACATGCTTCATTCTGAGGTAAACACACTGCCAGGGGGTTTGAGAGACTCTAGAGAAGACATAATACCCAGAGCTGAAAGAGAAATATAAAATGGTTATTAATAAATATCACGCACTGTGCCATGCAGCACGAGCATCTCATTATTCAGAAAAAATGCCCTTAGACACTCTTTAATGTGGTCAAAGAATTATCTGACCTCAGCAAATTGTCTCCTGTCCCTTTCTTCTCCCACTTCCAATTAACAGAATTGACTCACTTTTTGTGGATAAGGTGACTACATTCAATTGTATTTGGTGGCTAACCCTGGGGTCAGGATACAAGATGAAGATTCTGATTGCTTCACCGGCTATTTCCCTTTCATCAAACTTAAGCTGTGTTGGGACATGTCAGAGCCGGCCTAGAAAATAGACTAATGGCCTCAGTTAGATCTCTCTGGATTTCTGTCCATCCTTTAATCTATCATGTCAGGCTCCCCTCTTGACCCGCTTCCTCCAGCTAAGTTGAGGATTCTTGATCTCGATTTAGTGCAAAAGGTGGTGGACTGTCTCAATGCTTCACTTTTCGAGGGCTGTGTTCCACGATCCTGGAAACACGCTATGAGTCTCCAACTTTATAAAAGCCCAATCTCGATTCAACTAAAAGGGCTAATTTCAGACCCATCTCCATGCTGCCTATCTCTTCCCAAATTTTAGAAAAGCACATAAACTCGCAGCTTACCATCTTCTTCATCTCTCTCAATTGAGTTTTAAGGCTGGACATAGCATGGAGTCCGCTCTCCTAGGAGTCACCAAACATCTAAAATGGCTCCTGGATGAGGGCGGAACGGCCGTGTTGATCTTACTAGATCTCAGCCCGGTCTACGATAATGTGTCCCACTCCATCCTATTGGATAAGCATGGGTGTAAAATCCGTTCCGTTTGTGGAATTTGTGGATTTTCTGCAATTTCGTGGTCCGCGAATCTTGCAAAATTGTAGAAAAATCTGCGAAATCGCGTGCGGGACGGATTTTCAAAAACTGAAGTACATGAAGCACTTACAGGGTTACATCAGGTGCCCAAGTTGAAAGTAATTTCTTTGTAACCATTTACAAAATGGTTACAAAGAAATTAACTTCAACTTGGGCACCTGCTGTAACCCTGTAAGTGCTTCCTGAGCGGCGCCTCCAGAGTTGTTGCCTACTTGCAACTATTCTCTGACCCTCGAAGTATGGCACAATGCTCCAGGCTGTCACAAAAATTAAACCACTACAGGAAGCACTTACAGATAAGGAAGCAGGCGCCGGGCTTGAAGCTCAAATTCAGTAACACATTATCCACCCCCCGGTTGATGCTGGGCAGGTGTGCTTTGTCCCGATAATCTACAGTGGTGAACCAGAGGGTGCTGTGATGAACCAGAAGGTGCAGTTGTGAATCAGAGGGTGCTGGGATGAACCCGAGGGTGGCAGTGGTGAACCAGAGGGTGGCTGTGATGAACCAGAGGGTGGCAGTGATGAACAAGAGAGTGGCAGTGATGAACCAGAGGGTGAACCAGAGGGTGCTGTGATGAACCAGAGGATGGCAGTGATGAACCAGAAAGTGGCAGTGGTGAACCAGAGGGTGGCAGTGATGAACCAGAGGGTGGCAGTGGTGAACCAGAGGGTGGCGGTGGTGAGCCAGAGGGTGGCAGTAATGAACCAGAGGGTGGCAGTGATGAACCTGAGGGTGGCAGTGGTGAACCAGAGGGTGCTGTGATGAACCAGAGGATGGCAGTGATGAACCAGAGGGTGGCAGTGGTGAACCAGAGGGTGGCAGTAATGAACCAGAGTGTGACAGTGATGAACCAGAGGGTGGCAATGGTGAACCAGAGGGTGACAGTGATAAACCAGAGGGTGGCAGTGGTGAACCAGAGGGTGGCAGTGATGAACCAGAGGGTGGCGGTGGTGAACCAGAGGGTGGAAGTGATGAACCAGAGGGTGGCAGTGATGAACCAGATGGTGGCAGGGGTGAAAGAGAGGGTGGCAGTGATGAACCAGAGGGTGGCAGTGATAAATCAGAGGGTGGCAGGGGTGAACCAGAGGGTGCTGTGATGAACCAGAGGGTGGCAGTGATGAGTCAGGGGGTGGCAGTGGTGAACCAGAGGTTGGCAGTGATGAACCAGAGGGTGACAGTGATGATCCAGAGGGTGGCAGTGGTGAACCAGAGGGTGGCAGTGATGAACTAGAGGATGGCAGTGATCAACCAGAGGGTGGCAGTGGTGAACCAGCGGGTGGCAGTGATGAACCAGAGTGTGACAGTGATGAACCAGAGGGTGGCAATGGTGAACCAGAGGGTGACAGTGATGAACCAGAGGGTGGCAGTGGTGAACCAGAGGGTGGCAGTAATGAACCAGAGGGTGGCGGTGGTGAACCAGAGGGTGGAAGTGATGAACCAGAGGGTGGCAGTGATGAACCAGATGGTGGCAGGGGTGAAAGAGAGGGTGGCAGTGATGAACCAGAGGGTGGCAGTGATAAATCAGAGGGTGGCAGGGGTGAACCAGAGGGTGCTGTGATGAACCAGAGGGTGGCAGTGATGAGTCAGGGGGTGGCAGTGGTGAACCAGAGGTTGGCAGTGATGAACCAGAGGGTGACAGTGATGATCCAGAGGGTGGCAGTGGTGAACCAGAGGGTGGCAGTGATGAACGCGAGGGTGGCAGCGACGAACCAGGGGGTGGCAGAGGTGAACCAGAGGGTGCTGTGATGAAAGAGAGGGTGGCATTGATGAACCAGAGGGTGGCAGTGGTGAACCAGAGAGAGCTGTGATGAACCAGAGGGTGGCAGTGATGAACCAGAGGGTGGCTGTGGTGAACCAGAGGGTGCTGTGATGAACCAGAGGATGGCAGTGATCAACCAAAGGATGGCAGTGGTGAACCAGAGGGTGACAGTGATGAACCAGAGGGTGACAGTGATGAACCAGAAGGTGGCAGTGGTGAACCAGAGGGTGCTGTGATGAAACAGAGGGTGGTATTGATGAACCAGAGAGTGACACTGATGAACCAGAGGGTGACAGTGGTGAGCCAGAGGGTGGCAGTGGTGAACCAGAGGGTGGTAGTGATGAACCAGATGGTGGCAGTGGTAAACCAGGGGGTGGCAGTGATGAACCAGAGTGTTGCAGTGGTGAACCAGAGGGTGGCAGTGATGAACCAGAGTGTTGCAGTGGTGAACCAGAGGGTGGCAGTGATGAACCAGAGGGTGACATCGATGATCCAGAGGGTGGCAGTGGTGAACCAGAGGGTGGCAATGATGAACTAGAGGGTGACAGTGATGAGCCAGAGGGTGGCAGTGATGAACCAGAGGGTGCTGTGATGAACCAGAGGGTGGCAGTGATCAACCAGAGGGTGGCAGTGGTGAACCAGAGGGTGGCAGTGGTGAACCAGAGGGTGGCAGTGATGAACCAGAGGGTGGCAGTGGTGAACCAGAGGGTGGCAGTGATGAACCAGAGGGTGACAGTGATGATCCAGAGGGTGGCAGTGGTGAACCAGAGGCTGGCAGTGGTGAACCAGAGGGTGCTGTGATGAACCAGAGGATGGCAGTGATCAACCAGAGGGTGGCAGTGGTGAACCAGAGGGTGGTAGTGATGAACCAGAGGGTGGTGTGATGAAACAGAGGGTGGCAGTGATGAACCAGAGGGTGACAGTGATGAACCAGAGGGTGACAGTGGTGAACCAGAGGGTGGCAGTGGTGAACCAGAGGGTGGCAGTGATGAACCAGAGGGTGGCAGTGGTGAACCAGAGGGTGGCAGTGATGAACCAGAGGGTGACAGTGATGATCCAGAGGGTGGCAGTGGTGAACCAGAGGGTGGCAGTGATGAACTAGAGGGTGGCAGTGATGAACCAGAGGGTGGCAGTGGTCAACCAGAGGGTGCTGTGATGAACAAGAGGGTGGCATTGATGAACCAGAGGGTGGCAGTGGTGAACCAGAGAGAGCTGTTATGAACCAGAGGGTGACAGTGGTGAACTAGAGGGAGCTGTGGTGAACCAGAGGGTGGCAGTGATGAACCAGAGGCTGGCAGTGGTGAGCCAGAGGGGGCTGTGATGAACCATAGGATGGCAGTGATCAATCAGAGGGTGGCAGTGGTGAACCAGAGGGTGGCAGTGATGAACCAGAGGGTGACAGTGATTAACCAGAGGGTGGCAGTGGTGAACCAGAGGGTGCTGTGATGAAACAGAGGTTGGCAGTGATGAACCAGAGGGTGACAGTGATGAACCAGAGGGTGACAGTGGTAAACCAGAGGGTGGCAGTGGTGAACCAGAGGGTGGCAGTGATGAACCAGAGGGTGGCAGTGGTGAACCTGAGGGTGGCAGTGTTGAACCAGAGGGTGGCAGTGATGAACCAGAGGGTGGCGCTGCTAAACTGCCCAGGAGCCCTGTGGTTGTGAGCCCCGTGCTCCTGAGCTGCATAGGGGTTGTGAGCCCATGTGCTACAGAACTGCCCCAGGGCCCAGTGGGTGTGAGCCCCCGTGCTGCTGAACTGCCCCTGAGCCCTCTCAGTGTGAAAATCATTTGTGCTTAATTACCTGGGAGCCCTCTGGGTCTGAGCACACATTGTGCTAAGTGCCCCCCTACCCCCAGTACATATATACCCGTACCGCACAGCACCATTATGCTCTTGCACCATGAAGTCTGGTGCCTGGATGCTCCTGATATGTGTAGGTGGTACCACTGTCTGGTGCAGTCAAAATGTAAAGTCATAACTTGCTACACAGCACCAATAAACACGTGTCCCCCTGGCACGGGTATGTGCATGTACCAGGCTTGGAGCACCCGCATGCCCCTGCACCCCACTGCCAAGCGCCAGCATATGCCTGTACAGGGCAGTTTAGTATGAGATGGGACATTGTCCAGCAGCAGCAGCTGCATGCGCCGGAACCCACTGAGCAGGAACAAAATGGCTTTGTACCAACACGTGCAGCAGAGCCAAACATATTTTTGCATCCATGAGTTTCCTGAGAGCCATCCCCGTGTAGCTCCTGTGACCAGGAGGCTGCTTTCTCCTCATCTGCTGCTCTGCTCGGTCTCTGACCCTTTATAAACAAGATGCATGTGAACTCGCATACAAGCCCCGCCTGTTTGGCCCCATCCACCACACACTAGTGGTATGAAACGTCTTCCCGCCCGTCCTCACTATAATGACCATCTCACTCAAGGGACCTCGGCGCCTTTTGGCGCACTGCCAAAGTTACAGGCACACGTGGTCACATATTTGTGCAAATGGCACAAAAATCCGCGGGTTTGTAGGAAACTTCGCAAACTCGAGGATTTGTTTGCCATTACGCACAAATTCACGGACCGCGAATTCGCAAATTTCGCCCATACTTACTATTGGATAGACTGGCAACATTGGGTCCTGATGGAGCAGCCTATGTTTGGCTGTCCTCTTTTTTGAAAGACAGGCAATTTTAAATATTCTCGTCATATGCTAGGTCAGGAACTTTCTTCTTGACCCCAGGAGTACCTCAGGGTTCCGCTCTAATTTTATGCTGTTCAATTTTTATGCCCATCCTCTTGCAGATGTGGTGAAGAGCTGTGGCTTGACATTGTTTTCATAGGCAGACGATCCTCACATTATTTTTTCTCTGTCGTCATCACAGCGGCACAACCCTCATGCCCTCAACCTCAGTTTAAGATGATTTGCTGCCTGGATGGAAAGTAACTCCCTTAAACTTAACAGTGACAAAACCGATGTGATGGTACTGGGCAGGAACCCATAGCTCTATGGTGCACAACACTGGCCTGAGTCTTTGGGGGCTCTTCCCCTAAAGTGAACATTTTGGGATTCTGGTTGGATAAAAAACCGCAAAAACAACAATTGATGGACAGAATTGCAGAACAATGTCATATATTCCCCCAGTACAGAGATCTGGGCCTAAATCCATTGTTTTTTTGCTCAGCATGCTATTCCAGTTTGGACCCAGCCATATGCAAATCAGTATTGACCCCTCGTCCAATGGGAACAGTCCTGCCCGAACTGCCAGGCAGAACCAGATTATCTGGATCATTCCCCATTCGGCACAAAGAACATTCATTAAGGCCTTGATACACTTGTGTGTGGACTATGGAAACATTTTCTACCTGGAAATCAATAAGGCATGTGCTCGTTATCTGCAAGTTGTGCAGAATTCAGCGGCTAGGGTCCTCTGCCAGCTTCCGAAGCATGCCTCGACCTCTGATCTTCTTTGCAAATCACACTGGCTTCCATTTAAAAAGAAGGTTGAATTCTAAACCCTATGCTTTATCTTCAAAGCTAGGGTTGGACTCGTTATATACAGGATCTGATCTCCCTGAACCAGCATAGCCGGATGCTGAGATCTGAGAATCAGGCTATATGCTGCGTGCCTAGCGTCCATCTGGCATGCACAGGCGGTCGCTCCTTTGCATACCTAGGCCCGAAATTTTGGACACTGTACGTCTCTGTTGCTATTTCGCAAAAACCTTAAAACTTGGCATTCTAATTTCTAATCAATCCTCTATACCGATGCTTAGCACAGGGAAACTCACTGGTTAGCCGTGTGCTCTACAGATGGTAATAATAAATAATAGCTAGCTAAGTTTGACTGGTGAATGTAGTTTTTTTTTAGTTTAAAACGTTACGTTGGTACTAACATTTCTTTTTTTTATTTATTATTTATTCAGTGTTTTATATAGGGCGACCTTGACCCCTTCGGGTATCAGAGCGCTTTACAGTAAAAACGTATTCACATCATTCTAATGTCACTCTAACATGTTGTTTCTTCGGTGAATATATATATGTGTGTATATATATAGATATATGTCTACTTGTGTTATCCCAGTCACTCTGCTGCACTCCAGCCGGAAATGCCGTAAAAACTGGAAACGGACACCAAAGCTTTGTGGTTGTAGCAGGTCTTTAGTTTATTTTTGCAACCGTCAGACGCGTTTCGAATACCGAAGTATCCTTGTTCACTAGCGAAAACGCAGTCCGCTTTCTGTTTTTATGCTGTGTTTTATTCATGATGCTTTCATCCCCCTCCACGTGATGTTATAGATATAGAGAAAACACTTAAAGCAAATTCGTATAGCGTAGTTGATATGCCCACGTAGTCACATTTCAGAATAAATTCTATTTTGTACCAGCGACCTGTTAGTGAACTGTTTTGTTTTAAGATGCTTGAATGCACAACGTGGTACTAAGAATGAGTCAATAAATGTATATGTCACTCCCACTGAAACATTAAACTGATTTGCCATTAAAATCAATAATGAAATAAATATATATATATATATATAAACATAAATATATCAATATAATAATATTTAAATAAATAGCAATCTCATATATATAAAAACAGTAATAACACAATTATTGTTTATCAGTTCACTTATGTACCATCAAACCATGATGACGGAATAAATTCCTGTATCTTATTGATCACGCGAGGGTATCAATTATGGATGTGCAAAACATAGCATAATGTACAAAAAATTAACAACAGGGTCCAGGGGCTACACATGATATTAGCTATAAAGTGCTATAAATACAATACCTAAATTGTGCAAAGTGTGCAGATAATATAGTCATTAGTGTAGAAGATTAAAAGTTATACATATTAAAAAGTCAATATGTATAATAAATTGTGATGTTAAAAATAGATTCATGGAAGAACGAGACAACAGAATTACAGTGGATGAGTGATAAGATTAATTCCTTGTTCTACTTGAAAAGGATGTGGTTTCAATGGGGTCTATTAAAGAAAATTGTGGAGATCCTAGGTATTAATTTACCCTCCGGGGTGCTTACTGTCCAGTTCAAGAATGAGCTTGGACTCCAATTTTCTTAATGCCTTCTCCCTATTGCCCCCCCTCAAATATTCTGGGATTGCAGCAATCACAAAGTATTGCAAGCATTTCAGGTCATTACCATGCACTGCTTTAAAGTGCCTGGCTATTGGGTATGTTGTGTCATTGTTAACAATAGCTCTCAGATGCTGGAGTATTCTGACATGTACCTGTAGCCTCGTACTACCTACACATTGGAGGCCACAGGTACATGGCGGAACATACACGGCGTACTCAGTTTTAACCATGAATTGTATTTTCATAAGGGCTAAACGGAGTTTTATATTTGGTTGTCGAGATACCAAATTTACAGGCCCTGCATAAAGTGCATTTGAGAAATCCTTCTCTGGTTTTGTTATTTTTAACATTTTCTGGATTGCTGCGCACTCTTTGAGATCTCATAGAGATTCCTCTACGGTATGTGATAGGAATCTTAGGCATTTCCGGAGCTATAACAGCATCCGTCAAAATTATAGGCCAATTGCGGTTGATGATGGATCTTATTTGGCGGTGTTGTTTGTTAAAGGTGAGAACAAGCCTAGGTGTATTATTAGCATCCATAGGCTCTGTGATGGCAACAGGAGGGTCTATAGATATATATATATATATTCCTAGATACATACATATTTACTTCTCTGTGACACTCGATAGCAGTATTGAAACAGTGGTCTTTTAGAATATATCATTTTTTTAAACTTTTATTAAAGAGTTTTTAAAACTACAGCAAAAAAGATAGAAGTATCACACTAAAATAAACATCAAGTCCATGTCCATCCATAAGAATAGATCAAATGAACTAGAAAAACAATAAATTATATTCTACTTTTTTATTATGCACATTTTGACTTTACATCGATATAATGAACGTATCTTCTTCAGAGGCGAGATGATCCTTTCAGGTGCACAGAGGGGTGAGTGCGCCGCCTAGCAACCAGTTTGTCATTCATCAGCATCAAAGTCAAAACTCTGTTCTTAAGACCAGTTTCACTTTGGCATTTCTTGTCTCTATTGCGAAGCTTTCTTGCACTTTAATTTCAAGGGAAGCAGAACACCTAGCAGTCACAACTACCCCTCCCCCCCCCCCCCCCCCCCCCCCCCAAGACCAGCATGATTAATGGTATCGTCTGGTAGATTACAATACCTGGAGGCAGTTACTGGCTTCCTCTCTCTCCAAGGAGCGACGCGTCTCACATCCAGTGTAAACAGTCGCCTGCCACAGCGTCATTATTACTATACAATGTAGGGCCATGAGCCGTCTGTTCATTAACGTTTTCAAATAATGCACCTGTCCGTTGGTTTCTCAGTTCTACACGAGGCTCGTCGTGTTGCTTCAAAGAGAGAACTGCCAATCTTAAGGATGGAGCCGTGGGTGTGGTTTCCGAATTAAAATGGTGTAGTTGATGTTTGTAGAAAGAAAACAGATAGCACTTTTGTAGCTAAAACTCAGGTAATTCAGAATGGAGTGTTTTTTTAAATTGAAAGCATCTCTAATGTGCTGCAAGCTATGAAAGCTTGTATACTTAACTATCCCAAGCCCTGTGCCTTCCTTATTTTGTAAACACTGGAAAGGAGTTTTATCTACCAACTGAGACAGAAAGGTGGTATAGTACAATTCCTATGTTAATGCACACCACGTTACATTATCTGTTTCTGATATTAGTAAATTTGATCTGGTGGTTAAATTGCACTGTCTCGGCACCTCAATCAATAAAGCTGAGTGCTCTGAGCAAGTCATTTTACACCCAGTATAAACAATCAATGACAACGCCAATATTTCAGATAGTGACTTCTAGTCACAGCTTCCTCACCTTTTAAATATTCCTCAGGAGCCAGACTGTATCGGAAAACTTTCCAGCAGTACCTCTATACACCAGTAGGTGATGCCATGTGGCTCCACACTGACGCGTTCAGCTCTGGGAATGACTTAGGAAGCCTATATAGGTGCCATTCCTGCACACTGACCTCAGTTCCTTTCTTTCTGCACCACCAGTGATGAATCCGGAGCTACTTCTCGTCTCTTTAAGACCCATCTTTACCTCAAAACAATTGCAAAATCAGTGGGCAAGGAAATGTCACCTCCCAAAACAACAGGAACAACAGGTTTTAGACCTTGTAGGGACTGTCACAAACAAATGTCTCCGAAAAATCCTCACCTGGTTTTCCTAGAGTTAAGTCATGACTCTAAAGCCTGCAGTGACTGCTAGTCAATGAACTTGAAGGCCATACGAGACCAGGAGATGAACTCCACATCGCCATGCACCGGAAGGCTCCGCACCAGAACAGCTCCTTGTGGAAAGTTCGATCCCATTCCAGAAGTGGCAGGTGATGTTCCAGAGTAGGGTCTTCATCTCAATCAAAGTTGTCGAATAAGTCAAAGAAAAAGCCCAAGAAATCTAAGCTATTGGCCTCCAGCTCCCCATCTTAGAGATTAAGACTAATTTTCTTACAGAAGTCCTTCAGCCTTGACAAACATGTACTGAACCCCTCTTATCTTTTAACAATGCCCTTACAGATACTTTGTTGGGAGCACGGGCCAAACCCTGCTCTGGATCCCTGATCACTTGTCAGATTGCGCAAATCTGCTGCCTTGCCGTGGGCAATCCTGTGGTTTTCGCAGGGATGCCCCATGCCACCAATCAATCCAACCTCTACAAGGTGCCCAGGAGTTTTGCAGTCAAAGCTGCGTTGACACCGCCCCAATGGTCAAAGTGAACGGTCACCTAGTTCTCTCCATAGCCCCACCTGATAAACCCCTTTAGTGTGCTGTTAGCTGAGCACAGTCACCCAGTGGGAGGCAGGATCTTATGATTATTGCTGGGATTGGTAGACCATAACATCATACAGGTGGGTCCTGCAAATTATTTGGCAGGTAAATTCCCTACCTTTCCTTCTCTTGGCGCTGCACCTTCCATTGTTCCGCCATCAACTGATTGAGGACCATCTCTCTATTTTGTGGCATGGAGTGTAAGCCCTTTTGGCCACACAGGTTATCAAGTGCCCCTGTCAGCCCCCCCATACCCATGCAGAGCTGACAATGGTGACCAACACAACACTTTTGGATTGGGGTGGCCATATAGGAGACGTAGAGATCCGGCGTAGTCTTGGCTACATATCAACTTTTTGAAGGTGAAAACCATCAGCTTGGAGTTGAAAATGTTCCTTCCATCCATCAAGGGGAGGCTGGTACAGTTGCTTATGGACAACACTACTGCCATGTGCTGCTGCAATAAGCAGGGCAGGGTAGGTCACGGACCCTGTACCAGGACGCCCTGCGCCTCTGGAAATGGCTGAACCACCAATAATTTTCCTAGTGGTTAACCACCTGGCAGGATCATTGGATGCTGATCATAAGTGGCAGTGCAACCTAGGGTGGCGATTGGTCTCTTTGTTGAATGATGAGAATCTTGGCGCAATCTGTTTGCCATCACTAAGAATGTGCAATGTCAGCACCCCTTTGCGTTGTAGTTTCCAAGGCATCTCTTGCTCAGAGATGCATTACAGCTGTAGTGGAACTTGGGACTCCTGAATGCCTTTCTCTAGATACTACTCTGCCCCTAGTTCTTAAGAAGATCAGAACCGACCGGGCTCATGTCATCCTAGTGGCCCCGGCATTGGATATGGAGGGCATGGTATCCAGAACTCCTGGGCTTGGGGCCTTTGCAATCTCCAAATTCATGCTTGGAGATTTAGTGGTGACATCTGAAAACTTTAAACCTTCCTCTGGAGGTGGTTGATGTCATCTTGCCAGACAGGTGTACCTCAATAAAAACTTTATACACCTGTTGTTGGGTCAAATTTCTGTCTTGATGTGTTCTTGTGCAGATAGATCAAACCTCCAGGCAAAGTTATCTGATGTTTTGTCCTTGGCCCAGGAAGCCTTTGCCCCGGGCACAGTTTGAGTCCTCCAGGAGTTAATGTTAATAACCATAAAAAAATAAATCCAATTCAAATGTATTTTCCAATCCAATTGGCTTCTTTATTTTCTGAGTATGCAGTCCTTCCGTACATTCAAAAGAACATCTCAACAATTTGACACAGGTACAACCACAGCCAACGCGTGTTTCTGAGACAAACCCCTTTGTCAGGGATTAAAGTTAAACAAAGAAGTACAATAAGCTCTCACAGCAAAGTAGAAGTTGATTATATTTCAAATGAAGGAATCAAATACAGCAGAACCCAAAAACTACACACTAAACATCACCATATTTCTTAGTTGATCTAATTCCCCTGTTTAGATTTAATTTCTCACATACTCAGCTGTGAGCAGGGACTTCACAATTAGTGTTTATCTTTCTTGTGTTATATATATATACTGTTTAATAAAAGATTGACATTAAACTCTTACCATTACTTGACATATTCATGCCTTATTTTATCTTACTCCACTTAATCATATAATTAGAAACTTAAAATGTTAGATCAAGAAAACCAGAATCAGTATGAAATCAAAAATAGAACATCAAAATTATGCTGTGTTTAAGACCTTTAAATCAATCCTATTGTCCATTCAAGAACATTGAAATCAAAAATCCAAGGCATCCACAGTTATACCTTAATTGCGACCCTTAAGGCAATCCTATTGTCATAGCAATCATCTCCATGGGTTTTCTAATCATGAATAAACTATGACTATAGGATTAAGTGAGGCCTTCCCCTGCACTCTTGAGTGTTGGTGTTAGAGGCCCTCCTCCACCCACAGGTTTTACCTGTGCCTCATCCCTGGTGGTCCAGTGAACCTCTATCTCCTTTCTCTCGCTCTGTTTTTTCTCTCCTTTTTCACTTGTTTTTCCCATTGTTTCTATCTCCCCCTTTCATTCTCCTTCTGTGTCTCCCTTCCTTTTTCACTTGTTTTTTCCCCTCATTTCATGCTCCCCTTCACTCTCCTTCTGTGTCTTTCCTCCGTTTTTCACCCTCATCTCAATCTCTCCCTTGCACTCTCCTCTGTGTCCTCTGTGTCTTTCCTCCACTCTGCGTGTTGCTTTTGCTTCCTTATTGGCTCTTCTTGACCTTTTTCTTGGCCTTTTTCCACTCGTTTTTGTCCCCGCCGCTGCTGCCCCGGGATCTCTTCCCCCCCAGTAAGACCAAAATTACCGGCTCCCCTCCCCGCTCCCGCCTCCCAGCTGTCCAGCCCTCCCTGAACCCTACTTAATGGCGGCCGTTGGAAGAACAGGCGAGCAAGACCACTGACTCATTGTCAGTGAAATTGCTCTCCCTCCCTCGCAGCTCCACGATTAAGTGAAACCTTCCCCCGAGCTCCTGCACTCTTGAGTGTTGGTGTTTGAGGCCCTCCTCCACCCGCAGGTTTTACCTGCTACTCATCCCTGGTGGTCCAGTGGACCTCTGTCTCCTTTCTCTAGCTCTGCTTTTCCCTCCCTTTTCCCTTGTTTTTTCCTCTTTTCATGTTCCCCCTTTCACTCTCCTTCTGTGTCTCTCCTCCTTTTTCACAAATTTTTCCCCTCATTTCAAGCTCCCCCCTTCACTCTCCTTCTGTGTCTTTCCTCCATTTTTCACTTGTTTTTCACCCTCATCTCAATCTCCCCCTTGCACTCTCCTCTGTATCTTTCCTCCACTCTGCATGCACTTGTGCTGCCTAATTGGCACTTTCCCCTCTCTTTTTGACCTTTTCCTCTGCCTTTTTCCATCAGTTTTTTCCCAGCACCTGCTGCCTCTGTGGCCTCTCCCTCCCCAGCACGACCAGAGTGACTGACTCCCCTCCCTGCTCCCGCCTCCTAGCTGTCCAGCCCTATCTGACCCCTACTTAATGGCGGCCGTTGCGGGCAAGACCAAATTGCACTTCCTCCGTCGCAGCTACACCATTAAGGGAGGCCTTCCCCCGAGCCCCTGCACTCTTTTGTTTTTTTTGCAGAGTTTCATATAGCGCGAACTAGACCCGAATCGGGTATGGGAGCGCTTTACATAGCACCAGTTACGTTACATGAGGACACACATTCATTTTAGGCACAGGGAGATTAAGTGATTTGCCCAGAATCACAGAAGGTTTCGGCGTCATTACTGAGACTCGAACCCAGATCCCCAGGTCCGAGATCGAGCCCCCTAGCCGTTAGGCCAACTCCTCTCCCTCTTGAGTTTGGTGTTCGAGGCCCTCCTCCACCCGCAGGTTTTACCTGCGCCTCATCCCTGGTGGTCCGGTAGACCTCTGTCTCCTTTCTCTCGCTCTGCTTTTTCCCTCTTTTTTCACGAATTTTTTCCCTTGTTTCTATCTCCCCCTTCACTGTCCTTCTGTGTCTTTCCTCCATTTTTCACTTGTTTTTCACCCTCATCTCAATCTCCCCCTTGCACTCTCCTCTGTATCGTTCCTACACTCTGCATGCACTTTTGCTACCTTATTGGCACTTTCCCCTCTCTTTTTGACCTTTTTCTCTGCCTTTTTCCACCCGGTTTTTCCCCGCCGCTGCTAGCCCATGGCCCCTCCCCCCAAGCACGACCAACCCAATTCGGCTCCCCTCCCTGCTCCCAGCTCTCCAGCCCTCCTTGAACCCTTATTTAATAGCGGCAGCCGCGCGGCCGAAGGCACTCCAAAGGCAAGCCCGTCTGCAATAAGCATGGGCGAATTTTGCGAATCTGGCGTTCGCGAATTTTGCGAATTTGCGAACTCGCAATCCGCAAAATCCGTGAATTCTCGCGAATTTGCGGATTTTTTTTTGTGTTCGCAAGGATTTCTGCCAGTTCGCAAGGATTTCTGACAGTTCGCGAGGGTTTTGTAACAGTTCGCAATCGCGAACTTACATGTCGGCTCGCAACGGTCACGATATGTTGTTTCTACGTCTGGTTCATCATCATAGGTTCCCAGCACCCTCTGTTTCACCCCTGCCACCCTCTGTTTTACCCATGCCACCCTCTGGTACATCAATGCCTTATGCCACCCTCTGGTTCATCATCACTGTAGATTATGGGGGGAAAAAGCAAGCACACCTGCCTGCTTCAACTGACATGAATTCATTTGGGGTTGATTTATTAATGTGTCACTGTTTTAAAATTCCAGTCTGGCACCTGCATCCTTATCTGTAATTTGCTTTCTGTTGCAGTGCAATTTTTTTTTCCAGGACCTTTGTGGCCTACTTGTAGCTATTCTATGAGCCTGCTGTGAGGGTCAGAGCAGGGTCATACAATTGTTGCAACTAGCAACTGAACTCTGGAGGGGCCCTTGTCAGGAAGCACTACAGGGAACGGTTACTAATGATGAGTGTGAACTTTTGAACCTGCTTTCACTTTTGCAAAACTCGTTTTTCTGCAGAGCAGCATTACAGCAACTTTAATGCCCCACCAAGCTTATATGAGAAAGTTGATTTCTAATCCAAAAGTTATCCAAAGAAAATCAAAAGGCCTCAAATCTAAAAAAGTGCAGGCAAATGTCAACCTGAGGAGTTATTCTGATAAAAATAATCATTTTCAGAAGGTCTATGCTGCTTGCTAGTAGATTTCTTGTGCAGAATTGCAATTTTTGTAATTTCGCGAGTGCGAAATTGTTGCTGCCCGCCGCACGTACATGTTCGCAATTGCGAACTTACACCGCAAAGAAAAAAAATCCGCTGCGTGCAAATTTGCGGATTTTGCGTGAAATTCGCGAATCTCGCGGATTGCGAATTTACCGAAAATCCGCAAAATCCGCGAGCGTAACGGATTTTCCGCCCACCGCCCATGCTTAGTCTGCAACCCGACTGCGACCAGCACCAGGAACCCTGGATCTCCGCCCCGCCAACGCTACAACCCAGCCGCACTCCACGCACTCAACCAACCACAACAACAACTGCAGGCTAGCTTCGCCGGAAAACACCCAGGGACCCTTCAGCTGTCACTGCTGCCATCAAACCGCCGGCGAGGAGGAATCGAAATCGTCCACAAATCCACCCTACGCCTGAGCACACTCCCCGACAAGTCCACAGACCTGATGGAACACCTTCAATTAAAGATACTGGCTAACCCCACCACCACCCTCCGAGGAACCCTCATGTACCAACCCCCTGGACACCGCAGACCTTTTGCCGAATCCATCACGGACATCATCTCCCTGCAGGCCATCGCATCCACCAACTACACCCTGCTGGGAACCCATAACTTCCACCTCGACAACCTACTGGACCCTAGCACCACATCCCTCCTGGACAACCTCCACAACATTGGACTCTGCCAGATCATGACCGAACCCACTCAGCAGGACACACCCTCGAACCCCTCTTCACAACAGGAAACTCCATCACCTTCAGCCACACCACCGAAGTCCCATAAACCAGCCATCGATGCGTCCACTTCACCATCAGAACACCCACCATCCACAGACACCAGCACCTGCTCCCACAAAGAAATTGGACCAGAATCACCGGCGACCAGCTAATCTCATCACTCAGCAACTCCACCCCTACCGTAGTGGAAAACGACGACCCCAATGCCGCATTCCGAACCCTGCACAGATGGATCACTGACAACACCAACACCTTAGCTCCTCTCAAGAAAAACAACAACACCCATGCCAAGAAACCTAGATGGTTTACCACTGAACTTCGAGAGTCCAGACGCACCTGGCGCCGCCTCGAAAAGGACTGAAGGAACAGCAAATCCACAGAAGCCCACAACAACTTCAGAGCCACCACCAAAGTCCACCACCAACTGATCAGAAAAACGAGGAAAAAAGTGATTGAAAACAGAAACTCCTTCCACACACACAAAGGAAAAAAACTCTTCAACATCATCAATGAGTTCGCCCAACCTTCCAGCGAGCCTCACCTGAGTACTTCACAGGTCTTTAAATTTACGTGTTAACAAGGCTTTGTTGTGAGGCTTTGTTGTTTTTTCACCCCTTCATCTCCACTCTGCTGGAAGAATTATCCCCCACAAAATTTTTAGTAGCCCCCCTGAAGAGTGGCTCTAGTTACGCCTCTGAGCGGGCCGCAGTCTCCCCCGATGTAACCTGCAATGGGGGCCTGCCTCCTTGTGGGAGATTACCAGCTTATTCAGTTGCTCTGAGTCCTCAGACACCCGTTCTCCAGCCCTGCTGCCAGGCCAACGCTGACATCGGAACCACTGTAATGCCTTCCCTGGAGGGCATCGCAGGGCAGCTCCCCGGACTTCTCCTGCGCAGCCCGGACCTCTCCCGGGTCTTTCAAGTTGACTCTGGGGGGGAAGGATGAACCGCTGGCCAACAGCATGTCTGCCGCTCGCAGCACTCCCGTGCTCAGGGTCTGGTCCGGTCCAGCCCACTACTTTCTCTGGGGTGACTCCACGGCACACTCCAGGAAGTGTCGGCACCCGCTGCGATCTGGAAGCAGCACACTACCGCAGCCTCAGGCCCCTGCCCCACAGTAGGCCTTGCGATCGTCGTCTCCAACGCCACCTCCCCGGACAGCTTCGGGCCAGCTGTTTGGGCTTATAGCATCCCGCATCCATGGCACAGCCGGACAGCTCTTATTTCAGGTTGGTGTTCTAAGTATTATGTCAGATTAGTTATCTTCGGCAGGAGCTCTGGGGCTTCGCATCTAGGTCGCTATCTTGCCTTGAGATGGAAATAGATGGTCAGCATGATGAACTTAAACATGTGAGGACATCCTAGGAGGGTAATTTTAAGGCAAATTTGAACACGGTAGTAGAAAGTCATGTGTTTTCTTGAGCTGCAGTTCTTGAGAGAAATTATTAAAGAATATGTTAGGCAGTGCATGCAATTTCCTGAATTTAGCAAATTTCAACATTAATAGAAGGAAATTATCAGAGCTCAGTGGGTAAATATAGTGATGAAGAAAAATATTATAATTGAAAGTGAACGCACACATTGGTAATCAATTGAGGCAAATATTGATGCGGGTGGTAAGTCGTTAGTTGTAAATTGTGGCATTCTGGCTGTAAAACATTTAGCTGCATCTAGTAGTTGCCATGCTGACAAGGTCAAGTGTTACAAATGTAAGAAATCTGAACACTTTCCATGTGTGCAAAAAATGAAAGTAAAGATGAGAGGTGTCACCAATGTGCAGGTGTGCAAAAAGGGAGTGGTCACAAGCATGAAGTGTCAGTTGTATGTATTGCTGTAGGCCGTTAAGAGCGTGAAGGTGGAGTGTATTGTGTTGCATCGGTGTACCATCCCCAGGGTGTATTCTTGTTCCCCAACTACGTATACAAATACGGAAACATTTAAGAAGTTTGAGGGAGTTGAATTAAAAATTATGATGCCTGCCTAGAAGGTTATTGTTGGGTACATTCACTTGTAGCAGGCTATCATTAAGGCTCAAGGGAAGAGAAGCACAAGTTAGGGTGTATACAGTGAAAAATTGTAAACTTTTGTTATGGGTATGGGAGCAGAAACATGTGATAGATGTGTAGTGACAGCTTGGATGTCTCAAGGAGCTCACTCATCATATCAACATGCAACAGGTGTTTGTTCCGTGGTTACACTCGGAAAGGAATTTTGAATTGGTGCTAATGGAAGAAGTTACGAAGCAATACTGTTGATGGTGTGAAGGAAATATTATTGAAATTACGGAGGCATCAGACTGTCCAGTAGCGTTGGCTCAAAAACCAAATGGTAAGGTCTAATGTGCATTGATTTTATGGACCTAAATTATTGTATATGAATGAGACAACATCCTCTCCCAAACGAAAATTAAATATCAGCAATGTTGAGAAAGGAAAGTGTGGTTTGTACTCTGGATTTGCGAGTGCACGTTACCAAATAATTCTACATCAAGAATCAAAGAATGTCATTTACAATTTTGGAATCTGTACATATATTTTTGGTCATGCATTCTGAACAAGTGCCTGCTTCTGCTCCTTTTCAGCATGCAATGCTTAGGTTGTTTGAAGGCGTTCCTTAAGCAGCAAAACTCCAGCATATCTTGGTATGTGGAGCCAACAAGGTGAAGCTTGATGAGTTACTGTGACTTCTGATGGATATTCTGAAAGATGCACACTTGATAGTTGGAACTGAGAAGTGCAAATATGCGGGTTGCAAGTTGGAGTACATATTTGGAACATACTATTTCGAGTGATGGACTTAAAACAAAAATGAAATTGGTGAAGGCTAAGGAGTAAGCGCCTAATTTATCTAATAGAAAACAATTGATAGAGAGTATGCCAAGTTTATGGATTACTTTGCTGAAAGAACACAGTCAATAAAGAAGTTATTGAAGAAAAAGGCATGGTGTGACAGGTGAGAAGCATGGGACAGGACATTTCAAGAAATAAAGATATGTACTGGAGATGCAGTTACGCTGAAACTGTATGACTCCAGAGATAAGACGACAATAATGACTAATATTAGTATGAATGGACCTAGGTCGTCATGAAACAAAAAATATATGGTGGAAGGGGATTGGCAGCAGTTATTCAGTAATTGAAAAGGAAGCATCTGCATATTAGTAGAGAATTATACGTTTTTGACGTGTGTGTGGCTTGACCGTTGTACAAGATATTTTGAAGTCAAGGTTGTCAAATCTTGGCACAGGTTTTGTTGCTACGCCATGTTTGGTTTTAACAGCACTGTGCACTGAATCTAACTTCTCCATGCTAATATTTCTAAGTCTCCAATATGGAAGACAGTGTGGTCGCATATCTGGTACAGGTGATTGGTATATTAGATAGTATAGTAGATTTGTCTGGTTAATGGAGAGGAACACTTTTTCTGCACATACTTGTAGTTGCAGTGCCACGTACATGGTTTCCAGATTGCATGTGAACATAAGGTCTAATGTGGACCCAGCTATGTCCATGGGCCAAACACCACCAGTTGGAAACTGAGAACATGTTTTAGAGGATGTCATTTGGGGAGAGGAGTTGGCCTAACAGCTAGGGCGAACGACCTCGAATCTGGGGAACTGGGTTGGAGTCTCAACAATGACGCTGAACATCCTGTGATTCTGGGCAAATCACTTCATCTCCCGTGCCTACAAAAATGATTGTGTGTTCTCATGTAACGTAACTGGTGCTATGTAAAGGGCTCTGATACCCGATTCGGGGCAAGTTTGCGCTATATAAAACTATGCAAAAAAAAATAAAAAATCATAGAATTGACGACCATCAAGTCTAATTCACCCATGGTCAAGATTGTATTGTCTTTGGAGTGTGGGTGGAGTTCCAGTTCAAGGAATCCAATATGAAAGTATTGGTTTATCCAGAGCGTTAGTACTCAACTGCTACAATGAAAATGTAGGGATGCATCAGGCAGTGCATGGCAAGTGTTAGAGGCAAGTTAACATAGGGTAATGGTGTGTGCCGATTAAGGAGCACAGAGCAGAGAAGAGCCGGCAAGAGATACTGATTCCAATGCATTTACAATAGGAAAGTGTGTTGAATGATGATGAGAGACAGGGAGTTTGATAAGTGTAGTGTATGGTAGAGGTGGTGAGGAGGTTGATAAGGCTTGCAGATTTCAACACTATTCTCTTTTCGTATTTTCTAAGCCCTGAAAGATATATTCATAGGTCATCAAGATCCTGTAATTAGCTAAGATCATGGAGGCTCTGTTACTCCAAACATTGATAGCGAAAGTGAAGTAGGGATGTACTCCTTTTTGATGGCTTATGTTGTTTGGACGGTGGGGTTCTTGCGTTCTGTTAGTGTGCCTGTGAATATTCCCATGGGTAGGATACCCTAGCAGGCATCTTCGCTGAAGTCAAACTCTACAGGAACTGTTTGCCTCTATCCTGCCCTTGAGCAAGGAACATTCTCAGTGCCCAGGCTACGCTGCCAGACTGCATCTGTCAATGCAGCGTTGCTGGAGCTGACCCTACATACAAGTAAGAGCAAGCTGAAAACTTACAAACTGCTTTCTAATATCCTCACCCTCCAGTCTGACATATCTGTTTGTATCCATGATCTAATTACTCAATGGTCTAATGCATGGGTACTCACAAACTTTCTCTCGGGGGCCAAATTTACACTGTGGTTTGTGTCCGAGGGCCGCACCAGTGGGGGCGGGGTCAGTGGGGGAGGGGGGCGGGTCTAATGCATCCATTGCAAGAATCTGTGTTTGACCAACATCATTGTTGCAGGTTTGAATCTTGTAGATTTCCCTTTGATTTTATCCTTCTAAGAATTAAGAAATTGAGAACCATTGAGATGGGTGATGATAAACATCCGTTATGCAGTGAAATGTTTCCGTTCAGTGTTAACCTGCACTTTTGAAAATCTTATTTGCTATGAGGGTTTCTAAATCTGATATCATGGTGCAGGTTGGCAATCTCACTCCAACTGTCTTTTTTTGGATATTGTAGTTGTTTAAATACATCAATCAATCAGGATTTGGAGAGTGCGGCTGCTTCACCCGTAACGATCTCGAGGTGCTATGCCTGAGTGCCCAGGATTGGCATCCACAGGCCCTGGAAGAGCTTCCCCAAGGTGAAAAGCCCTGATCAAGCCCCACCTCAGAGCGCCTGTGGGCCCTGGTGACTGGGGTCCATCCTCCGGGCCACTATTTCTCACAGTGTGCAGCACAGACATTTGAAGGCCCGGGGAGGGCACCCCTGCTTCAGGTTTGAAATGCTCTGAGTGGGGCCTGATAATGGGTCAGTTGGGGTTCTCATGCTTGGATGGACCCCAGGTAGGGCCGAGGGCTTTGTCTGAACTAGGGCCCGGCTATCTGGTGGAGTATCTTGTGGTAGTGAATGAGATAGCCAGATGAGTGGCCTGTCCCAGAAGTCCGGATGATGGCTCATTTAAATCTTCTAGCCCAGTGAGTGCTCCAGAAGGTCAAATGCATTTACTTGAATGTCACTCTCTGTCATCCAGTGTGCACTTGTTACAAGACACCTTGTGTTTACCCTTCACCAACAGATGTGGGTAACCTGCTGAACCTCATTTGGGAAAATGAATTCCCAGAAAGTGTGGGCAATAAACTAACTATCGTTGATAAAGTTTCTGCCCTTTGTACACACCTGTTGCTTCTACAGATTGGATGGTTTAGTGAGATTCTCAGATTGGCCACCCCACCATGGGTCAGCAATGGCACTGGTGGACCACAAGCCGATGATCAAACTTCACTATCTAGAGAAAGTAAAAGTCCTAACAAGGTTGTGAGAAACTGGGTTTCTGGTCGAAGCAGGAACCACAATCTTAGTCAGGGTAAGTCAGACACGCACCCTAAAATAATCTGTGTTCACCCTCTGGTATCTTGGCACAGAGCAGTCAGGCTTAACTTAAGAGGCAATGTTTAAAGTATTTTGTGCAAAACTTCAGTCAGTAACACAGTGAAAACACCACAAAGCTCTCCAGATTAGATAAATATCATATATTCTTATGAGTAAAACAAGATCCAAATAACATAGATCCAATAATTCAAAGTCAAAATATTCATTTTTAAAGAAGAAACTGTTTTGTAGTGCTTAGAAACAAATAGCGCTTGACCAGGGCAAATACAAGGTTCAGGCTAATCGCGATGGGGCGGGGATCAGAAAGAGGGGCCAGACTTGGCCTGCTCAACAGTACCTTAGATGTGCCATCGTAGATTGTGATGCATGGATCAAAGGCATTGTGTCACTGTTGATCCTCCTGATATAGGCATTGCTTCGGTTCAGAGTTGCGCAAAATTAAAGATGCATCAAAAGTCAAGATGCGATGAACATCAGGGCGATGCGTACTTGTAGATCTACTGGGCTATAGACGATGTGAGCAGCACAAAGTGATGCATTAGTGCCGAGCCCCGTAAAGTCAGAGTTGAGTCAGAAACAGGGGACGATGCGTCGCACAGTTGGCAATATCGTGCAGCAGTGGCAATGCTCAGTGTCAAGGGAAGTGCACCGGCTCCAATCAATGCAACATCATCAATGCATGGATCTTTTTGTTTGCAGCACTTGGTTCTCACTTCGAAGGCCCAGGACTGGATCGGCACCACTTGGAAGAGCAGGACTCACAGCAGGAAGACTCCAAACGCTGGTTGCGTGTTGAAGAGAGAGTCTCAGATATCCCTGAGATTTCAGAAAACAGGAGGCAAGCCAACAAGTCCTTGAAGATACTTTGGTTCTGGGATGTAGAGGTGCAGGTTCAGTCCTTTCTTCCCTGCCCTGGCTCCAGACTCACTACGGGGAGTATACAACCCTTTGTGTGGGGACAGGGCACACACAAAGGTTTGTAAGGTGTAAGTGTCAACTCCTCCCTCCCACCCTGCTTAGGATGACCGATCAGCATGTAGGTGGCCCTCCCTGTCATACCTACCCTTCCTTTGTGTGTGGCTGTCTAGAGGAAATGCAGGAAGCCAGCTGTCATCCACCCCAGACATGTATTCCAGAGATAGGCAGAAGGCACCCAATGGTTACAGTAAGAAAATGGCAACTTTCTAAAAGTGGCATTTTCAGAAATGCAATTATACAACCAACTTCACCATAAGTTGTATTTTTAAATGTGATTCCAGAGACACCAATATTGGGGTCCCATCTCTTCCCAATTGGAAATTACACTTATAAAATGTAATATGGACTTGCAGTAGCGAAACTCAAATTTAAGAGTATTTCACTACTCGGACATGTAAAACTTAAAGTATAGGACCTACTTTTTAAATATACTGCACCCTGCCCATTGGCTCTGCTGGGCCTACCTGAGGGGTGACCTACATGTAATAAAAAGGAAGGTTTGGGCCTGGTAAGTAGGTTAAGTTGCCAGGTCGACATGGCAGTTTAAAACTGAACACGCAGGCGCTGCAATGGCATGCCCGAGACATGTTTGAATAGTTACTTAAGTGGGTGTCACAATCAGTGCTGCAGACACACTAGTACCATTTAATTTGCAGGCCTTGGGCACATATAGTGCACTTAACTAGGGACTTATAAGTAAAAGTGTGTCAATTGTGGATAAGCCAATGTTACCATGTTGTACACAGAGAGCACTTGCACTTTAGCACTGTTTATCAGTTTTTCTATCAGTGGTAAAGTGCAAAGAGTCCTAAAGCCAATGAATATGAATTCATCAAAAAGGGGAGGAGGAAGGCAAAATGTTTATAGGTGATCCTGCAGAAAGGGTAATTTCCAACAAAGGTTTTCTCAGGTAGAATTATGGAAGGATCATTAGCGATGAAGCAGCCCAGTCCCGCATGGCTGGATTGGGGTTTGTAGACTTCTGCGGACACCCCTGGATTTCCGGGCATGCCTGTGGTGGAACGGCCTGCCTCTGTTTAGGGGTGGTGCTCCGTGGCCAAGAACCCGGAAACTCTCTTCTATTTATATAGACTGACTTCCAATGGGTGTTAAGCGGTAAAAAATTGTATCTTCTTTAATTAGCCTCTGCTCTCATGCCATTTTGTATACCAGCCCCATTTTGTGTTTCTGCTGGGACTCTAGTGAAGTTAGAAGTTACGTGTTCACTGAAAGCTGGTTGTATTGATAAGGCTCTCATGTCAGAGTCAGCAGCCCTGCCCTGCCGAAGGACCTATGTGCACAGATGTCAAATCTGATAGCCCACCAACGCCTGTAACCTCCCTTGCCTATTTACAAAGATGGCGTCAGTAGGAGTTTATCAGGATTTAACAGTTCAGCATGTAAACACTGTGTAAAGGGTTGCGTAAGGGGTTGTGTAAGGGGCTGTGTAAGCGTTATGTAAAAATGCTAAAGAGGATCAAGTTTCAGAACTAGAAGAAACGCTTTGCTGGCAAGCCCCGCATCCTTATGCGCCAAATCCTGTCGGGAATAATGCAGTCCCGACGGCCCCTCCCCAGTTACCCCCAGTAGTTCAAATGAATCGTCCATTGCCTGCTGTAACCCTTGTCCTTGATAGAAAGATTGGAGACCGTACACCCACAACTCCTAAACAACGTCATAAATCTACCCTTACGGAAGATGACAGAGTGGTTTTATTGGTTAGGGCTTGTGAAGGGGTTCGGGATTTCGATATACGATTTGGATGAGGTTTTCACGACTTTAACACAATACCCACAAATGACTCAGCAGTAAGTTGTAGGGGAAATGGCTAATGCACTGATAGAGGGCTGGAGGACTAATATGGATGAGAAAGTCTCTAGTTTTTTATTAGGATATGTAAAAAGGCAAATGAAGGAGCGCTGACCACTGCTCCTTTAAAACTAGCTGTAGACAAGATAGCTACTCAGAAAAGAAAACTTAAGAGGCTCATGTCGCCCTCAGCGAAAGCTTTTCCTATGCGAGAAGCGACCCCTGTGTTTCAAGCAGCAGTCGGTGATGGTCAGGGTGCTAACTCAGCTGGGTTCCGGTTTCAATGGATTTATTCCCCTTGGAAGCGATTTGACGTATTGGCCCTTAAAAATTCTTTACCTGACCTTAGAAAAAAAACAGAGTACATTTTATGAGGAATTGAATGCTGCCGTGACTTCTTGTGTTATGACTTTAGTTGATATTGATATGTTTTTTCGGATTGATATTGCCCCCTGACCTTTGGTGTATGGTCCGCAAACAGGACCATGCTGCTTTTGGTGGTCCTTGGGTGCAGATACAAGCAGTGGATATTGATAGGAAGGCAGGGGAGAAACCACCACAGCTTATATTAGATTTACCGGGTCACACATTTAAAATAGATAGTGCCACCAAAGAAAATATCATGGGCAAAATTGGTAGCTTGCAAACAAAGGAAAGATGAGCCCTTGATTACAGCGACCAGCAGCAGTGTTACTGGGACCAGAGGGGGCTGGGACTCGCCGCCCCAGGGTGCCTCGCACCTTCCCACGCGTGCCAAAAGCGTCATCGTCAGCACCAGGAGATGCCAGTTTAAAGGACAGAGCGGGCGGCGCCCGTCCGAGACCGATCGAAGCTGGGCTGGGTCACACCTCTAAGAAGTCCAATTGAACAAGGCGGGTGAGTCCTCCATCAAATTTACAGAGTTGTTTTAGTCACTTTCTGACTGAATAATCTCATTTCAACCATGGGAAAACGCACTACATTGCCGCCTGCACGCCCCATCACAACCAGCATTAACAGCATGCTTGAGAGGGTTGTCAACATTGTCTCAGGCGAAATTGCACTTAGAGAAAGACGCCGGTCCCTGGACGCTGAAGGACGGGCGGCTGTTACTCATCATAGAGGAGCCCCACCAGATAACACACTAGAGCATCCTCTATTGCCACTTTTTGACTCTATTGACCCCGAGGCTGGAAATCCATCTGCCACAAACGAGAGTGTTAGTAGTTTGGAGTTAACTGAAAGCGAAAGAGAAAGATCGGGAAACCCACTTGCACTAAAAGGAAACAACCCACCCGCATTACCCCCGCTTGGAACAGTGTCACCACTTGGATACAACCTCCCACTACTAACTTTACTCACCTTACTGAAAATACAAGGATTCTTAATGATCCTCCTGCATTAGCTTTAGTCACCACAAACTTGACCAGTTCAATTGGCACACAGACCGAGCCATTATTTTGCCTTGGGGGTTGTGGGGACGCCATTGTTGTTCTGGTGAATAATCAAGTGACTGTTCTCTTAGAAGAAAAATTTGAACTACTTAAGGCTGCTGTTGACAATCTGGTTGCAATTGTTGGAGGGGGGTTATGTGGCCGGGAGTGCAGAAATGCCTACATGCTTAAAGAAAGGAGGTAGGGGCAACATGGGGGCAACAATAGCTACATCAAACATCTTGACCACAACACAACCCTCCTTACCTGTAAGTAAGCCTTATCATACACTAGACCAAATGCTGTCCCCCCGCCCCAAACTTAAATCCAGTTACTAAGGGAAATAGTGCTAAACCTATAAGCAATCCACCTACAATTACACGCACTCACCAGCGCCAAGAGAATGCAGGTGCCCAAAATTCCACAGCTGGTAACTTAAGGTGCAGTGCATGATCACACTCAAGCAGTAATGCCCCGACAGCTAACCGAGATATGCTGAGCTTGCCTCCGGATGCCTGTCCCTATGTCCTGGTCTTAACAGGGGTCCCGCCACTAAAACAAGATAAGCGGGAAACATGGGAACAATTGCGCAACAAATGCGCCAATTGGCAATCAAAACATAGGAGGCTACAAGCCAACTCCAAATGGAGGGACATCATCATGGCACGTAGAGTTGGGTGGGTTGGTACCTCCCAAAAAAACTTTGAAGGCGATTGTTTTGTAATTAACTTTCAAAGCCCAGCTCTCGTGAGATATCTATTAAGACTGTGTGAGTCTGAAACCCCTATGAACACCAACATCTGCCCTCTACCTCTTGGCTACTCTTACAGATCATACAATGGGCCAGGTTCTAATGTGTCCCCCTTTGTTTATTCTGAGAATAAGTTTGAAGCCCTTTCAGATCTGGATATGCAAGATTGACTACCATTTCCCGTGTTAGTAACACCTCAAATTGAAAATCTCCAGAATTCAATAGAAGTAGAAACACCTGTTGATACTGGTTCCCATATTCCCCATACATCATGCCCCTCATTAAAGCTAACACAGGCTAAAAAAGCAAAAGATAGCCCTATTGACCCCATAACCAACCTAGGTGGGTTGAGAGTTCTGTCATGGAACATAGCTGGGCTAAGATTAAAAAAAGGTGATATTGCCTGGCTACGTTTTGTGAGTACCCACCATATTATAGCATTGCATGAAACATGGGAGCCCACTGACCACTTCTTCTTGGATGGCTATATATCATTCTGGAAACCCGCTAAAAGGGTCAAGCATGGGCAGAGCAAGGGGGGGCCTCATTTTGCTGTTTAGTCTCAAACTTTCCTTTAACATTACATCAATTAAAGTGTGCTCACCCCACGTGTTAGCTGTAGAACTGACAGGAGAGAACTTATCTACATTCCCCATAGTAAACATTTTTATAACTCCTTTGCTAGGGTTAGTGAGACTGAGCACCGAATGGCTTTGGAGTGTTTTTTATCTGCCTATGGGGAAAGTTCTGATGATTATTATAACACACTAATTCTGGGAGATTTTAACACTCGTCCTTGTCCCCTTAACTGTTTGGCATCACTAGAGGAGGAGGCTGGTTTTGCAGGGGCTAAACCATTTTGAACATTTGCCATCTGGCGCCCTAATAGAAGGTATTCTATCAGCCTATAATTTGTACTGCCTACAACAGTTAGATAATCCTGTTCCTGTAGCTAACTATATTGGCCACGGATGTCAATGCGTAATTGACCACATATTGGTATCTTCCTTGTTAACATCTGCTGTAGGAAACTTAAAAGTTAACCAGAGTCAGTTTAGTGATCATAACCCTTTGACACTGGATCTCCAGCTACGTGCTGTTTTTAATGATATGACCGTTAGTCAACTTACTAATATTAATATAAAATCTAAAGATCGAGCACGTAGAATGAGATGGGACAGGATCACCCCCGAACGTTTTATTAATAATTTGTATACCACTTGTGCTTCAGAGTTTAAGGTGTGCTTAGACCAGGAATCTCACGCTACTTCCATCTTGGATGCCTTTGAGTCAATTACTAAATATGTTGCCTCTAATCTATCTACCACGGTTAGAGTAGCTCGCCCAAAGCTGAAAAGATGGATTGATGACACCTAGATGACTACCCATAAGGAGCTCGTGCAGGCTCTTAAGCAAAAACCGAGGGTGGCCTCTTTGGTTAAAAACAGCAGAAAAGAATACAAAATTGCAGTACAGACTTGGAAAAAACAATTGAGGGAGATGGCTTGGGAGGAGCTTAGCCAAGCCAGTGTGTTGTCAAATAGTGCTTAATTCTGGTCTGTTATCAATAGCCCCCTTTTTGATGATACATCCAACACCGGTGCAGAGTGTTTAGTACCTGCAGAAACATGGGTTCAGCATTTTTGTAAAATGTATAGTGATAATTGCCTGGAGAACCCCGTGGGACATACCGTTCCCGGATTACTAGGTCGTCCGCTGATGAGGTCCATAAAGCTATTACCTCGACATCAGGAAGAAGAGCACCTGGTCCCAACGGTGTACCGGCCGACCTTTACACGGCAGATCCTAAAGTCTGGGCTATGATCTTAACCCATGTTTTTAATGCAGCCTGCTGGTTTGGCTTACCGCTGTCATGGGCAAAGGCGGTGATCATCCCCACTTTTAAAAAATGCACCAGGGATGACCCAGCATGCTACAGGCCAATTTTGCTTCTTGATTTGTCGGCAAAAATCATGGGGAAAGTGGTCTTGGAGTGCATAACAGCTTGGATTGACAGCCCCAACATTATATTGGATTTACAGTACGGGTTTAGACTGGGGAGGGGGACTTTGGCCAAGTGCCTTAACCTCCACCTGGTGATAGGAAAGTATACTGTCGCCAGCGGGGGGAATTTGCACCTGGCCTTTAAGGACCTCTCCTCAGCTTTTGATCTAGTTAATAGGTCTAAAGCTATGGCTGATTCTCTAGGATGTGGGGCTAGACACCCATCTGATAGGTTTTTTGGTCACTGCCTATGACAATACCACAGCGGCAGTCTGCTTTAATGAAGATGGTAGCCTGACTGATTCTTGGGCGGTCAAAAGAGGGGTGCATCAGGGATGCATATTGGCCCCTCTGTTATTTACTCTATATATTAATAAAATAGGGCACTCCCTGACAAATTGCTGTAAAGATATCCCAAGAACAGGCGCTAAAATGATCCCGGCACATTTATATGCCGATGGCCCGGTTTTAATATCCAGAACTGCTAGGGGGCTGCAATTGTTATTAAATTGTTTTATAGATTTTATGGATTCTTTGGATCTAATTGCAAATTTTAAAAAATCACATGCAATGACAATAGGCTCTAGGAAGGCAGCAAAAGCAAAATGTTGTTGTAAGGGGACTGAGCTAACCAAGGTGTCCACCCTCCCATATCTGGGGGTCCTCTTTGATGACCAATGCTCATGGTGTGCACAACGCACACTTAAAAAGAATGTTTTAGCTAGAGCAGCAGGGGCAACACTAGATTTTGCTAAAAGAATAGGCTCTAAGCCTTTCCCTGCGATTTTAAAGATGTATAATGCTAAGTGCATCCCCATGACTACCTATGGTAGCGATATTTGGGGTTGCAAGGATGCAAAAGAACTACATGGTGCAGAAAATAATGTTGTGCGTATACTTCTTTCTGTACCAGCATCATCCAGCCCAAACTTTAACGTACATGAGGAGATGGGAGTGGGTTACATCTCAGACCTGATTGTGGTTGCCCCACTTCTTCGCTGGATGAGAATTTGTGCCCAATCAACCCCAAACTTGAGTCAATTAATAATCCAGGATTGTTTAGCCTTGGAGAAGGCACTAAAAATCTCATGGCTTAAATACATTAAATATCCGACGGAGAAGCTAGGCTGTTCCGAATTGTTCATGTCTCCCACTCCTTTGACTAAGTCCCCCGTTAGAGCGGTTAAACTGAAGTTTTTAGATAGATACCGATGTCTCAGAGAGGAAAAGGAACTAACTAAGCCCTTGGTGAGAAAGTATGTCACACTGAGCCTGGGCCAGCATATGCAACCATATTTGACTTATATAAATAAAGTTCACCATCTCTTTATTCTAACAAGATTTCGCTTAAATATGGTACCCTGGCTACTGGCCTTTCTGAAAGGTTATCATAAATCAAATTCACCAAATAGGTGCACATGTGACAATTTCTCAGAGCAAGACACTCTACATATCATGTTCTTTTGCTCCCACTATGATCACCTCCGCAGAAAGTACATCCTCCCACTACTAAAGGATCAAATCTTTGTGCATGTAAGGCCAGCTCTGGTTTACTTGCAAATGTTAAGCTCTCCTGTAATCTGCTTGGGGGTAGCCAGCTTCCTAATTGGTGCAATTAGGCACAGGTATAGGATGTCGTAGAGTTAACCCCTCTGAACAAGTTGACAGTATGACTGCGGATCATCATCTAATGCTACCTAATGGTCATAATTGTGGTTTTTTATCCTCTGTATGATGTTTTAATGGATTTTAAATACATAAAGAAATGAATTATTATTTGATGCTTATATGATGTTTTATTCTTATAGCTGTTTTAAGTTGTACTTTTATGGCTCTAACCAGCCGAATAAAGTTGATTTAACTGACTGACTGACTGAGTCAGTCCCTGTTTTTTTCACAAGGTTTGAAACGACATTTCATGATTACAGTGGTCAAGACACAACTTCTGATACAGGTCAACATTTATTTGTGGACAAATTTGTAGCTAACTTGTTACCTGAGATTTCGCAGAAATTACAAATAGCTGAAAGTACATGGGCTTCTTCAACTCCGCCAAAGATTTTGGACATGGCCCAGTATTATGAGAATCAAGTAAATGATGAAAAAGAAAAGAAAGAGGGTAAAACTATGGAATTCAAACCTAAAATGTTGTTGCAACAGGTTTATGGGCAACAGAGAGGTAGAGGTCGTGGAGTATTTAGAGCTGACCTCCCAAGGAGGACTAATCAAGATTCTCAGACGCTGAGTTTGTTGGGACGGAATCAATGTGCATATTGTAAACAGGACGGACATTGGCGATCCGGCTGCCCATTGCTTCATGAACAAGGTAGAGGTACGGGACGGGGAGTGACAAGGGGCCCTCAGCAGCGTCCTGGTCCTAGTAATAGACAGAATTATTTTGACAATCCTGCCCCAACGAAAGCCTATTATGCCTATGATTTTAATGCATCTGATATCACTGGTATCTATTTTAACTTGGACAGCATAGGACAAGAGGAGGGATCGGTTTCCATACTGATAGATCAGACAGGCCCATATGTTACTGCTGAAATATTGGGGACCTCGCAAAAGTTTCTAGTGGATACTAGGGCTACATGAAGTGCGCTTTCTAATAAAATGATCCCTGGGACTCCCTCATCTGGTCATAATAACCTGGCCGTAAAGCCTGTTCTTAGTTCCATGTCTAAACTGCTAGATCCTACTATTGGGCCGATTACTGCTAGTTCATTGTTCCTTCTTGCACCAAATTGTCCTGACAATTTGCTAGGTCTCGACTTACTCAAACATTTCCATGCACGCATCTATTGTTCACATGATGGTGTATATGTTACGTTTGTTAAGTCAATGCGTAATAAGCAGTATGTTATTGATGAAGTCTCACATGCATTATTCACTGTCCTGCCTTCTGCATGGGTGGAGGGAGATACTGATGTGAGTTTGTTATCTATTGAACCGGTACACATTCAGGTTAAACAAAATGCTGTTTTGCCCAGCATACCTCAGTGTAAAATATTACAGGAAGGTGAAAGCGCCTTAGTTCAGAACATGGAGGATCTCATTGTAAAAGGAGTAGTGGAAGAGGCTGATAGCAATGTTTGTAACAACCCTATTTTGCCTGTTTTGAAGCGTTCCATTTCTGAAGATCAAGAAAAGTTTATTGTTTTGTAATCGATTTGCCTGAAATCAATAAAATAGTTGTGCAACAGTTTCCTGTAGTTCCAGATATTACTACTTTATTGACAATGATTCCAGCCACAGTTTGTGTTTTCTCGGGTATTGACCTCAAAAATGCAGTCTTTTCCATTCCCATTGCTCCCCCTAGCAGGTATTTGTTTGGTTTCTCTATTAAGGGTCTATCATTCCAATTCTGTTGAGCTCCCCAGGGGTATTCAGAAAGTCTGAGCATTTATAGTCAGACCCTTAAACGTCAACTTGATACCTTGCAGTTACCTCCGAGCACTTCATTGTTACAATATGTGGATGATCTACTGATAGCAGCCGATACCACTGTACTTTGTATTGAGGCTACCCTGCTATTACAGACTCACCTTGCAAAATTAGACCACAAAATTCTGAGAAATAAGTTGCAGTTTTGTCGACTAGAGGTTACCTATTTAGGTCACCTCTTGTCGAAGGAGGGAAGGACACTGACTAAAGGCAGAATTCAGGCTATCATACATATACCTATTCCTCAAACGCAAAAAGACGTTAGGGCATTAATTGGTATGGTGACCTATTGTCATCATTGGATCCCAAATTTTTCACTCATTATTAAACCCTTCTTGCCCTTATGACCAAAGATACCCTGTTTCCCTTGCCTTGGTCTTTTGATTGTCAGGATGCATATCAGCAACTTCAAACAGCGTTATGTTCTGCACCTGTATTGGGAACACCTGATTATACGAAACCATTTTCTCTTAATGTGCACAAATGTAAAGGTTATGCTTTGTCTCTCCTAGCACAGCCACAAGGGGACAGCAACGCCCATGTGCATACTTTTCTGTGGTTCTGGACACTGTGGCCAAGGCTCTCCCTGGTTGCCTAAAAGCGGTGGCAGCAACTTTTCGATCAGACAATCAGCAGGTCTTGTATTGGACCACAAATCTATGGTTTTTGTTCCCCACTCAGTCGGTGTATTATCAAATCAAACTAAGACACAAGATTACCAGGTACAAA
This sequence comes from Lissotriton vulgaris, assembly GCF_964263255.1. Classification (NCBI taxonomy): domain Eukaryota; kingdom Metazoa; phylum Chordata; class Amphibia; order Caudata; family Salamandridae; genus Lissotriton; species Lissotriton vulgaris. Next base: position 280,716,859 of record NC_141689.1, on the reverse strand, counting down.
CTCACTCAAACAATGTCTAACCCTAAATCCTGACACTTTGTTCCCATTGCCTTCAGAACAGCCTAGTGATATACACAATTGTATTTTCACCACTGAAGAACAAACTAAGGGTCGAGTGGATCTTACCGATACTCCTTTGTTTGATGCCCAGGGTGAATTGTATATTGTATTGTATTGTAATTGCATTTGTATAGTGCTTACTACCCCTGACGAGGCATCAAAGCGCTTTTTCGGCGAATAGCACGCTACTCTGGGACCCATAGAGGATTAGTGTTGAATTAGTATAGTGAAACACGCAAGAACATTTTAAGTGGTGGATAAGTTAGTCAGTTATTTGGATTCGCAAGGATAGCAGAAGGATAGAAGAGGAAAGCATGTTTGTATTTATATAGCGCTTTTAACTCCTGATGGGGGTGTTGAAGTGCTTTTTTTGGCCAGTAGCATGCTACTCAAGTCAAGTCAAGCCAAGTCAATGAATTTATATAGCGCGCTACATACCCAGAGGGTCTCAAGGCACTTGAAGAGGGGTGGGGAATTACTTGTCGAATATCCAGGTTTTAAGTTGCTTTCTGAATGCTAGGTGGTTCTGAGTGAGGCGAAGGTGAATGGGAAGTGAGTTCCAGGTTTTAGCCGCCAGGTAGGAGAAGGATCTTCCTCCCATGGTGGTTTTGTTAATGCGGGGTACAGCGGCAAGGGCTTGGTTGGAAGAGCGTAGCTGGCGGGAGGGGGTGTAGAAGGAAAGTCGTGTGTTGAGGCCTTCGGGTCCAAGTTCGTAAAGAGCTTTGTGTGCGTGGGTTAGGAGGCGGAATGTTATCCTCTTATTGACGGGGAGCCAGTGGAGGTCTTTCAGGTGACCAGAAATGTGGTGTTTACGTGGGATGTCTAGTATAAGTCTGGCTGCTGCGTTTTGGATGCGTTGGAGTTTTTTCTGAAGTTTTGCGGTGGTACCTGCGTATAGGGTGTTTCCGTAGTCCAGGCGGATTGTAACCAGTGCGTGGGTGACCGTTTTTCTAGTTTCGGTGGGGATCCAGCGAAAAGTTTTTTTGAGCATGCGGAGAATGTTGAAGCAAGATGATGAGACGGCGTTGACTTGTCTGGTCATCGAGAGTGAGGAGGATTGATGGTGAATTAGTATGGTGAAATATGAAAGTAATTTGAAAGTAATTTGAGTGGTGGATATTAGTTATCTATTTGGAGTGAGAAGGGCGGAGGGATAGAAGGGAAAGAAAGGTTTGCATTCACATAGCGCCTGTTACACCTGATAGGGTGTTGAAGTGCTTTTCTGGCGAGTAGCAGGCTACTCCGGAACTCATAAAGGATTAGTGTTGAAAATTAGTGTAGCGAAATATGAAGTAATTTGAGTGGTGGATATGTTAGTCAGTTATTTGGATTGAGAAGGGTTGGGGAGGGGTAAAAAAGGAAAAAAGGTTTGCATTCATATAGCTCTTGTAATCCTGATTGTTGTTGAAATGCTTCGTTGGCGAATAGCACGCTACTCTGGAAGCCAAAAATTATTAGTGGTGAATTAGTATAGTGGAATATGGAATTAGAGAAGTGAACATGTTAGTCTGTTATTTTGACTGAAAAGAATAGTGGAGGGATAGAAGAGTTAAAGACTCCTTTTTTTAGGTCATAGCAGTAGGAGGAGGCTTTTGGAGGAGTATAAAGAGTTTTTGGAGGGGAAGAGTCATAGGCAAGAGTTTAGAAAGGTTTGTTTTGGGGATCAGTATAGTAAAAGAGGTGTCAGGTGATGCAAGGAGGGCTAGAGTAGGGGAGAGTCAAGAAAGGGTTATTTTGGGGAACATAGTAGCGGTATGGGGTTTGGGCTAAATGGGAGAGCGGGTGTAGAGGATATAATGATACATGTATAGGGTGAGAGATAGGGTAGTGAATCAGAAAGTTGGGCTAGAAGATATTTTGAGAGAAGTATAGGCTCAGAAAATAGGGTAGTGCATTGTAAATGCTAAATTAGAAGAAAGTGATAAATATATAGATCCATAAGTAAATTGAAAGTATATAGATGCATAAAGGAGGTAATAATTATATGCAGATTAAAGATATTGATAGAGGTACAGGATGAGAAATAGGGTAGTGCATTGGATGTGCTTTTTCAGGAGAAAAGTAACAGACACACAGATCCAAGTACATGTAGGTACATAGATGCACAATGGAAGCAAGTACAGGTAGACCAAAGATGATTTTTTGTGTGTTTTGTTGTTGTTTTTATAACAACATAATTATTGTACATGTTTATACAAAGCAATACACAAAGATAGGCACACATCTTTAATGAAAATAAATGCTTATATACAGAGTGACAAATATATAGGGTGTTAGAAGCAAATACAATTTCTGGAGGAAGACAGCAAAAATAAAGCAATTTGTGGCTTGAAAAATCTAGTCTCTCGGCTAAATCGGCTCTACTGACACTTATGCTTCTTGTCTCGTTCAACACACCATCTTCTTTAGTTTGGTACACCACACAGATTGTGAGGAATCTCACAATGAAATAAAAATAACATTTGCAAAGTGCTCTACTACCCTAAGGTGTCTAGGCACTAACCACCGGAAGAGAGCATAAAGAGAAAAGAAGGTGGACTATTCACACCGAAAATTGAAAAGCCACATTTTAAATGCTTTACTATTTATTTATTTATGCGATTTTTAAAGCGCTGCAATTACCCATAGGTGTCTCGGCGCTGTGAGCTAAATCTGATACCAGTAATGTAAATCTCTGAGGCAGTATTTTGTATGTTTTATGAATAATCAGGTCATTGAGAAAACAACCATGTCTTTAGTTGCTTTCTGAAGATGATCAGCGTTGGACTGGATTTTATGCTAAAAGGAAGGGAGTTCCATAATTTTGCAGCTGCGATGGTAAAACGTCTGTCTCCCCAGTTAACTTTCCTTGTTCTGGGTATATGAAGCAGATGAGCAGTATTGGAACGAAGCGTTCTGGGGGTTGATAAAGGCTAGAGTGAACTCCTAAGAAATTTAGGTCCAATATTATTTATTGCCTTGTAGACAATACAAAGGGCCTTGAATTTCGTGCGACTTCTGACTGGAAGCCAGTGCAGTTGGTCCAAATGTCTAGAAACAGAGCTAAATTTTGCATTGCCCAGTAAAACTCTAGCTGAGGCATTCTGTATCATTTGAAGTTTGGAGATGACCTTTTTTTGTGCGTTGAGGAAGAGGGCATTGCAGTAGTCAGTACGTGAAAACACCAGTGTTGAAATTAGTGTTTTTCCTGTAGTTGTGGGAAGATATGGGAGAAGTTTCTTTATTTTCCTTAAGATGTTAAATGATGATGATACTACAGTGTTCACATGATGATGGAAAAGGAGTTTATCATCAAATATTACTCCCAAGTTTCTGACTTTACTGACTGGTTGAGGTGGAGTCCCCATTTCCTCCGGCCACCATAAGGGAGACCACAAAGGCTGAATCTTACCAAAGAGCATTACTTCCGTCTTTGATGAGTTAAGTTTTAGACAGTTGGAAGCCATCCAACTGCTAATGGCCCTCATGCCATCTTTGAAGTTTGCTGCTATCTTGGGACCGTTTTTATGTATGGATAATACCAACTGGGTATCGTCGGCATATGTTGTTAGGTTGATGTTGTAGGCTTTTATTACCTATTATAAGCAAATAGGTTATTTTTTTCTTTAAATGGAGGGGCATTGAGTTTCATAGTTTGGTGGTGCATAAAACAAAACTTCCGTCGCCCCAAGACAATTTTCCTAATTTAGGTACTGCTAGATGGAAAACAGAGGAAGACCACAGCAATCTAGACAAATATAGCTGAAAGCGTTGTCTAAGATAGACCGGGCCAGAGTTTTACAATGCTTTGCACATGATGTAGAGGGCTTTACAGTCAATATGCTGTTTGACTGGCAGCCAGCAAATCTGCACCACAGCCTGCGATGCAGACTTGTGTTTGGAGAAGCCCAACAGCAAACGGGGCAGACATATTGTTCAGAACCTGAAATTTCCACAGAAATCTTCTCTGAATATTGGTTAATAGAGCATTGCAATTGTCCAATTTTGAGGGAACAAGAGAAGAGAACACGATTTTTTGTAGCTCTTTTGGAATAAAAGATTCATCACTTCCAATCTAAATCACCAGTGTACGCCCCTAATTACATAGGGAAACATGCTGCTTTTCTCTCCCCCATCTCTATCTAATGTCCCTTACCTGAGTTTCTCTGGTTGCTCCTTGACTGAAGCAGCATTCTACACAGCACACCGCCCCTTACTAAAGGGATTATTTGATGCAACTATTTTCCATGGCTACTCAGTGGTTCAATGTAATTGGACACCACCACTAGCCAGTCCTGGATTTTAAACCAACAGCAGTTTCACAGCTGGGCTAAGACCCGAAAAGCTGCGTGCAAATGTTTAAAAACAAAGTAATGGCCAGTGATGCTGAGTCACTTGACAGCTACCTGCTTCCCAAAACCATCATCCAAATTTCAAGTTTCATCCTCACTAACACAACTTTCTGTACTGCCTTGCAGCCATTTCGCAGTGCTTGCCAGTCTCAGGCTCAATTTTTAGATCGATCTGCAAGCAATCATCCACAATCTGCTGGGGTGGTGGAACGTTAAAATTAGTCTTTGAAGCTTAAATTAGCTAAAGTGCAAGCTTCGACGGGGCTTAAGTGGCCTGATGCTTTGCCATTAGCCCTCATGTCCACACGAGCAGTGGCACATAGCAAGTCCGGCCTTATACCTTATGAGGTGGTATTTGGAAGGCCGATGTATGTATGGAGCCCCCCACGTCCTAAGAAAATGAGAGTACTTGAGTATCCTATTTTGTTAGACTACATGAAGGAACTGACAGACAATCTCTCTTTGATTCATCAACAGGGTTGAGCCTCACTTCCTGACAACTCTGAAAGTCCTGGGCACTTGTTACAACCCGGTGATTGGGTCCTGACCACCAATTTCCAGTGTTCGAAGAACTTGGAACCTCGTTGGAGGGGTCCTCTTGGCAACACGGACAGCAGTCGAGTTACGAACAGAAAGAGTTGGATATACGGCTTGTACTGCAAAAAAAGTGCCAGCCGTTCTGACTCAGATTATAGAAAACTATAATGCAGGAATTGCACCCAATATTCTCAGCAATGAAGAAAAGACGGATCATTACTTTACTACACCGAAGAATTGCTTTTCACTGATCCAACGATAAGTGGAAGAGAGAGGTGCAATCTGAGACCTTGTGTAACCCACTGAACAGAGTGCTTTGAAAAAAAGGGTGCGGCAAGTCTGGTCCAGTTAGAAGGCCTACTTGGCAAGAGACTCTGTGCTGCAGAGGCGGCCGAACTAGGTTCATTGTGGATTGTGGCGTGGATATTTGAATCTGTGGAAGAACCCACATTTTTGAACTATGAATTGACTTGTGACAAAAACATCCATCTTACAGTATTCGAATGGAGAGAATTCGAGGGTTTATGGTGCAGAAAACCCCTAACACTATTCGAGTGATTATCAATCTGCTATGCCCAGGACTGGAAGTAGAGTCAGAACTTTCCACTTCTTGGCCAAGGAATCCGGTCAAGATTAAAATAGCTGTTGTTTACCTTGGCCCAGAGCTTCAGTTCCCTGACTTTTCCTCAAAAGGATTTTATAGGGTCCTGAATTGCATCCTTTGAAATGGCAGTATATCTAATGATCCTTGAAGCTATAGGGGATGAGTTAGTGGACGATTTTCTTGAGTACTTGGAAGATTGGCTTTCTTTATTACTATTATTGAACTGCAAGCCTTCAATGAATTATTTTATTTTTTACAGTCAGGAACATTGTTGGTTTTTGGTCGCTAAATATGGAGGAAGAATGCAAGGATATTCAACACCTCACGTCGTAGAGAGAGAAAAACCAAAAACAGATGTCCATCTGTTCAGCAGCAAGTATAATTAGTGTTATAGGAATTTGTGCAATAGCTTGCTTTGTACATGTGAAATTTCCTGTGCATACGCTTGTACCCCGACATCCACACCGTCCGAACATTACCATTTCACACTGTCACCGATAGATGAAAAACATAGACTCTTCTACAAGAACAATTCATTTATTCGAATGTTGCATTACACTCATAGCATTACTAACATTTGTAATTGTTGGGTTTGCGGATTGTTACCTGCACACCAGGGTGCAGGGGGAACTCTTCTCATTCCACTCCCATTTTCCCACAATGGTTCTTGTTATGCTTGGTTTGCACTTTTGTGGGCGGCAAAAACTAGGGGTGTGTCTAGTGCTGAAGTTTGGGGGTCCTAATAAGAAACTGAATACAGTATGTTATCCAGACCATGATGGTAGTCCGCAAGCAAAGGGATCGGAATGGGAAACTGAGGAATATGCTAGAGGCACTGCTGCCACGAGATATGTCTTTACAAGGACACAAACCAAATTAGAGAAAGAATTCCCTGTTATAACAGTAACAGGCACACGAGCGCCCCTATGTGTAAAAAGTTTTGGTCCCATTTTTGTAGGTAATAGTGATTATAACACTGTATTAGTATATATAGTAGTTTTCTAGCATCCTATAATACATATTTTATTTGTGGGAATAAGGGTTATTTTTATCTACCTCCAGGATGGGCAGGGATATGTTACGTATCTTTCCTCCTCCCTTCGTTTATTAAGCTCTAGATTCTCATCATAAGACTGGACTATCGCCTCTCAATCCTTTATTAATTCGGACTAAGAGAATGATAGATATCAAAGCCGTGGATCAGACTGACACCTCCTTGTAAGAATATGTTGACACACCTTTTGTTTATCAGGCCATTTCTAAATCACATAAAATAGTGACTGAGATACACCAAGACACTGGAACATGGACCTGGTCTAGTTGGTTTTGGGGCGTGGGTATGTTGTGGGGATGGAAATTACTTATTATTGCAGCCTGTATAGTTACTCTAGGATGTTGCCTTTGTATTCAATGTATGACTATTATATGCCCCCTTTGCAGCCGCGGCCGGTAGTGGGAGTACCTGCCGGGCGGTGACATGGGGAAGGGGAGGGGCAGGGTGGGGGGTTGTAATGTATGGATTACGGAGCTTAACAGGTAAGTAAATATATAAATAAATAAAACGAATTTCGTGGCGCGCACTGCATAGCATTTGGTGATGCAGTGTGTGCAACGAAATTTGTTTTATTTATTTTTATGTCTACTTACCTTTTAAAGTCCGTAATCCATACATTACTACCCCCCACCCTGGTCCTCCCCCTCCCCACGTCACCGCCCGGCCGGTAATCCCACTACCGCCCGCGGCTGCCCCTCTATACTTCTTTGTGCATGTCCTGTATCCCTAATAAAGTAGATATTTGTGATGCTAATAAGCAGCTTATGCTTCCACGACAAAGAGATGAATTTATGAAAATAGATACAGAAAGCTTGAACGATGCAGATAGAACACCTTCGACTGTTGCAGTATAACGTTGATTTGGTTCTTTATTTTTTATGTATTCTGTATTTCAAAAGGTTTTTTTATGCATATGTTTAAAATATATTCTTGATTGGACAAAATGTATTTAGCAGAGGCTAAAAGGAGGGACTGTTAAGCGGTACAAAATGGTATCTTGTTAAATTAACCTCTGCTCTCATGCCATTTTGTATACCAGCCCCATTTTGTGTTTCTGCGGGGACTCTGATAAGTTAGACGTTACGTGTTCACGGAAAGCTGGTTGTATTGATAAGGCTCGCGTGTCAGAGTCAGCAGCCCTGCCCTGCCAAAGGGACTACATGCACAGATGTCTAATCTGTTAGCCCACCAACGCCTTTAACCTCCCTTGCCTATTTACAAAGATAATGTTGGTAGGGGTTTATCAGGATTCAACAGTTCAGCATGTAAACATTGTGTAAAGGGTTGTGTAAGGGATTGTATAAGGGGTTGTGTAAGCATTGTGTAAAAATGCCAAAGAGGGTTATGTAAAGTGTGATGTAACCATGACAAAGGCGTTTTTGGTGAAATCTTATGGTACCCAAAATGTATAAAAGGCAGGTCTCAGACTATTCTAGTTTGTTCCCTCTCTGGCACTTACAGTGTCTGTGTGATGGAGAGATCTCACGAGATACAATAAACTTGTGTTTTGTCCCACTCCAGTGTCAATCCTCATTTATTGAACACGTAGACAAGAGGGTGTCCCTGCTCCAGTGAGATTGATAAGAATCTCGCTTCTACATGGGGAAGCCTGGTAAGACTGCTGTGACTTTTCGCTGTTTGTGCATTGACCGGTGATACTGCCTTCCTTCCACCTGTTTTGTGCCTGCAGGTGGGCAGAAGTCATGAAAGTTGCCTGTGACACTTGGTGGTGGATCACTCAGCTTGCATGCAAGAGTTAGCTGAGACAATTAATATGAATTACAGGATACATTGGTAATTACATTGTGAATGTACCTTACAACCCCGGGTTTTTCATGGGTTTACATCTGTGTGAAGATTGCATGAACATCAGTTGCCCTGGGGCCTTCCCCAGGGTGACAAGGGCTGTTGTCAGAGGCTACACTCCATTGAACCCCTTATGATCTTACCCATCGCAAGACCTGCCCTGGTCCTGGTGCAGAGCTATGATGCCAGTGGAGCTGGAAAGGTTCTGGATTCTTAATGGGGAGAGTCAGAACTAAGCTATAGCATTGTTGAACTAAAAACAATTAAATACCAGCTTGAACCTGGCTCAGCCTTCTGCACAGAACCCCCAGAGAGCTTGGTGGAGAGCCAAGACGACTCTCAGTGAAATAGCCCAGTCAACCACAGCCATATCTAAAACATGCCAGCAGTTGACACGTGGTGCCCCAATGCTGCCAAGCCAAGAAGCACACCCAATCACAGCCCAAACTACAATATGTATAGGGTGTCCGGTTTTAGGTTAAAACCTATAATAACTGATAAAACCCCACTGAAAGAGAAATGGCCCTCACCAGTGAAAACATATAAACACTGAAAAAACACCTGCACAACCACAGATTAAATGCCATTCAAAGAAAGGAAAAAGAGAGTGAAAGAGTCATTTCTTTTCTCCCTGAAGAGGGCTATACAATGTAACTTTGTTATACAAGCTAACAGTAAGAAAGTCTGGGCTATCATTATTCTGCTTGCGTTTTGTTGTTTAGGGATCCCACTAAAATAGTGTTTCTTCTTCCTTTAGTTATTTCAGTTTTGTGGTCTTTGGTCTAAAGATGCAGGGTTTAGAATCATGTTTTAGGTCTTGTTTAATTATTTTATAAACTGTAGAGAATCAGGAAATATCAAAATCATAGTTGATACTTTGGCTGTTTTTGATTCTTTCACTGATAGGTAAAATGGCTGGTTTCATAACAATTGTTCCTAATATGTGTCATCACATTTACCCAAAGGGAATGGGTAAAAACCCTAATACATCAGCCCCAGTTTCTAGTGGGTCAGTGTTGATAGTAGGCGAATTGCCAACACCTTAGGCTTTAAACATTCAATGCAAGGTAAAGTGACAAGTATATGTGAAAAGAGCTCTATCCCCAAGAATCTGGGATAGTGGTTACAACATGACACCCGACTTTTGGAAAACATTGAACACAGTGTCACTTGGAATGCTCTGCAAAAAAGGTTCTTTCCAAGTTCAACAAATATTGGAGTGATATTTTTTGTATTTGCAGTGATTCAGCTACGTATGTGAAAAAGATGTGTGATGACCTGTCAAAATTGATACCGGAGCTGAAGTGCTTCCCTGTAAGAGAGCCTTGCCACTTGTTAGATGGTATGCTTAAAGCATCTTTACAATCTTCAGAGTTAATGAGGAATGCTATTGATGTTTTAGTCCATTCTGGTGCACTGTGCAGAAAATTTGTCACCACTGATAACCACTGTTTTTTAAGGTATTTAAATAACTTGAAAACACTGAAAAAACCCCACCAGAATTTACCAAAAATAGAAACTGAAAACAAGAAAGCCTAAATATGTATCATCTTTCTACACAAAGAAGTGTTAGAAATTGGGTTTCTAGTTAGTTAGGGTTGCACCTAAGCCAGGCAGAACCCACCACTCTAGTCAAGGCAAGTAACTTACACACCAAAGATAACCTTTGCTCACCCTCTGATAGCTTGGTGCAGAGCAGCCAGGCTTATCATCAGAGGCAATGTGTAAAACATTTTTGCTACACACTCACATAAAAGCACAATAAATACACCACAAAAGAGACTCCACACAGGATTATGTAAAAATATATAGCATATTATAGATAACACAAGACCACAACAACATGAATCCTAAATACTGTGCATCCAATGAGTTTCTTAGGGAGTACTCAAGATCCTAGACAATGCAAGGCTAAAGCAACATGCATCATAGCATCAAGGAACACTCAAGGCAAGAAATGCAGCGGATTATGAAATTAAAGCACATCAATCACCATGAAATTGTAGGGTGTAACACACTTGTGCTCCTATTAGACAGGATACAGTAATCAGGCATAAATTGTAGGTCACAGGACCATCGGCGTGCCTACTAGATGTATCATTGTATTTACAAGGTCTCTGTATGTGGCAAGTTCCTGATCAAGAGGGCCTCCATTGTGGACTTCCCCCTTAATGCCACGAACAAAGAACAAGTGAATGAATGAATGAATGAAAATGCATTTATATACAGCGTGATTGCTGCCCTGGGGCGTCCAAGTGCTAAGGAACCAGAAGGGGGGTGTAGTGAGGCTGGCAGAGACTGGGAGGAGGGGAAGGGGGCTGAGTGATTACGGGGATTTGAACAAATGTGTTTTAAGTTGCTTGCGGAAGGAGGCAAGGTTAGGATTAGATCTCAGGTGAAGGGGAAGGGAGTTCCAGATTTTTGAGGCGTTGAAGGTGAACATTCTTCCGCCTGCTCTAGACCTTTTAATTCTGGGGACTGTTGCCATAAAAGCCTGGCTATAGCGTAGGTCTCTGCCTGGATGGTATTGGCTAACTAGGCTACGCATGATTTTAGGACCCGAGTCCCAAAAGGCCTGGTGGGCGATACACATTGCTTTGAAGGTGACTCTTTTACGTACTGGCAGCCAGTGAAGGCTGGTCAGTGCCTCTCTAACTGGGGTTCTGCGTGGAATTTGCAGTAGGGTACGGGCCGCACAGTTCTGTACCAGTTGTAGTTTATTCAATGTGTATTCTGGGGCTCCCAGATAAAGGACGTTATTTGAGTCCAGGCGTGATTGTATTATGCCCTGAATAGCTGTTTGTTTTGCCTCCATTGGGAGCAAGGGAAGGACTTTCTTCAGAGTCCGGAGAAGTCCAAAGCAGGTGGCGGAGAGCTTTGTGGCCTGAGTGTTAAGAGTCAGATTCCTGTCCAGCCATACCCCCAGGCTTTTGATGTTATCTTTCGGAACCGGGGGGGAGCCTAGACAGGTGGGCCATAATGACTTGAAGAGGGTCGGATCGGCCGGGCCTAACAGCGTGAGCTCCGTTTTGTCCCCATTCAGCTTTAGTGAGGACAGGGTCATCCAGGACTTCACCTCCTCCAGGCATTTGGTTAGGCCCCCCGATGGAGAGTGTTGGGCTTCCTGCGCTAAGGAGACCACCAGCTGTGTGTCGTCCGCATAGGATATGATCTTGACTCCATACGGACGAACTACCTCAGCCAGTGGCCTCATATAGATATTAAAAAGCGCAGGGCTTAGAGAGGAGCCCTGGGGGACTCCACACTTCAGGGGTATGCTGGAGGAGACTGCTTGTCCGTCAAACACCTGGAACGACCTATTGCTTAGGAAGGATTTTATCCAGAGCCAGGCCTTGCCCACGATGCCGACGTTTGATATACGGTTCAGTAAGGTGTTATGACTGACCGTGTCAAACGCCGCACTAAGATCAAGGAGGACCACTGCCACTGATCCTCCTTGATCAATGATTTTCCTGGACTCCTCGACGACCATAAGGAGGGCAGTGCCCCCAAGGTATGCGCAAAAACAGGGACACACACACACTTCAAGCTCTGCGGAGATTTCTCGCTGGGTACCCGCACCAAACAGTGAAAAACAACTACCCGTGACTGCTGCTAAACAAGCACAGCCTTTCTTCTTTGTTTATTTTTTAAAAAGGGCTGTGCCACCCATGAAGGAACGCTGGATGACAGTGCCTCCATTTCAGCCCCCACAACACCTTTTCATGTAAGGAAGGTAGGCACAGCTTTCCCAGCTGTGCGGGCATTTGCAGGGTCCAGCACTCCCAAAGTGCAGGTGGGTGCGGCTTCCTGTGACGGGACCAGTGCTGACTGCACTCCTTTGTATCTTCAGACTCGAAACGGCTGCACTTAGGGGCGGGACTTCATGCTCTTGAAGTGACCAGTGTTGCTGGGCAATTATCCAGCATCCACAGAGTGGGTTCCCTAGGCACTGAGACGTTTCTTTCCCGTCACAGAGTGCAGTGCCAGGGGAAGCACCAAGCATTTCAGTCACACGTTCACCTCGCCAGCAATCAAATAAGGCCTTCAAAACACTCACTTTTTGATGGGTGTGGATCAGTGCTCACCACATGAGGTTTTCGGGTCAAAGAGGAGAAAATGAAGTGCTTACCACACGCTAGTTTGAGTCCCCCTGAAGATAAGCATACAAATGAGTTTCAGCTAGTTGGTTGTAGTGGAATCCTCATATGTTCCAAAGAAACCGGGTGGGGGGCAAGCCAACCCATCCCTGGAGAGCACTGGGGCACAAAAGAACATGCAGGCAGGGAAGTAGCATGCCAGCACACAACACAACTTGAAGCAGAGATGCAGTCCCTCTATCAGCTCAGCAGGTAGCAGGTTAGCACAATAAAGCAACGTAGTCCAAACGGCAGTTCCTCCTGGCAGCACAGCAGTCCTCTAGCAATGTGCAGCATTGTCTATAAACATGAAGTCAGACCCCCCTGTACTTATACTCCAAAAATTTCTTTTTTTAATGGGGAACTTCAAAGGGAACCTTTAAAAGTGTGTAATAATCCCTTTCAACCCAGCCCTGTATCCAGACATTAGTAGGGAGTAAATCAGCCTTTGTGTGAGGACAGGACACAGCCTATACAATTGTGAAGTGTGCACGCCCTCTCCTTCTTCCAGCCCAGGATGACCATCAGTATGCAGATGAATGCAGATGTAACCCTGTCACACCTCACGCTTTTTGTGTGATGGTTGTCTGGAAAGAGTGACAAAGTGTAGATGTGGATTGGAGTCAGGCTGCATAGTACAAAGAATCATAAGTACATTCAAATGACCACTTACCAAAAGTGGCATTTCTAAAATAGTAATGTAAAATCCAACCACACCAGTAAATAGGATTTCTCACTACCATTCTAAACATACCAAACAAGGCAACACTGCTCCTTTCAGATCAGAATTTACCACTTAAAAATATAGAAGAGAATTCCCAATGATAGCTTATGAGAGGAGTTGGCCTCAGAACAGTGAAAAACTAAGGGGCATATCAGCAAGGAACGGCGATGAAAAACACAAAGCGTGCTTAGCGCTTTGTTATTCATCGCCGTCTATCTCTGATATATATCGCCCTGATAGCGCGTTATCAACAACGCGTTGCTCCACCGCGATAAAAAAAAATTCCAGTGATAGTGGGGGAAATTGCAGTTTTGCAGGGAACAGCGCTGATTTTCCAGCAATGTTCCCTGCAAAAGGGTGATAACCTTGCTGATACGACCCTGTGGTCGTAGCAGCATAATCCACCCCCTATGTTAGGGATGGGTAAGTCAGGATTTTAGCAGACGTTAGTTTTTGGAGAAAACAGCAGTTTTCTCCAAAAACTAACATCTGCTAAAATGGTGGGGCAGCCTTGTAAATATCACGATGTGCACATCAGTGATATTTGCAAGGCTGTACTGCCCAGTGACGCCCACTTTGTATCTCATTAGATATGCAAAGGGAGGCGTTGGGAAAAAAGGTGCTAACATGCGAGTATGCATATTATCACTCTCTTGTAAATAGGGCGATAGTTTTATCTCCGTTTTTTTTACTTTTAAAGCCAAAAAAGCGGAGATAAAGCCCTTGTTAATATGCCCCTAAATAGGCTGTTTGTCACTACCAGGATATGCCACACATAAAGGCACATATCATTCCTTTTACTTACACAGCACCCTGCCCATAGGGCTACCTATGGTCTAACTTAGGGGTGACCTATGTGTAATAAAAGGGGAGTTTAAGGGTTGGCAAGTACTTTTAAAGGCCAAGTCAAAGTGGCAGTAAACTGTGCAAGTAGGCCCTGCAGTAACAGGCCTGAGATAGGTTTGAAAGGCTACGTCTTTGTGTGGCACAAGCCGTGCTGCAAACCCACTAGTATCATTTAATTTACAGGCCCTGGGTATAATGGATACCATTTTACAAGTGACTTACAAGTAAATCAAAAATGCCAAACAGGTGTACCAATCATAACATGTTTAGAGGAGACAGCACCTGCACTTTAGCATTGATTAGCAGTGGTAAAGTGCCCAGAGTCCGAAAGCCAACAACAAGGTCCAAAAAACAGACAGAGGAAGGGAAAATGTTTGGGGATAACCCTGCAGAAGGAGCCTGGTCCAACATCTTTGAATAACATGACCCCTCAAAATCAAGACTAGAGTTAACTACATCCTTAGAACTCTGAGTAGACCCAACTCTCTTGTCATAACCAAGAATCTTTAGAACATGTAATTTGAAACTGTTTTCTACACTAACAAGTTGCAATATTTTATATATTTAAAGAAAAATATAAAAAAAGAACAGGATGAAAAAACTAATAACGCTAATATAGTAAAAAAAAAGAATTGCCTAATCTTGGCTGTAGAAAACCTTGGAAAAAAGCAGACCTCCACGAAAAAGTACCAGACCAGGTCTGGTGTGAATAACAGTTGGTAAACTAATCTAAAGAGGTTAAAATGCAGATTAATTTGGCTCCATTTTTGGAACACATTTACACATAAAGAGATAGAGCATATTGACAAATCCTGAACTAGGGAATAAAGGTAGTAGGATGATAATTTTTACTTGTTCTGATATGCATAACTTTATGGCTAAAGTTTATATATTTTACAATTATATTATTAGTTCAATTTGAAGTTTAAATGGACAGGTTTAGACATTGGTGGTAGCCTCTGAAAACATAAATACACTAATGTCTTTCGTACGTGTAATTTACACTAGAGGATTCTTGGCCACAAGTATTACCACTGCTCGTAAATAAGACCGCTAAATGCACTGAATAACTGTATTAACTAATGTTTGTTTTAATTTTTGTAAATGATAGGGGTTCTTTTGGATTGAGCATGAGTGTATATGTGTGACATGTATTAAATAGGAGTAATAGTTTGCAGAGAATATGATTAACTTGTAATTTAAATATTGTAAGAATCATATGCTGAACACTGTAATAATGCACAAATGTGTGAACAGTGAGTCTGCATTACATATCATCTGCATATTCATGACCTGTTATTTTTTGCTCTTCCTGAAAAATGTCCCTCTTGCCTTGAATGGTAAGAGGAAGAAATGCATGCAATCGATTGTAATTGTACCTGTTCCAATGGAATATTGGTGCATGAACTTGATCTAAGGTTTAGCTTTACTGTTCTTCACGCAACTCAGTTCTGTGTGAAAAACTGATGCACTGAGTTAGAAGAACAATAAACAAGAATTAGCAAAGCCAATAGGTATGGCATTAGCTGCCATACATCTGGCAATTCTTGTTTTGTTTTGTCTTAGTTTTTGATCAACATTATTGTTCAAGAAGCTGCCGGGCCCTCATTAATATAAAACACACATTGGCTAAAGGCAAAAATGTTTCTGGTCTCAAAAAAACAGACAATACCAGTTTTACTCCCTGGCACGGAAGGGAACTACTTTGGGTGTGGATGTGCTCCTTGTGAAAATGATGCATGCCATAAGTAATAGTAAAGTCAGCTTATGGCTGAAATGGGCTGTCGCATTACCCCTTAATGCATGCTGTAGTGGGTGGAAGTAAAATGTGAATGATGCAATAATAGACTAATGGATGAAGTCTGTCTGAAAAAACTTCTATAAGTAAGTATGTAATTCACGTAATTTTTGTAAAATCAAAAGATCTTGCTTAACAGAGACCTAAAAACGGCAATTGGTCTGGCATTGGCATCTAGTCTCTTGTCTTTGAGAAAGAATGCACGAAACTAAGAAGTCAAGGAAGAAAGAATTCAAGAAAGAAAGGCAGACAGGTTTGCAAAGATAGATAAAACACACTGATTAGCTTATATTTAGAGTTCATGTAAGCTGAAGGCACGCAAGAAAAATGGAAAAGAGAAAAATAAGAAAAAAGGTAAAAGAAGGAAAAAGAAATGGGGATAGAAAGAAGGAAAAATGAAGTAAAGGAAAATAAGAAAGAAAGAAGGACGTAAAGAAGTAAAGAAAAAAGAAATGACAAAGGAAAAAAGAAATAAAGCAAATACAGGTAAGGTAGAAAAAAGAAAGCAGGAAAGAAGAAAGTAGGATGGAGGAAAGAAAGAACAAAAGAGAGAATGGGACAAAAGAAGGCAAAAGGAGGCAAGAAGGAAAAAAGAAAGAAGGAAAAAAAGAAGGGAAGGAAGGAAAGACAAGAGACAAAGGAAAGAATGACTAAGGAAGGAAAAAGGTAAAGAAAGAAAGGCGAAAAAAGAAGGAAAGATTAAAAGAAAGAAGGAACATACAAGGAAAGAAGGAATAACAAGGATAGGTAGAAAGAAAGAGGAAAAGCAAGAAAGAAAAAGGCGGCTGAAAGTAAGGAATGCAGGAGGGAAGAAAGACAAGAAAGAAACAATAAAGAAGGAAATAATGAAAGAGAGAAGGGAAGCGAAAGATGGCAAGAAAGAAGGAGTACAAGAAAAAATGAAAGCGAAGCTAAGGGGAAGAAGGCAGGAAAGAAGGAAGGAGGGAAAGAAAGAAGGCAGCAAAGAAGAATCCAAGGAAGAAATACAAGGTTGCAAAGACAGATAGATAACGCACACTGATTAGCTTATAGTCAGAGCTCATTTGAGCTGATCTGAAATAGCAGCAGTCAGATAAATAAGGCTGCTTCAAAGGAATTTACAACAGTATTAGCAGTAGATGGGTTCTGATAAAGCTGTAATGTGTCCTGAGGTTGCATAAAAAGTGTCCTGCTTTCACTATAGGCCCTAAACGCAAAGACAATTCTGCTATCCAATTAAGCTCTAAACAGAAAGACAGCACTGTCGATAACAACAACAATTTTTAGGGGATACCTATATTTCTTTAAGGAACACAAAGAGCATAATTCAATAACTATTCAAACAAAAATAAACAAATAAATTAGCCACATAAACCCGGATGAAAGTTATGCATGCACACAGCATGTATTAAGTTAAAAGTGCATGGAAGAATCTATGTACATGTCAATGGTTGGGTGCTCCAATATGTACAAAGGTGTGATATGAGTGCTTGTGCAACGTTTTAAGGGACCTCTAAATATAGAAATTATATATATATATACATTTAAAAAACAATTAAACAATTTACATAATTATAACTTTTTAAATAATTAATATAACAAAATGCTATTCATTTATTTGTTCATTCAATTCCCACACTTTACTCACACATACCTAGCAGCCTAAAATCATATAATTAAAATATAAAAGTATAACACAATTAACATATTAAGTAATAAATACAATAATTAATAATAATGAATCGACTAAAAATAACTTTCCACCCTTTCCCACTAAAAACACAATAACCTATACCTATTATATAACATCGACTATATATTTATTAAACAATTTCCATATTTATAAATCAATTACATATTGTAATTTAAGTTAATAATTAATTGGTATTTAGTATTTACCAAATTAACTTCCCACCCTATACCCCAACACACACAACAACCCACACCTAAAATATAACTTTAGAAATATATTTACACAATTTACATATCTGAGTGACAGCACTTCCCGAGTCCAAATTGGGGCTTTTACCTCCAAGAGTCAACCCATTAACAGAGGCATCCCCCAGGAATTCATTCTGAGCCCTACGCTCTTCAATCTATATGTATTTCCCATGGCTAAAATTATCAAGGATCACAGCTTCAACACATCGTCGTATGCCGATGATACGCAGCTGTTAATTACTCTTGGGCCTGATGTCGTTAATACTAAACATCGATTTGGGCAATGTATGCTGGATATAAAGAACTGGATGTTAACAAACAACCTTCAGCTAAATGCAAATAAAACGGAAGTTGTTCTCTTCGGTAATGCACAGATGATGTGGACAAACGATTGGTGGTCCCCTACATTGGGTACTTGTCCTCTTCCGAAAGTAACAGCCCGAAATCTCGGAGTATTGTTTTAAAATCAACTCTCTATGCGTGATCATGTCAATCTAGTAACACGTACCTGTTACAGGCTAATGCACGCCCTTCGTAAAATTTTCAAATGGGTCCCACTGCCTTCCCGTCTGCCATTGATCCAGGGTCTGATCGTCTGTTGCATGGATCATGGGAATACTCTGTTGGCTTCCATAAATGTAGAACTGCTTGATAAGCTCCAGGTTTTGCAGAATACAGCAGCTAGCATGGCCCTGAACCCCCCTGCCCGCTCTCCTTCTGATCGTAGTTTGAGGAATCTCCATTGGCTGCCAATCAAGAAGCAAATAGATTTTAAAATGCGCTGTCTTGTTCATAAAACCCTAAATGAACAGGGCCCCTTGCACTTGGCAAATAAACTGAAGAAATATCAGCCATCAAGAACACTTCGCTCTGCAAACAAATACCTACTAATAATCCCGAAGGTTCGAACAGTCAAGTATGGCAGCAAATCTTTTTCAAGATTGGCCCCTACTCTCTGAAATTTCCTGCCATTGCCCCTAGGACTCGAGACAGACCCTAAAAAGTTTCATAAGTCCCTTAAGACCTGGCTATTTTAACCTGTCCAACTCTCAACCATTTTCTTCTGTCTGTTCCTGAGTCTTCGCAAAGGGCTATGAGACCTTTTGGTGATATATGTGCTCAATAGGAAATGGTACATAGACATAGTCATAATTAATTATCAATTAAATAATTAATAATAAATTCCTTATTAATGATTTTTTACTTAATTAACTTCCCACCCGATACCCGTGCAAACTCAATAACCTGCACCTAAAAAATAACCTAAAAACATAATAATTTCACAATGCACATTTAATAATGATTAGTACATTAATTATTAAACAGGTATTACTTTATTATCTTCCCACCCTATACTCCTAAAAACCCAACAGCCTGCACCTAAAATGTAATTTAAAAAATATAATATTTGCACAATTTACATGATTAATTATCAATTACATAATCAATATTAATATAAAATTGTTAATAATTTATTATACTTAATTAACTTTCCACCATGTACCCTTGCAAACCTCACAGCCCGCTATGACACTATAAATTACAATTATAAATACCTTAAAATTGCAAACTGTATTTAAAAACATTAACAGAAATTATACAAAAATATATAACATATACAATTAAAATATAAATCAAAACACATGAAGATACAACTATATTATTAAAAAAGGATACTGACAACACAGATATTTTTGAAAATGATATAACTTTCTTTAAAAAAATCGATATTTTTGTCAAAGATGTTTCTGCTTCACGATATCTATGTGTCACAATATTAAAACTCAATATAAATGTAGCTCAATATTTCTGACTCAATATTTTGCCCAAATACCGACTATAGTAGGCTGACCCCTAACCTCATACTGTATGCTGTGGTGGGCATAAGCAACAAGTGAATGACACAACAACAGACCAATGGATGAAGAGTGGCTGAATGCCGCTTTAAGTGAGTAAGTATATGTTATACCCTACTTATTTGTATAACATGTATTCCAGCCCTGCTGCCTCTAGCTGCTCAGCCAGAGTGTGAGTTGGTCATAGGGTGTGCCTGTGATGCTTGGAATGCCTGGGTGTCTGAGTGGATGAGTGTTGGTAGTTAGAGAGAGGCTGAGCAGCTAGGCAGGCTGCTCCTGGTGGGGCTGGTACCACACTAGGCTGGCCGGAGTCAAGACTGATGTAACCTGAACACCAGAGATAATAAAGACGACTTACTGGTGTCTACCTTCATAGGACACAACATATTTTGGCGACTAGCGGGCTTGAACCCCAGAGATTCTTGGTACAGCACAGAAACAAAGAAACTACAGAGAAACTACAAGTGAAACCAAGAGATCCTACAAGCTACTACAACTACAATGAGTGTATTTCCAAGCACGCCAGCGCCAGCCCCACAGTGTCCTTCCAACGGACAGCCCCACCGAGCTGTGTCATCACCAACTGACACTACAGCCTGGGAATACTACAGCCACTTAAAAGGATTACAGTGAGTTGGAGGAGAAGTGAAACTCCAGCCACATCTGGTGTTCCAGCCACATCATACTCTAATGGATCTACAAAGCTACAGTGAGTTGGAGGAGTAGTTGCACTACAGCCACATCTGGTGTTCTAGCCACGTTGGTGTCTACAAAGTCTTTGGTGAGTTGGATGGGTAGTTTCTCTACAACCAGGTGTTGGTGTTCCAGCCACATCGTGCTACAGAGTCTACAATGCCTTTAAGAAAAAGACACAATTTGGGAACTTCATTAATAAGATGTTAAAACAAACAGCGTGCAGATGCTGCATTGTAGGAGATTGCACCAGCAGATTGTGTAAAGAAAAAATGGACCTGCTTCAAGTTTGTCAATCTCAGGATGTCTACACTAGAGGCGCCTGCTCGCGGTCAACTCTTATGTCCCACTTTGTCATGTGTGCACCAGTAGGTACGTGGGTGCACACTGGCGCTACACAGGAGCAGTGTGACTTTGCTGTGAACAGTGTTTTTCCGTCTCATAAGAAGCATTGTTGCTGATGTTTTCAGTGGATTTTGCTCTACTAGCAGCAAGAGAGAGATATGATGCTTGGGAGTATTTGGCACGTGCCTTTTCTACATGTTGTGTGGTCAGATAATGCTGAGATTGGAGTACTTATGTGGTGAGGCAAACATAGTTTTTTTATTTATGTGCCCAGCTGAGACTTTATGTCAGTAAACGTTTTTCAACTGCCGCTTTCATCTTTGAACTGGGCACGAGCTCTGCCTACTGCGCAGACCCTTATAGTGTCAACCGTCTTTCAAAAGACTGAAGCGTGTGTTACATACAGCACGCGCAGTCTTACCTGAAGTGTTTGTCCTGCGATGTCATCTGTTATTTCCTCTGACGTTCCAGGGTGCTTGCATGGCATTCCTGCTTCTGGACGCCTGCTTCACGTACGTGCCTGGAGCCTTACGGCTGGACGTTTCCAACGTGACACCATCTCATGGTTGTCTGTTAACCACGTTGACAACCACACTGTGCACTTAAGGTGGAATAAAGTTTTGGTCTTTCAAATTGAGGTCTTGGTGCCATATTCATCTCTTCGTGGTGCGCATGGTGATTTCTGAGTTTCTTTCATCTTATGATCTACAAGCAACTTCAGGCACCAAGTATTCCTTTTGTTTTTCTGCACTTGTTTTTTTTACAGTCGTGGGTGCCAAGTATTCTTTCTTCATCAAATATGTGTCGGCACACCACACTGCGATTGGGTTTCCCGGTTTTTACCTGTGGTCACCGGAGACTCGTTGCTGGAGTAAGCGCTGTGTTTGGTACCAGCGAGGACACTGTGTACTCCTGAACAAAGTTGGATATGCAGGTAGTGTGGTAATGTGTATTTTGGGATTTTCTGTGAGTTTCACCAAGGATTTATGAAGAGCAACAAGACTGTGGTCATTTTTACAGACAGGTTTTGTTTTTATCAACTCTTCTGTTTCACGATGTATTACAAGTGTAATGGTTTCAACTTGTAACTTATTTATGTGGTTTGCTCCTTACATTGTCATTTAAGATTTGAGTTTTTTTCTATGGGCTGCTCTGTATTTGAGTACTTGTCTGTGTGCCTACTCTAACTCAGCTCGGGTGAGAGATCGCTTACCGGTGTTTTGCATGCACTGGGGCACACCAGTTCTTCTGGGGGGCATTATGGTCATCACAGTGTATCATTTAAAGGTGGGATGGGATTTGGGGCTATGACAGTAGTCTCATAACAGTCTGCCTATTGTATAGTTGTTAAAACGCTATACCATCCACCTGACTTAGAATTTAAGTTAAAGGGTTTTTCCTTTACAGCACATTTGTTGTAGTGATGCCACAGTATTCCGCTATACCACATGACTTAGAATTTAAGTTAAAGGGTTTTTCCTTTACAGCACATTTGTTGTAGTGATGCCACAGTATTACACTTTTATTAGGATGGGTCCTTATCTTGTAGTGGTCATCACAGTTTGTCCCGTACCCATAGTATGGGTGTGAGTAACACTCCTTTTCTCTTTTCACATTTTGTTACTCCCACATGGGGGTATGTAATCTGCGCAAGGGGGTTGGGACATGGGTTAGTTCCCATACGTATGTACCTAGGTTAACCATTATCGGGGTTGGATGTGGGTTTTTATCCCTTTCACAGTTGCACGCAGTACAATAGTACATCCCTTCACAGGTGTTTTTATGGGTGACGACCAATTTAGTTTTTTGTTCCCTTTCTCTTGGGATTGAAGTTGCAGAGTATTCTACTGTTAGCGCTATTCTATGTTATGCTTTTGGGCATTTGTATTGTGGGGTCTTTTACCCTTTCCGCCTGTCATCGACGGTAGCCTCCTCCAGAGCTGTGGTGGAGTTGCAGGGCGATCTGGAGGCAGACGGGTACAGTAAGGGTACCTCTGCGGCAGACTGGTACAGTAAGGGTACCTCTGCCTGGCACAGTAAGGGTGCCAGAGCCAAAGACCTGGAGCCGCAGGAGGTTCCGGGAAACCGCAACGGCGCCCCGTTAGTCATTCGGGCAGTTGGGGGGTCTGAACCAACCGGGGGTGTGCCATACCGCTCCGCCCTGAAAGGGGCGGGAGTATAAGATAAGGATCTACAAGGTGCTGCACTGTCTGGGCGTCGACCCACCATGCTGGCTGGCTCATTAGGCGGGCGGGGCAGCGAGGGGCTGCCCGCCCTGGATCACCCGTAAGATAACCCACTAACGTCATACTCTTGTTGTATGAAAATAAACCTGCAGCAGTTCTTTACCATAAACAATGTGTCCAGTGTAATCATTGTAAGGGAAAAATGTGCATAATGTTGGGTGGGAGCGGATGACGGTGTGGGCACTATGCCGCTGCCCGCGTCCCACGCAGGGGGATATTGGCAGGGCAGCCTCAATAGTGGCCACTAGTCGGAGCCCCCCCCACCTTGTCCAGGGTTACGAGGGAAGGCTCGGCGAGCCTCACTGGACCTCCCCGGGGTCACCATGACGCGCAGCCAAGGGAGGGCTTACCTGTGGGGGCGTGCCGGGTACCTAAGCCCCGGCCGCCCCTGGCTCTGCCTCTGTTCCTGCTCCTGTTCCGCCCGCCTGAGCGTGTTATATTGAGATGGGGTAGAGATTCATTGATCTGCTGCCTCCTCTTCTCTGATCTGTGATTGACCTCATAGTTACAGGTTCGAATCACTGCTGGTTCACTAAGCTTTTCGGCCTTCGAAAGTCAATAGAAGGAGTACCATTAAGTTGGGTACTCATAAAACATCCTTCATTCTGCGTTAAGGTGCACAAAGGAAGGAATGTGAGCTTTACAAATAAATACTCATGACATGTTACATGAAGTTAACAAGTTTTATACTGGTGCTGTAATGAAATTCCCGGCCTCAAGGAGCACTTGAGGGTAGCGCCGTGAGTCAGAGGAGAAGCCAGGATTTCAAGATGTGACTCACAGCGTCAATCACAGGGGCCCAGGCCAGGAAGTTCCAGGACGATGGCTTCTTGGTGCTGGAAGCGGTATTCTACCGGAGCAGTGCAACGCCATGATGGCCTCAATGAGGGACATTGTGGTCCAGATGAACGTGCCCCTGCACTGCCGGACAGAGTTCTCCACCCAGGAAGAGGAGCAGCTGCAGGGCAGTGCAGACTATTTCCTAACCAGTGGAGACAAGATCAGATTTTTCTTTGAAAAATGAGTTTTTGATAAAAAAAGGTGGATTCCTTGTTCCAAATGAGAAGTCCTTGAACAAAGTGGGTCAAGCTTTGCACGCCTATGATCCCATCTTCAAGCAAGTCACACACTCTCAGAACATCCAGACGGTGGCTTGAAGCCTGGGAATGGAAAAGCCAGTGGTTGCCCAGAGCATGTACATCTTCCAGCAGCCTGGCTTTGGTGGAGAAAGTGAGCTCTCGTTGGGTGCACGCTTGTGAATGGACTGGCATAGGATTCTGTATTCACTGTGTAACACGGACCAGTCCTGCATAGTTGAAATCCTTTCCCAACCGACCCTTCTCTCTGTCAACAGTAAGACCCTCACTGTGCCCAAAGTGGACACTGTACAATGACACCAGGTGGTCCCTAAACTGCCCCACCAAAGCCAGTGCCCTGTCCCCAGGAAGATCTTCATCCTGAACCGGGCACCATCATTACAATCTCTCCAGGAGGTCCCCAAACCTGCCCTCATCATACATTTTACCCTGACAGAAGCGGGCCCTTTACAGTGACCCCAGGGGCCCTTCACCCCGTCACCAGTAAGCTCTTTACCCTCAGAGACGCGGGCAATTTACAGTGAACCCAGGGGCCCTTCACCCGTCACTAGTAAGATCTTTACACTCACAGATGCGGCCCTTTACAGTGATCCCAGGGGCCCTTCACCTGTCACTAGTAAGATCTTTACCCTCACAGACGTGGCCCTTTACAGTGACTCCAGGGGCCCTTCACCTGTCACTCGTAAGTTCTTTACCCTCACAGATGCGGGCAATTTACAGTGACCCCAGGGGCCCTTCACCTGTCACTAGTAAGTTATTTACCCTCACAGATGCGGGCAATTTACAGTGAACCCAGGGGCCTGTCACTAGTAAGTTCTCTACCCTCACAGATGCGGGCAATTTACAGTGAACCCAGGGGCCCATCACCTGTCACTAGTAAGTTCTCTACCCTCACAGATGCGGGCAATTTACAGTAAACCCAGGGGCCCTTCACCCATCTTTACCCTCACAGACGTGGGCAATTTACAGTGACCACAGGGACCCTTCACCCGTAAGCTTTTTACCCTGACCGTCGCCGACCCTTTACAGGGACCCCAGGGGCCCTTCACCCGTCACTAGTAAGCTCTTTAGACTGATAGTATTTGCATATTTATAAGTTTGCTCAGGAGTTTTCATCAGAACAGGGGGATCAAGTATGGTGAGGACTAAGGGGGTAAAACTCTGTGGGGGGACGGCAGGGAGTTTGGGGGCAAACTCGCATTACAGGACCATAAGTCCTAAAGCCTCTATTAAGGGAGAAGGGCAGGGTGGGAGAGGGTGGGTGAGTCTGAAGAGGGAGGTTGGGTGGGGAAAGGTGTCACGGGGGGTGAAAAACAGGGGGAAAAAAGAGTTCACATCAAAATACATGGAGAATATGTGGATAAAGCTTAAATGAAAAGAATGGTTTTGCAGTATTTATTTTAGTTTTTTTTTGCGATCTTGGATGGGAGGGTGGTAGACAGATTGTGGTAGCTATGGGTGTACAACTACAACTACATCTACAATGGCGAATAAACGGTTAAGAATTTGTTCAATGAATGTATCTTGGCTGAATAATCCGATAAAAAGACAAAAAATAGCCGCAGAATTGAAATATATCCAACCTGATATAGTGTGTATACAGGAAACACATATCCCATGGTCAAAAAGGGGGTTACTAAAAGATCTGGGCTTTACATTAGTTGCTTCCTCTGGACAGACCAGTATGATAAGGGGGGTAGCTATATTAACTAAAGACAATACTACAAATATTGTTCGGAAAGTTGTGGATAAAAATGGGCGTTGGGCCATTGCAGAGTGTAGGAGTGGGGGCAGGCAGTTAACTTTAACTACTGTCTATGGAGCAAATTTGGACAACCCCGCCCCTTTGGATATAATAAATTTGGAGCTAGTTAACTTCTCACAACCGATAGTGATTTGTGGGGATATGAATATAAACTTGTCGAATAATGCAATACAGGACGGGTATGGAAATTATAAAGGTCGAAAACCTAGAGTGTATAAAGCCCTTGCTAATTTACTACAAGATCAAGGCTTAACTGATGTATGGGGAAAGCTTCGTGGGGGGGGGACAATGGGTTTACTTTTTATTCACATCCCCATAAAAAATTAGTTAGATTAGATTATTTCTTTGCCCCAGAAAACTTGTTGGAAGGTGCTAAAATTAAAACTTACCCCAGAATCACTTCTGATCATTCTCCGATAATGATTGAAATACAGAGGCGAGCGAAGAGGTTAACACCCTCTATTTTTTCTTATGATCGGAAATTGGGATTGAATAAAGAATTTAATACACATGTGAAAAGTTGGATTCGAATTTTTTTTAATAACAATCAGGGTACGGCTAATATTGGTATAGTGTGGGACACTTTCAAAGCGGGGTTCCGGGGAGAGTTCATTAGTTTCTCATCTTGGCAGCAAAAGAAATTTAAAAAAGAACTTGATAAACTATATGAACTGTTGGCAAATGCAGAGATCCTTTTAACGAGGGAAGTTGTTCAGGGTAGAAAGGAGCTTTGGGAGGTTAAAAATGGGGTTGCAAAGGCTGGAGCTAATATTCTTGGCTTTTGGGATACAGAAATCGCAAGGAGATTTCTAACCTCTAAAATGCAAAGCTATGAATTTGGGGAAAAAATAGGTAAAAGATTAGCGGTAAGATTACGAATGAAGCAGACAGCTCGGAACATCAATTCAATGAAAGATTCTCAGGGTGTATCTCACTCAGAGCCGGAACATATTCTTAATATATTCCAAAGTTTTTATGCTGAACTTTATTCGAAGGATGAAAGCTCAGATGCAACCATTCAGTGGAGTGCTAGATTGGATATAGGGCTGAAAGTTTTAGACTCTTTAACTGCAGGTGAATTGGATCTACCAATAACGATGGTAGAGCTAGAAACAGCAGTGAAGGGCCTGGCAGTTGGTAAGGCCGCTGGCCCAGATAGAATACCTGCTGAAGTTTACAAACAATTCTTTAATACTTTAAATGATGAAATGCTTCATGTAATGCTGGAAGCACAGCAGGGAAACCCACCTAGTGCATGGTCTGATGCGACTATTGCGGTTTTCTGTAAAAAAAAGGTAAACTTGCGGATAATGTGGGATCCTACCGACCAATATCTTTATTGAACGTTGATAATAAGATTTATTCAAAGATTTTGGCAAACCGATTATCTAAAGTTGTATCATCTTTAGTTTCTCGACAACAGCACGGTTTTATATCAAAAAGAGGAACGGTGGATCACATAAATAAAGTAATTACGCTGTTTGACATTGCGGCAGTAAAGAATCAGAAATTAGCGCTTTTTCTGTTAGACGCAGAAAAAGCGTTTGATCGTGTGTGCTGGGATTACTTATGGAAATTAATGGCCAAAATGGGATTCGGCCAGAAATACATTAAGACAATCAAATCTTTATATTCTAAACCAACTGCTAAAATTTCTGTTTTAGGAGCGCTCTCTGATTCTTTAAACATCACTAGAGGGACTCGCCAAGGTTGCTCTTGCTCCCCATTATTGTTTGCTTTGTATATTAATCCTTTTGTAGAACAATTAAACCAAAATCCTCTTATACCCCCCTTTATAGTATCTGATTTCGCTTTTTCTGTTTTCGCTTATGCGGATGACATTGCGGTGGTTACAGACAATCCAGATACCGCCATTTTAGAGATTGAGAGGCTTGCAAAAGAGTTTGGAATCATAACTGGCTATAAACTTAATGAATCGAAAACCCAGATTTTATGCTCGGAAGCCCTAACTTGGGAAGATGAGAGAGTGGTGAGGGAGGTTACTTATCTCGGGATATTGATCAAGACCAATATGACAGAACTGATTGACTCTAACTGGATCACTGTATACGATAAAATTAAGATTTCTCTTGAGAGATGGGAACGATTATATTTGACTATTATTGTACGTACTAACATTATAAAAATGAATGTTTTACCCAAAGTGTTATATTTGTTTAGGTCAATACCTTTGGAATTTCCAAAATCTAAGATACAGGCTCTGCAATCTTTATGTGGGAAATTCATTTGGAGTCCCGGGAAACCAAGACAGTCTATGAAATTTGTGAGGCTACCAACTGAAAGGGGAGGGTTAGGGGTACCAGATTTTTTTCTTTATTATATAGTTTGTTTTTTTATTAAAAATGAGAATATTGATTACAGGGGAGTCAACTGAACATATGTATAACCACCCATCAATATTTGAAATTTTGTTGGGGTCTTATGTGAAGCAGAGTTTTTTTATTGAAATTGAAGGCAGTTATTACAAGCGAACCCGATTCAAGGTATTAATGGGAGCTTACAAGACTTGGAGATGGCTGATTCGAACAATTGCAATTGGGAAGTTTTCGTATTATACTCCCTTCAGCGCATCAAGGTTACTGCCTAGCATATTTTTGGATGGAATTGCTTTAAAATGGCAAAAAAAAGGGGTGAAAAGGTTGGGTTTCATGTGCATGGTGGATGGCAATTGTAAATCTTTTGTGGAATTAACTGATCAGTTTGATTTACCCAGAAGCTATTTTTTAAAAATTTTACAAATTCGGGATTTTCTCGTCAGACAAAAGTTAAGTTTACAAAAGCACCAAATTATCGAGGGGGTTGGTGGACAGGTGAAAATTGGTACTTTGTATAGAATGCTTGTAGAAGAGAAGGTGGACGATCTTGAGAACATTAGCGTAAAATAGGTCAACAGTTTAGGGGATACAGAAGTAGTTGTGGAAGATCTTATCTTGCTGTCTAAAGAAGCTTTAATGTCGGCTAATCTAAAAGCACAATTCTTCAAAACCCTGTTTGACTTATATTATACACCTGAACGCATGTCCAAATGGGGGGAGGGCTTTGATGGAAAATGTTTCCGGTGCAAAACTGTTCATGCAGATAGTATACACATTTTTTTTCTTGTCTTAGATTGGCCGGATTTATAGAAGATATTGAAAAATGTATGTCTTTAGTACTTAATTTTCACCTGACGATTACCCCAGCGATGTTGGTGCTGGGGAAAATTCCTAATGATAATCCTGCTGATAGATTATATTGTTTTCGCCATTTCATTTTCTTTACAATGACTGTTGCACGAATGTGCATTGCTACAGAGGGGCTACAGGAAAAACCACCGTTATTTCAACAATGGCGAGCATGAATGTATAGTTTATATAAATTGGAGTGGGGTCTTTTTTCAGTTTCTGGGTCTAGGAGAAAGAAAAAAATTGATTTGAAAATCTGGAAAAATGAAATTTGAATTGTAATTATATTTATTATAATGTTTTTTTGTACAATGTATAAACGAGCTTATGGTTTTGTTTTTTTGGATGAACTAAGCCAATCTCTATATGAATTAGTTGATCTATCTTTTTTTTTTAATTCACGATGATGTATTTATACTGTGTATTTATGCTGTGAACCAATTAAATAAAAAGGGAAAAAAAAGACGTGGGCCCTTTACAGTGACCCCAGGGGCCCTTCACCCGTCACTAGTAAGCTCTTTACACTCACAGACATAGGCCCTTTACAGTGACCCCAGTGGCCTTTCACCCGTCACTAGTAAGTTATTTAACCTCACAGACGCAGGCAATTTACAGTGACCCCCCCGGGGGCCCTTCACCCGTAAGCTTTTTATCCTGACCGTCGCGGGCCCTTTACAGTGATCCCAGGGGCTCTTCACCCCTTCATCAGTAAGCTCTTTACCCTGACAGACGCGGGCCCTTCACAGTGATCCCAGGAGTCCTTCACGCCCTCACCCGTAAGCTCTTTACCCTGACAGACTGGGGCCCTTTACATTGACCACAGGGCCTTTCACCCCGTCACCAGCAAGCTCTTCACACTGACAGATGTGGGGCCTTTACAGTGACTCCAGGGACCCTTCACCAGTAAGCTCTTTCTGCTTCCCCAACCTGTCCTTTTATATAACCCCAGGCGGCCCCTAAACGTGTCTCCAACAATGCCCAGGAACTCCCAAGTCCACAGCAGGCATTTTACTCTGGAATGAAGTCTAGGCACTAGAGTTTCATGGCTTTAAACTATAGCTTCATTGGAAATTCACATTGGTCATGGCTCCCCACCCTCTGTGGAACCCATATGGCTGTGAATATGACTTGTCACTGTGGTCAACATACATGTACATGTCGAACCCTCATCCACATTGTGTGATCTGCTTCATCAACTAGCGTCCAATCCATCATGGCTGATTGGAGCTGTTGCTCTGCAATGAACCCTCTTTTTATCCTCCAGAAGAGCGCTCCACCACCTCACCCTGCTAACCGGAAAGCAGGCTGATCCCCCGGAGATGAACGCTGTCATTCTCCAATCTACCATCATGGAGATAGCTGTGCTGATGACATGTCAACTACTCCTGGACTCGTTTGTCCCGAGATAGCCGAGCAACCTGAGCGCAGCACCTTCGCTCTTAAGGGAGCTGCAGCCCACCTAGGATCTACACACCGGAGGCACTGTGGGAATCCTTCCAGTAGGTTGGGGGACGCTCAAAACATGGAGTGGAGACCACACCGATCCCCTGAGGATCCCGCCCGCCATTTTGTATCACCCACCGCATTGGGGAAGACAGTCGTTGGGGCATCATTAACATCACCGGGAGCATTGGAGTCCAGACTGTGAGCCCGCGAGGTTGGGGCTCATGTCCATGTCCTCTTTAAGACCTTTTGGACAAAATATATTTACTCGAGTGCCTCTTGTGTATCGCGTCTGACTCCAAAATGGCACCAGCACTCAATCGTCAGGAGGGGCCAAAACAACTCCCAAGGGTATCCCCCCGTTTCCAGCTACAGCGTATAGGCCGCAAAATCGAGCTGGATCCGCAACTACTGTTCTGACCTTGAGGAACTACCTGATTAGCATTCTGATCTAGGGAGATTGACACCTGAGGTGCCCCGCCCGACCTGCCAATGGCGGCTGTCTCTCTTGCTGACCGTTATTTCTTGACATCACACGCCCCCTTTGAAGACTGGTGGTCCTTGGCTCTATCCTGATGCTGAGCCACTGCTTAGCTTACACCCTCTGCCCTCTGGGTTATAGAGATTTTTGGGGACCGTTTGGAATTCAAACTTCAAGAACTCATCCCCCTTTGCCTGACCTCATGATGGCCACCTCTGTGGGACCCTCCTCAGTGT
The DNA here is from genome assembly GCF_964263255.1 of Lissotriton vulgaris. Classification (NCBI taxonomy): domain Eukaryota; kingdom Metazoa; phylum Chordata; class Amphibia; order Caudata; family Salamandridae; genus Lissotriton; species Lissotriton vulgaris. The sequence continues at coordinate 280,685,693 of NC_141689.1, read as the reverse complement.
TCTATTTCGCCTGGACTATAATAATTGGTCATCACCCTGATCCCGTTCAGCCATCACTCAAGCCTGTTCCTGCCCTCCCACCAGGACATTTACTCTGGAAACCCTCCCTCGACTATTGAGACCTAGCTATTTTGACTGATGCCCGGTGGAGCTACCCCGATAGCTATAGGCGAGATGGGCTTTGGATTACGTCCTCGGCAGTCTCCTACCCAGCCGGTCTTTGGGCAGACTCTTCTTCGTCTCTCCTGACCTTATCTCCTTCCTCCTGCCCCTCCTACTACCACCTACCCCTTTCCACTCTACTTATCTCCATTCCAGTTCTTGACCTTTGCCCTCACCCACTTGGTTCTGAGTTCCCATCCTGTTTCACATCTGGACATTCTTCTGTGAATTTTCCCTCGTCTGTTGAGACCTAGCTATCTGACCGATGCCCGATGGAGCTACCTTGAGAGCTAGGGGAGACTGGCTGTGGATTCCCTCCTCGGCCGTCACTTACCCAGTTGGTCATTGGGCAGACTTTCCCTTCATCTCTCATACCTTCTACCCCCTCTTCCTCTCCCTTCTCACTCCCCCTCTCCCCCATCCACTCTATTTGTCTCTCCTTCTCGCTCTTTGATGTGTCACATATATTTGATGTAATGTGTAATTGTTATCATTGTTGTAACATTGTTGAACCTTATGTAAAGCGCTCTTCTGATACCTAAGGGTCTAGCCAGCGCTATATAAAACTCAATAAATAAATACAAAAATATACAGGAAAATGCACAGATAATTTGAATATACATGGCTACATAAGATATTGTTAGTTCACACTTATTATTCATCAACATGTAAGCATGATATGTACACAAAAACAACTACAGGTATTATCACAGTGAAAGAGTGAGTTGTACACAGACATGTTCTGTGCAAAGTCATGCATGACAGGATTATGTTGGTAGTGTACTACTATCTTTTTTTACCCCCCCCCCCCCTCACCCAACAAAGTACTAGCCACAGCACTCATTAATTGCTTGCCACTGAGTTAGGTAAATAATTCCACATCCGTAGAGCCAACAAAAAGGACTAAAAGTGATTCCTGCTCAGCAAATTGTACCTGACCAACAATCTAGACGAGGAATCCTTTGTGCCTAATTGTCTTTTTCGCTGTGCTTCAACTTCACAATTTTTTTTCCCTGACCGCAAAAACAAAGAAGCATTCACTTCCTTCCCCAAACCTGATTTAGGATTTTTTGTTTTGGTATAAGTTTAAAGAAGGTTGTCATGCTAACCCTCTTGCAAATGTGCAAAAAGAACAGATGATGGACGGAATGCTGAGCAAATCAAACATTCACCCCCAGTCACAGATCTGGGTTAAAGCCATCTTTTTTTGCATGCCACGCCATTCTAGTTCAGACCTAGCCATGTGCAATTCAGTCTTGACCCTGCTCTCCATGGGAACAGTCCAGCCCAACTACCAGGCCTGGTTCTCCCTGGATTAGAAACAAGCATCATGGGACCATTTCGCGGTGTATTTCTCGCTGTGCTCCAACATCACAGTTTACTTCCCTGACCGACAAACCAAAGAAGCATTCCCTTCCTTCCGAAACCTGATTTATGTTATTTTGGTATAATTTTAAAGAGGTTTGTCATGCTAACCCTCTTGCAAGCACATGTATGTAACTTACCTTTTAGGGTGTTAAAATGTTGCCGATGCTCCTCTCTGTGGTACTATCATTTCTGTTTATGCATTTACCTATATTTTTTGATTTTTTGTGGCATCTCTTATAAGAATGCGTACTCCAGTCTTCAAATCCTAAGTGTTCCTGATTACTTCTGCAGCACTTAGATTACCCTTCAGTGCTTAAGTTACATTTCCGTCACCTGGATTCCATCTTCAGTAACTGCCCTGGCCCACTCTGCAGTCCACTGATCTGCTTTGCGGGTCTCACTGGATGTTTTGCTCTTTCCTCTGGTAGAGGAACTGAGGACAGAGCAGGCAGAAAGGATGTTGGTTCGGCTCCAACAAATCAGCCATGTGTAACTAATAATGTATTATTAACACCGGGTGAAATCTCCAACTTCAGTAGCTTGATGAAATATAGACAATAACAATTGCTCGGTGACTCTTTCTAACCTTTCTAACATGTATTTTACTCCCCAAGACCACTTTCTCTCCACGCTAAATTCTCAGAAAATAAAATAGACGTTATGAAATTGCTGGCTGATTGCAAAAGCAACTTTTCAGCTAAAACAACCATCTTTGGAGGAGTGCTATATTGTTGAACATTGTCATGTACATGTAGGCATATTATATTCATTATGCCATCAAGTTATACAAATGTATAATATGCGTGCATTACTGAATTAATGCCAACAGTTATTCACATATAGATGTTCTGAGATAAAACTCGTATGTAGTTTCCTGGCGACTTTATATATTTCAGTGCTTTGCAGAACAACCGTGATGCAACATAGAATTAAGTAGTGTAAACTAAATGCCAAAATGCCACTTCATGACTATGCATGCATGGCTGGCTGTGTGTATGGTCCTCACCATAAGGCAAGGGGGAACTATCACAGGCGTCTAGAAGAGTAGCCAATCTCCTGTGTGTACAACAGTGGTGGCAAACAATTGTGCAATTCGATCAATCAATCAATCATGTTACTTGTAAAGCACAACTACTCACCCATAAGGGTCACAAGGCGCTTCGGGCGGGGGGGAAATAGCTGGTCTGCCGAAGATGCTGTCAGTCAGTCGAAGAGTGCGGTCTTAAGGTCTTTCCTGAATTGAGGCAGTGACAGTGATTGCCTGGGGTGGAGAGGCAGGGTGTTCCAGTTGCGCAAGAGCATAATAGTGCATGCAAAATGTGGGCCAAAAGTGCCACAGTGTTTAACACTAGCACTTTTCCAAACCTCATGAGCTCATTAGTATTTGTCACGTAAGGGCATTATAAGTAATTTGCACCACTTCTTATTATATTCTGCCATTGCTTGATGCGCCAATAAGTGCAAAAGACAAGGGATTCAAGTTTGCATGGTTCCACAAGATTCCTTGAAGAAGGTCACTTACTTTATTCCTATGCCTTAAAATGATGTCACAAATGGCCTTTTTAATGGCTCTAATGATGACATAGATTGTAATGATAATAGCAAAGATGATGTATATAGAGCAGATAGTGACCCTGAAGTATATCCTAAATAGCTAAAACCAATCAAAAGTCATCTATATGTTTAGGGAAAATGTGAAGAGGCAAGTTTTAAAGACTTTTACAGAACAAAGAAAATTACATTTCCTTCTGAGGTACGTGTTCTGTAGGGAATTGTACCAGGATATTGACACCAAAATATAATTGAACCATAATTTTGTGGTTAAAGTATCTTACAATATTTTCATTTCATTTTACATTACATTTTAATTGATTTAGATGATGTTACACAACAATTAATAAAGTTCCTAGCCTGTTAGGCCAAGGCAAAGGTTTCAGTCATTTAAATCTGAGCTCCACCCCTTTTAGCTATGACATAGAGCAGACAAGCTTCACTAAGGGAAAATAGTGAAATGTTTAGAAGTACCATAACAGTTGAAAACACAAAACAATGAAAGTCCCATTCCAAGTTATGAAAAATGGACAAGCGGTTCATAAACCAAATGACACCAAAATGACAAAAACCGGATAAGGGAACTGGGGAAATTCTGTTTAAAATATCTAAGCAAAAATCACCAAGCAAAAGTAAAGGGCAATGATGTGATTATAGTGGGAAATAATCCCACTAGGTGGAGGGAACTGAATTGGCTGACTACCCTGGGCAGCCACCCTACTCCCAAATTGGAGGTCCAAAGCTTAGAAGTTTGGCTGGATGGAAAATTGACAATGGAAAATCAGGTCAAGAAATTAACTGCCACATGTTTGGGCTTCTTCTCAGTTTAAGAAAACCTTTGAGATGGCTACCTAAGCCAACACGTAGAGTTGGCTTAGGTACAAGGCCTGTTAAATCATTTGTCGACTGGATTGTAGCAATTCCGTGTGTCTTGGAAGCCCAAAGTTAGTTTTGAAAGACTGTAGGTTACACAAAATGCTGGAGCACGCGTCCTAAAAATGCCAAAACACCAATCAGTGAAGACATTATTGTTGACCTTGCATTTGCTCCAAATAGAGAAAATAATTTATTTTAAGATGTTTTGCCTTGTACGTAAAGCGATTTACAAAAAATATTCCAAGCTGATCCAGGACCTTTTCATCCCTTATAATCCAGTGAGATCACTACATTCTTCTAATGAGTTGTTACTTATTGTTCCCAAAGTCAAGGGAGCCACGTCGCTCATGTGCTTATATTGCCCCAAGCTGTGGAACTCTCTTCCGCTTAATATGAGACAATTGCAATCAGACCTGAAATTTAGGAAATTACTAAAGAACATTTTGCTCGAGTAGTTCTGCATGTTAGCTGCCCTGTGCCTAGTTAGTCCTGGGAGGACCTTCAGGGTATCCCTGCGCTTTATAAATTCAGAAGAATAGAATAAAATCCGTAGTATTGGTGCAGTTGACCAGGACCTAGGTGCAATTTCAGATTGACTATATTGAAGTAATAGATACCCTATGGGTTCATCCTAGTCAGATTTTACCTTCTGGCTCAGTCTTTCTAATGGAAGTCAAAATCCTGTAGTAGAGCTAGGGTACTAGCTGTATCCGCAGAGGAAAAGGGTGGGGGGGGGGAGGTTCCAAAACACAATTTCCCCATGCAATTTACTTAGAGAACTTTAGATAGCGAAAATCATAGTGTACTCCTAACAACCCGAAAAACCTGGGACTTAGAAACTTTGTAGCCCAAAGACATCTGGAATCTTGGAAGAAATCTGTCAAGTAGATCTGACTAAAATGCATTGCCTCTTCAAAATCCAGCACTTTCCCCAATATAAGTAGGGTCAGAGTAAGAATAGTAAATCTGAACTCTTCAGAATCAAAACACTTTCCCTAATGTTAGTTAAGTTACAGTGAGAATAGTAAAGCTTCCCTTCCCAGATAGTGGGCATGGAGTGAGAATAGTAAATGTGGCATTCTCAAAAATAAACACTTTCCCCTATGTTAGTTGGGCTGGAATCATAAAAGTAAATCTGAACTCCTCAAAATCAAATATTTTCACTACTGTTAGGTGAGTTGGAAAAACTAGAAATGTAAGTCTGAACTCCTCAAAATCAAATATTTTCACTAATGTTATTTGAGTTGGAGTTATAATAGAAAAACTGACATCCCCATTTGTTATCCTTAGTAGGGTTTCCTATAAATGATATTGTTACAATACAGTTTCCTTACTCTACTATTAATTGATTAATAATTCATTTGTTATACATTTTTAGGGTTTATAAAATATAATGCTTTTTATATTAATTTTCTTTTCTGTGAATAAATAATTGTAATTTCTTCTTCTTCATCCATCTTTATTTCGATGATGACCATAAAAGTACAAAATACATGCATAAAAAGTATAAAATAAAATATTACCTTTTCCTTGTAAAAAAATTGTCCTAGTAAAATATTTCAAGGTAAAAACAAATATTCAAACCGTTAGCAACAAATCTCCTAAAGTGCAAATGCAAGCAACAGCGGAGGAACAGTAATGAGTCCATTTTGGCCCAGGTGATCTTCACCCCCTGCCAGGAATTCATAAAGGACATTAGTGCTGTCTTAGTGGGAGCAATACCGGTCAAGCTGTCCTTATCCTTTTCCTAAGTGCAGAATATTAAACTTGAGCATGTGTAGTGGAATCATAGGAACTGATTACGTGTACACCACATTGAAAACAGGAATCTTGAGACAGCAAAGACAATGGGTTGTTGATTGTCATATTTCGGAAACCTAAATGCTTCTGAACAATGTGGGGTTTCAAGCTTTCTGCACAGTTGTATCAGCCTTTTTGATCTGCATTTTTTGTAGGCTGGGCAGAAAATAAATGCATGCAGTTCTGATTCCTCAGCTTCACTACAGGCTGCATACCTTTAACATAAGGTGCCTGCCCATTTATTGGTGAATATACGTAAATAAGTAAAGGAAGTGACACATGTCTACATTGTATATAAATCTTCCTAGCTAAGACTGGCTGGATTTTGTCTGAAAAGGGCTCTAGTTGTCTTTTACCCCAATAAAAGTTGCTGTCAGAGACCTAGGGGCCCGTTAGGATGGCGTGCGGATCGCCCCCGCCCGCCATCCTACCCGGAATGACCCCATGCCATATTAGTATGGCGGGGGGACCGCGGCGGACGGGAAGATCGTCCGCCGCTCTTCCGCCCCGGTCGCCTTGCGGCTGGGGCGGAAAAGGTTTAATATGGTGGCGGTGTCTATCAGACACCGCCAGCCATATTAGCATGGGCATTTTCCAATGCCGCCACGGAAAGGCATGCGGAGACACCCTGTGGGGGCCGGTTGTGGGCCCCCAGGGACTCCGGGGGTTGGGGGGTGCAAATGGGGGGTACCTATGGTATCCCCTAGCATTGCAAAGTACAACGTGGCAGGCACCGCGCGGTGCCTGTCACCTTGTGCTTTGTAATGCACAACAGGTATCTTAAGCATTGCGGCAGGCGGGGCTTTCAGCACCGCCCGCCGCAGATACAGGATGCGCCCACCACCAGACCACAGGATTTAGTCCGGTATCAGCACGAAGATTTTGAGGACACGTGCAGAAATTTGGCGGATTGCAGACGACCGCCCAGCCCTCCAGAGCCTTGCCCCCGCGCAGGCTTCTAATTCATTCCTGACGATCGCTCCTGATCGCTCCTATACCAAGCTCCTTCCCAGCACGCCCCAAGTCAGACAACCAAGTCCTGATGACGATCCTTACTAACGTGGATCGAAACGCCGTCGACTTTACAGATTATTAATTGGCGTACTTTACTAATATGGTTCAAATAATGAAAAAATCTGTAATCTGTGATATCACTTTGTCACATTATATGAGCCACCCACTGTAGATAACTTGCACCTTGTTCACAGTGCGCCGTCCATGCTGTCTATTCCCTCACTTGCGTCGCCACTTTCACGACAGTCACTTTTGTAGAGCACCAAGTTTTATATGGTTGTCACTTAATTGAGTTTATGCAGTGCTGCTTAATAACTGTGTATTACTGACCATGAACGTATATCATAAATAAGATGATTGACTACCTTGTCTTAAACTTAAAGAGTGTTCTCCTTCTTTCCTTTTAGCAATGCGATGTGCATGCATGCTTAATTGACTGTTTATTTTCACCTATTGGGACATTGTTTTTGATTGTACACCATGTGGCGGGCGCATCCTAATACCCCCAATGGGACCCCCGCCCTTATGGCGGGTGGTCCCTATACACGACAGGATGACGGGCGGACAAAGTCCGCCCGTCATCCTAATGAGCCCCCTAGTGTTTTTCTCCCATGAAGGATCGAGTTTGTACACCTTGTAGCTCCAGACTCCATTTCTGGATGTTGTTGGACAGGACACAATAGGATCACTCCACATGTTCATTTTACCAATGCTATGCAGTGTGTCCCAAATGCAGGTAAGCCAGGGTAGTCTGCCAGCCTCAGGTAACCCCAGTACCTCCTCCAGCTCCAGTCTATAGGAAATCAACTCTGGGGTGGCCCAAATTAGTCATCAGAAGATTAGCGGTCTAAGCCTGATTTCTTCTGCAATCGGTCTGACTCCTAGGTCAAATCATAGTGGAGCAAGTAGGGTTCTAGTGGGGAGGCTGACTAACTGCCTAATAAAATTATTTTCTGTACTGGCTATGGCTTTCGAGGAGAAATTCCACCATAGTTATGGCCCATACATACTAGCACACAAAACGTGCGTTTTATAGATCTCCGCAGTGGGGCTGTTGAATTTGCAGAATGATTTCCTATGCAGTTTGGCCAAACCCCATGAAATCTGTGCTAACTTAAGGTTTGTTTTGTCAATGTGTGTTGATCAGTCCATATGTTCAGTGAGGGAAAGCACAAAGTATTCAAAAGTGGATACCCTTTCAAGGGGGATGCTATTCAGGCAGGGATTAGGGTGTGTGCAATCTACCTGATTAAAGACCATATATTGAGTAGTCATGATGTTAATTACTAGCCCTCTAGTGTTGCAGAAAGAGTCAAAGCTATCTTGGATATTTTGAATACACATCAATGCCGGCACTTTGATTTATCATAATGTACTAACAAATAACTGCATTTATTAATATATGTGCATATTAAATTACATTAAAAAATATGTACTTTTGAATGAATTAATATATTTGTGTAGTTAAATAAACACATAATATACCTATTCACCATGGTATTATAAAATACATTTACATAACATTGTAAACTAAGAGTAACAGCTCTATATTACAATTTCAATGTAATTGCTGTACTATGTCATACTAAAAAATTATAACTTCACATAAAAATATTTGACAACATAACTAATTATTGAATATCAATAAATGCTGTTAAGAAATTTGTTATTCATTGATTGTGCAGTGTTTGTTAATATATTTATGTCATTTTATTGAATTTTCTAAACATTTTTAATATTTTAATAAACTTTCTTTAAATAAATTATAATGCATCATTCTCATAATAAACACTTGTTTTATTCTTTTTAAATGAATGTAATGTTAGGACAGTCTTTTTTTATTTCAATCTTACCAGCATTTTATTTCTTCTTCAATATGCAGTGATAGTTTGGATGTCGGTTTTGAGATGGGGCTTTCCATTTCAGGTAAGGGCATTTATTTTACATTGTTCAAATAATAGTAAGAGGTCAGTGAGTTAGAAGTAAGGGTAATATTTATTAGTTAGTTTACTTATAATAGTTTTCTGATATGGATTTAGAAAATCATTACAGTTAGTTGACTAAGGGCCTGATTTGTACTTTGGCTGACGGAGTAAGTATTGTAACATGTGGAGTACTTTACTACCCCCATGACAAGAGTACTCCTCCCGCCAAATTTAGAGATATCCGCTGGCCCATCAGACAACTCTTGCATTTCCAAGAACCAATGTCGCAGCGGTTCCTGTAAATGCATTGAAAGTTTAATGAACTGGACAGTCCTGGATTATATTTTACATTTTTGAGGGGATTTTCTTAAATTAGATTTTCTTAAATTAGATTGCTACTTGTTAATTTGGATTTCTGCTTCAGGGAGTTCAGCAACCAAACTATAAATACATTTTAAATAATTTTCTGTAATATGAAATGTTGTGTTGGATAGAAGTAAGTTATATATATGTAAGTCATTTATTCATATACATGCATATTGTGCATTGTTATGAAATAATATTTGTATTTGTATTTGTATTGGTTATTTGTAGAGCGCAACTATCGCTCCGGAAGGAGCATCCTGGCGCTAATAAGACAAAGTGCATACAATTACAGGTACAGGGTAAATGGTTGTCATTACATAGTCGTCTGGAAGATTGAAAATCCCGGTTTTCAGAAGCTTCCTAAACTGGTTTTCCAGAGTCAGCAGTCTAAGATGTTTGGGCATTGCATTCCAAGGTAGGTTAGGGTCTTACCCCCCTTGGTTTTATAGTTGAATTTGGCCAATTTAATTAGATTTTCTCCTGCAGATCGTAATGTCCTAGTAGGATTGTAATGGGGGAAGCACCTAATGAGATACATCGGGCCAGCGCCATTGAATGCTCGAAAGGCGACAATCAAGATTTTAAATAAAATCCTCTTATGAAGAGGCAGCCAGTGTAAAGTCTTTAAGGCATCTGACGCTGAGGATTTCCTTGGTAGTTTAAGAACAAGTCTGGCCGCTGCGTGTTGTACACTCTGGAGTTTTTTTAGTGTGGCTTTTTTAACGCCGGCCATCAAACCATTGCAGTAATCCAAACGTGCGAGGATTAGAGCCACAGCGACAGCTTTTCGTGAGTCATTTAATAGTCAAATACTATTAAATGTTCTATATTATAATGTTATGCTTTATAGAGTTATGTTTTATGACGTGTAAACAACAACCTGTTAATTACGGGTTATTATTTTTATGTTCTAAATACGTTTTTTATTGTTATTCAATTGCATTATATGTTTTTTCTAAATTATTTAATACAAGAATTTATTGTACATCATTCTGATTTTTTAATTAGAATTTTTATTTTGATTGGATACTTCAGAACATAGTTTTTGTGATAAGGAGTGTTAGGTGTACTTCTTGGTAGCCTTCAGTAAAAAAAAGGTCTCTTTTTGCATGGTCACCTAATCAGTATATGTAACTTTCCTATAAGGCCAATTTATGAAACAGAAATATAAAATATACCTATGGCATGGAAAGTTAAATATCACATGTGAAACTGTAGCACATATTATGCCCTCTACTGGTGTGACAAAGGAAACATGGCTTCAGGCCCACCATTGTAGCCTGACTGAAGCAGTTTAAACCTGCAGTTGGACCTGCCAAAATAACGCTGTAAGGAAACTCGAGAAAATAATTTACCTGGGAAAAAACATTCCATTTAAATATTAATACTTCACAGTAATGTATACCTTGTAGCCCAGAAGGAAGGGTGCATGGTATTTAAAAGTGGGACGTGTAGAAATACAAATTTTGCCATTGCCCTGCAGTGACAAGCCCCCAAAAGCTATTTTCACTGTTAAAGGCGATGACTGTCTTATGTGCAGATTAATATATAATTTTGCTATCTTGAGTTTCACACAAACTAAAGAAATTGTTCAAACACTATTTTTAATGTTTATTAAAAATACAATTCAATGATGAAGTTAGATTTTTAGTAAATATTTAAGAAACTTAACTTTTAGAAAGTTGCCTTTTTCCTGCCTGAAACATCTCGAGTCTAATTTGCATAGTCTGCTAGTGGATGTCCAACCAGATTCCTTTTCACTCGGAAAAACAGCTGAAGAGTTTCCAGGAACTTCATTAACAGCAACGGGGCAAGTGTGATGCCTGTCAATTCACAGTTAAGTGAACGGGGAGATCTAAAGAAGGGAAGGCCCTTGTTCTTTAGGCCTTCTGTAGCTGGGTGGGCACCAGTCCAACTGGAGGAGGAGTTGGTCCCTGTAGCAAATTGGGTTATTGATTGAGAGGGGTGAAAACTCTACTGAAGCAACAACCACAATCCTTGTCAGGGTGAGGCACAAAAGTCACTACATTAACCTGTGCTTAAGCCTCTGGTACCTTGGTACAAAAGCAGTCAATATTCAGTTAGAGGCAATGTGTAAAGTGTTTTTGCAGCACAGTAGTAAAATGAAAACACCACAGAAGAAAAATCCCAAACCAATTTAGAAAAATAGAATACATTTTAATGAATAAAATAAGGCCTAATCAAATTAAAATCGATCAGTATAACTGGAGGTATTCATTTTTAATTCTTTTAGTGCAAAATAGCCCCTAAAAGATGGAAGCGCCAACTAAAGGTATCTGGTTGAAAGAGACTTGAGCAAAATGAAAAGTTAAGGCCGACCTCGATGAAGTGAGGGTCAGATACATGAGGCCGATTGGGTCCGGTCTTGGCTTACCTTTGGACTTAGAAGATATTTTGATGAAAATTAACTGAGAAGGCAGAGTTCAGTGGGACAAGGCAGCAGGCAGTGTCTGAGGAAGAGGCATCGTCATTGGGGAGGCACTGGACTGAGTCGCAGTGAAGAACTGTACCTTCGTACTTTGTCACTGATATCCAGCTGGACAAAGCTGTAGGCTGTAGCTGGTGAGGACACCACAAGGCTGGATACCTTCAACAAGGCGTCTGCTGAACCGGATTTGCTGCTGCAGAGAAGAATAAAGTGGGAGCTACAGCGAGGTCAGGCTGACTCAGCAATGCACCTTGGGTGGATTGGCTTGCAGGTAGGTCTCGATCTTCTGTTGATTCTCAGGGCACTTTTTGGTAAAAAAAATCTTAAGTCCCAGGTTTTAAGGTTATGCAGGAGCAGTACCTCTAACACCACTTACAATGGTCAAGGACGTGGCGGTACCACTTTGGACTCACTCCAATAGAGGCCCAGTGCAGGATTCAAAGTCTCTAGAGCATTGTTATCTCCCTGCAGCTCACACAGGAGGCCACCTAACTAGCCCCTATAGTCCCTTCTGGTGGTCCTTGCTTTAAGGAGACAGTCAAGTTCTCCTTTCAGCATTATATTATCCTTTTTGTCAAACAGCGTCTCTTTACTAGTAGTATAATATTACTACATGCAACTCCAGTTTCTGCAAACATCTAACCAACATAACAGATGACAAATACAAAAATAGTAGCAGAATCAATGATTTCTGCAAGACAAATGCATATTCTTCTAGAGTTAATGGGGAGCAGCTCAGGAGGAGTGCATATTGCTCAAAGACTGTGTGTTCAAAAGCACTATGCTGCTGGACCTCCCTATAAACCAAGAGCAAACATTGAAGGAGGTTTTCCCATTTCCTATTCAATAATGCTTCTTGAGTGTTCATTAAATTCTTACAAACCTACCAATCCACTGTCCTGGAGGTGGTAAGAGGTGGAGAAATGATAACATATTCCTGATTGGCCTTCAGGGTGGTGTGGACATGTAGTCGATTCCCAGATATGACAGTAATTCATTCAGCAGAGTGACCCAGGAAAGAAAACATGGGCCTCCACAGAGGAGGTTGTGCTTCTAAAAGGGACTACCTCTTGGTAGCAAGTAGCATTTTCAGCCTCAACAAGAACACACACTTTTACCACAGGTATTAGGAAGAGCCAAAGGTCTGACAATGTTCATCTTTACACTCTGTAGCAGAGCTCTAATATACATATGTGGGAAGCATGGTCTTGGCACCAGCCTTACCATATGCTTAGCGTGCTGGACAAATGCAACAAAACATCTACACATTGACCAGGTCAGTTAAGATGTCGAAACATATTTTCCACAGCCTCCTTTATCCCAATGTGACTGAAATAGGGACCTCATATGGGAGAACCTACAGACACTTATTCTGACACTTTCATACCACCAGATTCTAGCAGGCCCTAAGGTCCAGGGTAGATAGTTCACAGGAAAGTATTAGGGCATCCATTAACGCCCTGAGGTGCCCTGCCATTTCACCTTCTTTCTGCACTTGTGCTTGACAGCTAAGACCTATCAGGGTGGTGTACTCATGATGTGCCCACACAAATTCTGCTCTCTCAGGGCTACCCTCCTGCCTGCTGTAAGTTTTGCAATTCATGGATTAATGTCAAAACAGACAATGGCCTTGCCAGGGGGTTCTGTGACTTTGCCCTGGTGGAAAATTATCTGAGAGCTTTCCAGCTGGAACCACAGTTGCACTACATCCAGGTTGTTTAGAGCCTCTGTCCTGAGTATAGGATCATTAGAAGAATCTAAAAAGTGTATAGGCACATAAGGCAATTCAGCCTCTATTAACTCCAAAGAAGTTAGGTGATTCCCCAGAAGATAATCTAAAGTGAGATCATCTTAGACTCCCCCTTTCACTCTGACAGAAACCTTGTCCACTTGCAGAGTGAAGAAAGCAAGCAGGATCTCCCAGACCCTGCACTTTTTCTCAATGGCAACTTGTTGGTACCCTTACTGCCCTACTAAGACCTTGCCAGGCCCAATGTGTTTGGCACATGCTATAGTGAGGCTAGATCCGGAATCAAGGTAAACAGAAATTTCACTGACATTGCCAGTGATCTGCCTCCCTCCCTGTGCAGCTCTGCCTGGTAGCTGCTACCTCTTGCAGGTCCACTGACCCTTGTTGGTTGGTGGATCGAGGCCCTCCTCCATCCACAGGCTCCCAGCTACGCTTCATTCCTGGTGGGCTAGTGGGTAGCTTCTTTGTTCTGCTACTGGTCTGCCTTTAGGCTATGCACTCATTTTTACTTTTTACTTTTCTTTTTAGTTTTTCTATATTATTTTCTCTTCCACTTTCACTGATCCTTGCTGGTTGGTGGTTCGAGTCCCTCCTCCACGCACAGGCTCCCATCTGTGTCTCATCCCTGGTGGGCTAATGGGGAGCATCTTTGCTCTGCTGTTGGTCTGCCATCTGTCAGGATACTTCTGCCTTTATTTCTTTTATGCACAATTTTTTACTTTTCTATTTACTCTATTTTTGCTTTTTGTTTCTTCCTCTAATTTGGATAATTTGTTCTTTTTTCACTTTCTTTTTTCGCACCGTAACCCTGCCTGACCCCCACGGCCGCCCGCTTACATCACAATTGCTCCCATCTCCCAGCTGTCCAGTCCTTCCCTTTACACTACTTATTGGTGGCCGCTGTGCAGCCGTACTGCCAGTGATCCAAAGGCAAGCCCGTCCGCTCCTGGACCACGGCCAGTGCCACAGGCCTTGGTTCTCAGGCCTTCCACCAATACAATGCCAACACCCTCCTCACCCTCAGCACTGGATGCCACGCCGCCTGCCACCTCACGTCACCGAAGGACACTTAAGGACCTTTCTCGTGCCAAAACTGCAGCTACACTCTTACCCACCTCTAACCTCCAGCTACCAGGTCGACCCATAGTGCCACCGACCAGCACAGCTCCATCCTCCTCAACAAGTACTCCCTCCACAAACACGCTACAAAAATCTGGGATCTCCTCGACTCCGTCTCCCCCGACATTACCTTCCTCATGGAAACCTAGACAAACCTTAGCTCATGCCCGGACATTACCACCGCCTTTCCTGATGGTTACAAGATCACCCGCAAGGACCGCACCATCCGACCAGGAGGAGGCATTGCCATCGTTCACGAGAAATCCCTTTACCTGTCCACCCATTCGGATGACCCAACAACCATGGAACATCTTCACTTCCAGGTCCAGACCAACCCTAAAACCACTCTCCACGGCACCCTCATCTACAGACCTTTGACCCTCACACACACTTGACCAATGCCATCATTGACTTCATCGCAAACCAGGCTCCCGCATCAAGGGATTACATCCTACTCGGCGACCTCAACTTCCACCTGGACAACCCCAAGGACCAGAACACTGCATCCCTTCTGGAGAACCTTGCCTACATCGGACTCAAGCAGCTAGTTACCCCTCAAACCCAAGCAGCAGGACACACGCTCGACCCCATCTTCTCCACCACCAAAAACATCACCTACAGCCACAGCACTGAACTCCTCTTGACCAATCACCAGTGTGTTCATTTCACCTTCACCAAACACATACTACACTACTGCACCCAACGCCCCCGCCACAACTGGAACAAGGTCCCTGAAGAGCATCTCACCGCCTCCCTCAGCACAACAACACCACCGACATCCATAGATGCCAATAGATCAGCATGCAACCTCGACCGATGAATCTCCAAAAGGTTCGACATGCTGGTGCCTCTCAAGAAAGCACCCGGCAAGCAACACCCCAAGAAAGCCAGTTTTGTTCACTGCCATCCTTCACGAGTCCAGACGCAACTGTAGAAGGCTAGAGAAGAGATGGAGGAACAATAAAACCCCGAAGCACACGGAGACTTCAAAGCCGCCGTCACTGCACATCACATCCTCCTCGTAACCACAAAGGAAATAGCCATCCAAGAAAGAATCAAAGCCAACACGCACAACAGCAAACAACTCTTTACCATCATCAATGATTTTGCCAAACCCAACTGCAAAAATCACCGAAGTTCCACCCTCCCAATACCTCTGAAACAAATTTGGCACCTTCTTCCACCACAGGATCAACAGTTCTATGACAGCTTCGACGCCCAAGTCCTGACCATCACTACTGCCACCACCACATGTGACCCCCAACAGATCTTGCTCAACAGGACCCTGCTCACCACGACACCCTCAAGACCATGAAGAGCATTCACACCGGAGCCCCCTCTTACACCTACCCGCACCACATCATCCACAGAGCCATCACCGCCATCGCCCCGAACTACACTGCACCATCAACTGCTCCATCGAGACTGCCACCTACCCCGATGACTGGAAAATGCCAACATAAAACCCCTGCGGAAGAAACCATCCTCTGACCTGACAGACCTCAAGAGCGTCAGACTCATCTTCCTGCTCCCCTTCATAGCCAAGGTAAATCAGAAGGCAATCAAAGCACAACTCCCCGAGTTCTTAGAAGCCAACCACGTACTGGACTCCTCTCAATCCGGCCTCCAAGGCAAGCACAGCATAAGACCACCCTCCTTGCCACCACCAATGTCACCAGAGCCCTCCTTGACCAGGGAGAAACAGCAGCCCTCATCTTCCTAGATCTCTTTGCCGCCTTCAACACCATCTCCCACCGCAACCTAAGCACTTGGGGAGAGGGTGTAGCCTTACAGCTAGAGCGGTCAACCTCGAAGCTGGGGAACCGGGTTCGAGTCTCGGCAACAGCACTCAACATCCTGTGATTCTGATCAAATCACTTAATCTCCCTGTGCCTAACAAAAATGAATGAGTCCATCGGTAATTAAACTGGTGCTCATGTAAAGCGCTCTGATACCCGATGTCTTTGGTCAAGTTTGCGCTATATAAAACTCTAAAAATTAAAAAAAAAGAAAACAAAAAGTACAAGACTCCATGACGCCGGCATCCGTGACAAAGCCCTGGACTGGATCGGTTCCTTCATCACGGGTAGAACACAATGAGCCAGACTACTTTCGTTCCTCTAAGAACCCACGGAGATCAGCGGCAGAGTTCCCCAGGGCTTTCCCTGAGTCCCACCCTCTTCAACGTCTACATGGCCTGCTCACAGCCATTGTCAGGAACCATGCCTATGCCGACAACACGCAGCTGATCCTCTCCCTCACCAACGAGTCCACAATTGCCAGAAACAACTTCGACGATGGAATGAAGGCCATTGTCACCTGGATGAGAGACAGCTGCCTCACGCTCAACTTGGACAAGACCAAAGTCCTCATGCTGGGGCCCAATATTTCCACTTGGGAAGACTTCAAGTTGCCTGCCGTGCTAGGAACCCCTACCACACCGACAGAACACGCACAAAACCACTGTATCATACTAGACTCCTTTCTCACTATGAACTGCCAGATCAATGCCATCTACTCATCATGCTTCCACACACTTCGTCTGCTTCAAAAGACCTTCAGATGGTTCCTCACTCAGGCCAGAAAGACGTTTGCCACCACTCAACTGCAGCAAGCTCGACTATGGCAACGCATTCAACGCAGGCATCACCCAGAAAGTCCTCAGGAAACTATGGAATGTTCAAAATGCCACAATCAGATTGGCCCTCAATATCCCCCGCCGCAGCCACATCTCTGAACACCTATGAAAACTCCACTGGCTCCTAGTCAACAAAATCACCTTCAAGCTCCTCACACACACATACATAGCTGTCTACAACGCCAGAACAGCATACCTTAACCACTGCATCTCCTTCCATGTAACCACCAGACACCTCCACTCTGCTCAACTGACCCTGGCCAAAGTACGTTGGATCTGCAAGACCAGGACCGGAGGAAGATCCATCTCCTACCTCACCGCCAAAACCTGGAACACCCCAGGCTATCCTGTCGCTGACCCAAATCAGGAAGGATCTGAAGCCATTGCTCTTTGACTGAACCTCAGCGCCCATTCAGACCTGCAGCCCCCAACCTCAACCCCCAGCGCCTTAAGACCCTCACGGTGAGTTATTGTGCTTAACAAGTACTGATTGATTGATTGACAGTTACCTTCTTGTAGTCAATCAAGATACAGTGAGCCAGCAGTGGTGAGAGTTATGCAGAATATCAGAAGAAATATTTGGGTCTGAAATCCAGATCTTTCAAGGAGGCCATCATTACCTCAGTAGATACATATTCTTGTGCCTGGCTCACGTTGAAGCCCAGCTGGTAGCTTGGACTCCTGGATGCTTGTTAGAGTATCCCCATTTGTGGGTCTCATCTCTTCAGCTTCAGTGGCCTTCATCTTTCTTGCATAGATTGGATAGAAAATAATTCACTGGCCCAGCACTTGAATTTGAGCAATTACTTTAAAGTTTGCTCCCCAGCATTTTAGCCCAAGGACCAATGGGCAGCTTGTTTAGAAGTGTCACCTGTGGTCTGAGACTAGCTAATAATTTGACATTTCTGGTTCACCTTGTTGGCAAACTAGCTGTAGGCCAACGCAGTTTACACCTCGTAGTTCACTCGTGTAAGTCAGCGGGGAGACAGATTAGGACACTAAACCTACAAAAGGTCTTTAGTGAGAAACAGGCTAAACATTGCCTCAACATCTTACCATTCACACATTCTTTGAAATTCTCACTGCAACCAAACGTCCTTGACTCAAACTGTTCATGCGTCTTTTTTGTAGCCTCAGAAGAAGCTTTGCAGAAATCAAGTCACTCCTGGTTACTTTGTCCTTTGAAACAATGTAATCAGTGACTTTTTAAGCTTCACTTATTCTTAACTGCTATTATCATCAAGTTTGGGCTCAACTTCCATCCTGCTGAGAGATTATTGACTAAGTTAACTTGCAGCTCTGTTTTCCTGTGTGAACTTATTTTCTTCACAGGTTAAATGAAAGTCATTAGAAACCACATGTGCACATCTTTTCTCACAGACCACATTTGAACTAATTCCTTGTGAGGGGTTGAGCAGAACTGGGATTTACAGATGGTGGCAAAATTACAGGAACTACATATGGGGGGAGGGGCTGAGCTTCCGTACGCCTAACCTCCTGCCTTCTTCTTCAATCGCATTAACCATGAACCCTTTCGTTTTCATCTCAATTTCTTTCTCATGTCCCATTTTTCAGTCGCATTTTTCTCTATGAGCAGCATATCTCTTTAAAGATCCATCTGTCTCTCAGCTTTAGCTACTTGTGCTTTTGGTACCTTCAGATAAAGCTGGAGCACTCCACAGGACAGGACAGGACTGAGAGGCCTGCTATGTAACTCCTTTTGAGGGACCATAGATTGCATTATCCTCAGGGGGTTCTTTCCCTTTATGCCCTGGTCTGGTACTTTAGGATTAATCTGCTAATGTTGGCTTTTATTTTCATTTATTGTAGCGCAAATATGACCCCAGTACATTAGAGTGCATACACATAGTCACAATGTTATTTTATTTTATTCTTTAGACTCAGGGAGTAACTTTTCCACAATCAAAGGATGGTGAGCCGAAGCTGGGACTTGAACCTTAGGCCTGATTTAGATCCTTCCAGATGGATTACTCCCTCACAACAGTGACAAATATTCTGTTCACCGAATTATAAATCCCGTAGGATATTATAGGATTTATATTTCGGCAGATGGGATATCCCTCACCATTGTGATGGAGAAACCCATCTTCCAAGATCTAAATAAAGCCCCTAGTTTCCCCAATTCCCCAACCTAGCTCTCCAATTTCCAAGTCGGCAGGGAACTCCCGGAACAACGAGGGCAAAGCCATGCATTCCGGAACACCGTAAGCGGAACCACGCTTTTCTGAACAACGCATCTGCCTTAACCACGCATATGCATGGTTAAGACAGGTAGTGCTCTAGTGTTCCGGATGGGTGGGGAAGTTCTTCAAAAGAGGAAACTCCAGACGCGGAACAGGTGAGTGGGGCTGGGTTTTGGTGGTATTTTTTAGGTGGTACAGGTTGCTATTAGAGGTGAGGGGTCAGGGTACTTTTGAAAAGGGGCATGTTTTTAAGGCTCAGTGAGGGGGGAAGTGGTCAGGGTAGTTTTAAGGCCCGGGCTTGGGGGAAATTGTTTAGGAGTAGGAAGCGTTTTTGGGCTCAGCGGGGGGGGGGAGGGGTATTGGGGTAGTTAAGGTTTTAGGCCTCAGGGCAGTGGAAGGGATTAGTGTAGGTTTGGGAAAGGGGAGGTTTTTAGGACTCTGTGCAGGGGGGGGGTCAGGGTACTCTTAAGGACATCGTGGGGCAGGGGTCAGGGTAGTATATGGTAATAGGCATGGTTTTAGGCCTCAGGGCAAGGGGAGGGGAAGGGTTAGTTTTAAGGGCAGGGCAGGTTTAGGCTTCATGGTGGGGGGGGCGAGGTAGAGGGCGCAAATTTTAGGGCAGGTGGGTGGGACCGGGGTAGTATATGGTAGGAGGCACGGTTTTAGGCCTCAGGAAAGGGTAGTTTAAAGGGCAGGTTTAGACCTCAGGGCGTGGGGCTAGGTAGAGGATTCACATTTTAGGACTTAGGGCAAGGGTCAGAGTAGTGGCGAACCTTAACCATGCACACCCCCTCCCCATTCATGCCTTTACAATGAAAATGCGTGGTAGATGCACAAATGGTTTAGGCTAGTGCCTCTGTCTCCTCCCTTTTGTTACATGAGGGCTTTAAATGCCTCAGTGTTGATTGTCCCAATAGTGTCGCCGCACTCATGCTTCTCAGTTCGACCTCCTTTATTTCCATAAATGTATTCTTTTTACCGTGAAGACGATACAATTCGAACATCGTTGTGTTAAGACTATGATTTCCCGAATGCCCAGTCTCAGATCAAACTACTGGTCATCGAAGTGAGGCTGAGATCCGCAGAGCGGGCCCATAGGTGGGAAGACCAGGGGGGTTCCCCTCTTATTCCTCACCCTGGGGTGTTCCAGAGGGCCCCTAGCCATGAGGGGCTCTTAAAACTATTTTCACACTGTAAAGATAAATCGTTGGTTTTCTATAACAGGGCCTTTTATTATAGCTCTGAAAAGAGGCTTAGAAATCACTTATAATTTAATTAAAATATATTTTCTTTTTAAATGCAATTGAGCCGATGTGTACAGCCCGACGTTCTTTGTTCTAATCAACTACAATGTGCATTTAAATAAACAACTGGAATAAACTAACCCTGGGAGTGCTCACAACGATTCGCTTTATTTTTCCCAGTTGACATCAAAAAATGATGCCAACATCTCATTTATGCGGAAACAATATTGCATTGTGTGTTTTTTTTCAAACAGAAAGCAATCTCAGAAATGTATATTATTCAACATGCAATAGACTATATTACACCGGGACGAAATACTATATTGTCTAATAAAAAAGCTTTCAGGGACTTAAAATTGAATTTGCGTCGTTCTCAATAGGATTGCACGGTGACAGCTTCTTGCCTGGAAATAAGGAAGGTGCCAGGCTGCAGGATAAAACACAGAAAAGGAAGAAGGGGGCTGACACACAAAGACCTGTCCATTGACATTACATATTCAGATTGCCAAGTCTACTCTGCTTCAAAGGCCAGACCCTGAAAAGGCATCAGCTGCTGCCACCTCTGCAGTAAAAACAATTACCATGGATAATGTAGAAACTACTACTATATTCAAAGAATGCGGACTTCTCTAATACAGAAGGTTACTAGGAGGATGGGAAAGTGTTACTGCTTTGGGTAAAAAAAGCACATCTCTGACTGCCTATGTCCAGCCATAATAGACACTGAAATCCCAAAATGTGTTTGTGTAAGCAGTCCCGGGAGGGTGAGGGAGGTGGAACAGTTGGTGCTGGAGGGGTATTGGGTTATGTGAAATTGCCTGTTCAAGGTGCTATGGGTTCGTTTCTTGATCAATAATTACCTTGCAAATAATTGGCTGGTAAAATATCGAAATAGTATTTAATAAGAAATTGCAATAAATATCTGAAAAATAAAGGCAACAAAATATCTAATTAAATAAAGAAAAATCTCACATTAGTTTTTCAAGCCTTCTTCCAGTTGAATCAGAGTTTTGCACCCATCACCACACTGAGATAGTTTGGCGTGCTAATTGAGGTATATTTTTTGCCCCTATCCATTTTTTCTGGTGCAGAAAGTGTGCATGGCAGCCATCCTGTGAGCCCCGGCTATTCTGCATAGGAAAAGAAGAAGGAATATTTAATTGCATGTGTTTAGTTTTTGATGGAGATAAAGATCGGATATACACTCTTCATGTATATGATCTGAATCAATATACCTTTGTAAGAAATTGGGTTGTTGGTAGACTGGTGTGTGAGCCTTGGACAAGCAGCAACCACAATCTGTGTCAGGGTGAGGCACAAACCACCCCTAAATTAACCTGTGCCCAACCCTCTGGTAGCTTGGCACAAAACAGTCAGGCTTAACTTAGAAGTAATCGATAAGCTATTTGTGCAAAACTTTAGACAGTAAGAAAGTGAAAAACACCACACAAAACAGATCCCACATCAAGTTACAAAAATAGAGTCATTTAGAAAAGAAATCAAGACCAAAATGACAAAAATCCAATCAGTAGAACCAGAGATATGCAAATTTAAATCATCAAGGCTGTCTACCACAAGGGATGTGAGGGCCTGCACCAAGGATGCATCTTGCGGTAGTGGTTCCGACCGGGTTGTGAAGGTGATGGGAATCTTTGCGATTGGTCCAATCCACACAGCAGCGGCACTGCATCGGTTCTGCACGGGTTTGCACCACACAGAAGAGGTGATCTGTCAGTTACTCTGGATACACACAGGCTGGCAGAGCACTTTAAGCCCACTTACAAGGTTCCAGGACTGGGGTGGCACTACTTGGCAGGGTAGTTTTACAGATGGCAGAGTCCTGGTGCAAGGTTGTTGCAAGCCTGTTATGACCCTGAGGCTTCAGATCAGGAGGACCGCCAACTAGCCCTTGAAGTCACTCTGGGTTCTGGGTTCAAGAGGTGCAGGTTCAGTTCTTTTCACCCAGACAACAGGGCAGCAGGTCATCAGAGCAGCAGTCCTTCAGAGCCTCAGTCCAGGAGAGTGGCAGTTCTTTCAGCAGCACATCAGTCCTGGCAGAGTATCCACAGGTCCAGAGGCTTACTGAAGAGTTGCTGTCTGAAGTCCAGCATTTATACCCAGTTGTGCTTCTGAATGGGTGAAAAGCTTATAGAGGCAGGCTATTGAAGCACCAGGTGCAATGCCTTCCTGTACCAGGCTCCACACTAACTATAGGGGTTATGCATCCCTTTGTGTGGAGACTGGGCACAGTTTATTCAAATGTAAATGGGGCTGGTGCCAGCTTCTTCCTCCCCTCCTACCACTGATGGCTGTCTAAAAGGAATACACAAAGCCCACCTGTCAACTACACCCAGTCATGTGACCCAGAGACCAGCTTCTGACACCATTGCGAACTTTCTAAAAGTGGAATTTTCAAAATGGTAGTTTAAATTCTGACTTCACCATAAGTTAGGATTTTTATCTACGGTGCTAAAACCCCCAAATATGTACTGCTTACCTGTTGTCATTTGGAAATTAGGCTTATTAAATACAATAAGGTAGCTCCAATGTTATCTTATGAGAGAGGTAGGTTTTGCCGTAGTTTAAAATTAATGTAAGAGTTTTTCGCTTTTAGGGCATGCAAAACATAACAATACATGTCCTACTTTTCAAATGCATCACACCCTGCCCTATGGGCTGGCCAGTGGCCAACACTAGGGGGTGACTTATATGTATTAAAAATGAAGGTATGAGTCTGGCAAAAGGTGTACTTTGCCTGGATGAAATGGAAGTTTAAACTGCTCACACAGAGGCTGCTACAGCAGGTCTGAGACATGTTTAAAATGCTAATTTATTGGGTGGCTCATTCAATGGTGCAGGCCCACTCATAGCATTTAATTTACGGGTGCCGGGCACAGGTAGTGCCACTTTTCTAGGGACGTACAAGTAAATTAAATATGACATTTGGGTTTAAGCCAATCCAATTTAAGGAGAGAACAAAAACACTGTAGCATTGGTAAAGTGTGCAGAGTCCTAAGGCCATCAGAAACAAAGTCAGTAAACACAGGAGGTCTTGAGGCAAAAAGTTAGGGGGTAAACCATGCAAAGGACACAAGGGTTAACAACCTGCAAGTGATATTCCTGTATTTAAGCCTCAATTTTTTTTTTTGTCCACATTCGCCTTCAACAGCCTTAAACCAGCCGCCTGTTCGTAGCCTTACTTGAAAGCCTGAAAGCCTGGGATAGCTTTGGCTTTATATATGGAGTTTCTCGGTGCCTCAGCCTATAAGGGTACATTTTCAGTCCGGAAGGTTATTACCCATGCTGAGAACAGGGGGAGGTTGGATTTACTCCAGCTAGGTGCTTGAGAACCTGATGGACATCATCGATAGCCTAGATAAGGCATGTACTAGTCCAAGGAGTATCCAAAAGGCATAATCATAGGACCCACAAAAAAACCGGAAAAAAACTATTTCCACTGGATCAGCAGGTCCCAATATGCTATTTTTTTTACTTGCTGCAAGCTCTAGATATGTCCATCCTAGTGACTTCATATGATGAGGTCAACTAACCCGAATGCTTGGGGGGAACTGGATCTACCCAATGTTTACAGATTTGCCTCCTGGCCATTAATATTGAATAGAATAACAGAGATCTGGCAGGGCCTAGGATGTGACTATTGAGGCCGAAAATTATCAAGGACAGGTTTCTGTGAATTGGTATTCTCAAGATACTCTAAAGTGCCTTCCACACATCTTCCCAGAAAGAAGCAATGGAGGGGAAGTCCGTAAACATATTTATGTCCGATGTTTGAGCTACCCCACATTTGTTGCCCACTATTTAGGTCCCTTTAAAAAAATTTGATAGTCTGAGAGGGGATAGGTATGCCCTGGGAGCTGTGAACAGGCGATTCCGCTTCAGCCAAGCAGGTTTGACTAGTCTGAAGAGAGTTCTAAACAAGTCCTGCCATAGAAGATCACATTGTGTGTTCGGGACCTGTTCACCCCATAATTCGTCTGCAGGGTTGAATTCCCCATCCACCGCCTCTTCAATAGCCCAATACCACACTGAGACCTCCCTCTTTACTGCTGGCCTTGTGACTAGCTGTCGTTCCAGGCTGAAGCCCCTCCCAAATAATTTTTTCTGTCTTACCTGGGATTGTGCCCAACTTTTTAGCTGGATATACTTATTTCTTGAGAGACCCGCCCCTACTCTCTTTCTTCCCGAAAAACAAATGTATCCTAACTGATCAAATCACCCCATACTTTTATCCCAGCTTCTCTTAATGGTATCGTCAGACTGTCCTGGAGGCACTCCGGCGAGCCTGGTGAATCCCAGAGTAGGCCTAGGTTTGAAAAGTAATTTAGCCCCACCATTTTTCTTAATGTTGGCCATGTTTTTGCTATAGAGTGGAGGACCTTAAGTTTAACCTTTTAAAAAAATGTTGGTCCCCAAATTTAAACATAAAGCCTTCTTGTGGTAAACCAGCACCCCTTAACATAGCCCGAAACATGCCTCCTCCCCCTGTACTTACAGGCGTTTTCAAAAGCATTCGGGAAAGTGAAAGCTGGAAGGCCCAGGCATAGTATTGCAGGTTGGGAAGCACCATTTCTCCTTTCTCTCTCTTTCGCCTCAATTTGTTCCAGGCTAACCTGGTCGATCTATATCTCCAGATGAAGGAGTTTACCTCTTGTTGAAATGTACCCTCCCCAAGATGGATAAGGGGAGATGGGTTCATGACTTCTTTTGTTTCTGGCACTCTCTGAAGTCTCGCTCTAGGTTTGTTTCTGAGATTTTCCCTACATCTTGCACGAATCTGAACCCTGAGTAACGCATGGCGGAACTAGCCTGGGATTGCATTTCTCTGATATTCCACATCATAATTTGCATCTTACCGGCATTTATTTCTTACCCTAAACTTGATCGAAATTCCACTGCCAGTTTTTTGACTGTCGGAAGGGCTATATCTCAGGCTACCGAAAGTATCAGGATATCGTCCACATACAGGGCCACCGTCCTCTCCCACTCCCCATATTTAAAATAGATTATGTTAGGGTTGTCGCTAAGTCTCTTTGCAAAGGGCTCTATATACATATTGAAGAGGGGGGTTAGGGGGCAACCCTGTCCTGTACCCCTAGTTATCTTAAATGCCTCGGTCAGAGTGCCATTGACCAGGAGCCTAGCTGACAGTGCTTGGTATAACAGCTGAATGGTGCGACGGAATTTATCTCCCAAGCTATATCTTGCCATGACTTCCGACAGGTATCTCCAATTCACCCTGTCGAAAGCCTTGGTGGCATCCAAAGTTAAAACTACCAGAGGTAGTGAATAGGTGGAGGCAATATCAATTGCACCGACCAGATGGTATGTAAGCTAATTGTCGCCCTTTAACAAACCCTTTTTGGTCTAGATGGAGAATGTCAGTTGCCACCATCCCCAGCCTGGTAGCCAAGATAGAGGAGAAGAATTTATAGTCTATATTTAGAAGTGATATTGGTCGATATGAACCGCAGCTAGCTGGATTTTTGCCGGGTTTCAAAATTAAGACCACCGTCGCATTGTCCCTGGACCGAGGGGGACTTGTTTCCTACAATAGTATCTTATTATACAATTGAGTAAGTTCTGGGATTATAACCTCCTGTAGAGATTGATATATTTCTACTGCTAGCCCATCAGGCCCAGCCGCTTTCCCTCTTTTACCCTCTGCAATGACCTTCCTCACCTCTTCTTCTGTGATGGCACACTCCAGATCTGTCTGTTGCTAGGGGCGAATGGATGGTAGAATGGTCCCATCTAACCAGTGGTTTACTTTTGCGCTGTCCTATATGCAATTCTCTCTATTTATGTCTTGGAAATAATTCAAAAAGGCCTTGCTGATATCTGTATCTGAGGAAAGGGAGGGTGCATCATCGTCCACCTTTATTTCTTTCATATGGTTCCGGAGCTGGCCTGCTTTAATTTTCCAAGCAAGTAGTTTACCTGCCCCTTCACCATATTCAAAATGGGCTAACTTGCTTACTTCCCACCTGTGCATAAGCCTCTCTTGGAGAATACTCTCCAGCTCTTTTTTTAAATGGTCGAGCTTCTCCAAATCTTCCTTCAGGCCTATATCCGACTGGCTGTTCATTTTACCCTCAACTTCCCTCATTTCCGCTTCCAGGACTAAGGTCATTTCCCTATATTACTTCTTTCTGTAGCTTGATCTATTAGTAATACTGCCTCTCAAGAAAGCTTTAAGGGTGTCCCAGACAATTGCAATGTCTGCTGTGCCTAAGTTGATCTACAAAAAATGCTCAGTTTCAATAGGAAGGAAAGCATTCTCTTCTTTTTCAAGCAGTATTGTTTGATCAAATGACTATGTTCTAGTATGCTGTGACTTTATGCAGTGTATAGCTAATAGGACTCCTGAGTGGCCGAAAGGTGCAACGCTAGGTATTTGATCTCTTTAACTTTATCTTTTAGATTATAACTAAGCAAAATGTAGTCAATTCTCGACTCATGTTTATATTTAAAATTTCTAAAAGATACTCCTAGTTGTTCTCCCGACCTCTCCCTCCATATGTCACATAGCCCTAATTTGGCCATCGCTGTCAAAAGAGACGTCCTAGATCTGGAGGGGACTGCAGCTCTACAGTTTGGAGATTTATCCAGTTTGGAGTTTAGGACGATGTTGAAATCTCCTGCCAATATCACAGGTTCCGGAAAGTCAAGGAAATGAGACCGATTAGAGTTGAGACACAATGGGTCATCCTGATTTGGACCCTAATATCCAACAAAGGTAAAGAGAATACCCATTAAGGTGATCTTCAGTATCAACCACCTACAGCTAAAATCTTCCCTGTGTTGTAAAATTTGAACTCCACCCATTTCTGAGTTTTTAACATTTCTTTTGTCTCTGTCTTAAGAAGGTGAGTCTCTTGGATGACAATGACCTGCGCCGGGGAATCTCTCAGATATTGCAAGATTCTAGCTCTTCGACCCCTCATGCACAGGCCATTGACATTCCAGAAAACACACAAGGGGTACTATGGGTCTCAAAGGCTGACAAAAAGAGGTCTACTTGTTGTTCCCGTGGCGGCACATACTGGTTATTTGGATGCCAGCTCTTCCTCATAATTGCTTAGTGAGGAATCTGGACAATACCAGTGAGGAAAACAATCCCAAATGATGAAGCTCCGCCAATCGGTGGGCTGATGGGTCTTTTCTTGCTCCATCTCTGTATGTCTTCCCTCTCTCTATACTTCTGTCTATACACACTATAGTGATATTCATGTTTCCGTCTAACAAGTAGACCTCTTTTTGTCAGCCTTTCAGACCCATAGTACCCCTTGTGTGTTTTTTGCTAGCTAGATTTAGGGGGTAGGGTACTATTCGGTCTTTAATCTCTGTTCCCCTTAGGACCCCTTTACTAAATATCTGTTTTTGTCATTGACATTCCAGGACAGAATCTGAAGTATTGTCATGTTACTTTAGAGATAAAGTTAGTATATTCAACCCTGACTGTGCCAAGACATAAACAAAGAAACCTTCCAGCCTTCCCAGCCTTCACATTCTTTCTACTTTTCGAGGTTACTAAATCTATCAGAACTGAGACGAGCGAGGTTTTTTTTATTTTTTATCTCCCTGTGCTCCCCTTCCCCCACCCACTCCATCGCCCCTCTTAGAAAACCCTTCCCCCATTACTCTGGTCCGGTGTGGGCCAGTTATAAATATATATATATATATATATATATATATATATATATATATATATATATATATATATATATATATATATATATATATATAATTTCCCTTCTTATGTCCCCCTTTTTTTTTAAACTTAAGCTGTGCCTGGTCTAAAAACGACCCAGAGAGAGGAGAATATTAACAAGACCTGTATAGGGTCTGTTCCCCTTATCCCCAAACAATGTTTTTTGGGGTGGGATAAAAGCTTGCCGAACTATATACATCCGATAGGATAGGAAATAAGTTAGAAAGTAAGGGTAGGCACATAGCGGAGGAGACACTATTCATATGTGCTCATCTACTGCTGATCTGAATTTTCCACAAAGAGAAGTGAAAAAGGAGAGGTACCTCTTAGCCCATTTTTGAACCTCCAAATTGGTTGTGTCGAGCAGTTTGTCCGCCTCTTGAGTCGATTTAATATTGTGCATCTTGTTGTTATACATAACTTTCAAGAAGGCCGGAACTTTAAGCTCTACTACTGCACCGACCTTCTTAAAGTTTTCCATATTTTGACCGAGTTCTCGCTGCCTTTCAAGTGTGACTTTAGAAAGATCTGATCGCACCTCAAAGGAGAAGTCCCTGCTTCTTAATGACTTTTCCTTCAGGTCCAGATTCAGGATTTTCTCTTTAATAGAATAAGTGAGGACATTAATGAGAATTTTCCTAGGCTTCACCCTGTTTGGGTTATGACAAAATGGGTCCCTATGAATTCTCTGGACACCTCTTTCTAAAAGCTCTGTTGGTTCTTCGAGTGGTAGAGCCTCCTTGAGCAAAGCAATCACAAAGGCCTTTATGTCTGTCCCTTCTATCCCTTCTGGCACATTCATAACCTGCAGGTTATTTCTGCGGGAATTGTTTTCCAAAGTCTCCATCCTATCCCGCAAAGCAGCTTCGCCTCTCTATAGATTTTGTATTTTTGCCTTTGCTGACCCCATATTCATTTTGAGTTCCTCGACAGAGCTCTCTAGGGACTCAGTCCTTGAATTTAAGAGGTCGACCTTCCTCTCCAAGGTCTCACATGCATTTCTTTTCTCACTTTGATTATTTGCAGAAACTGCAAACCCCGGTTTTATATGTTCTTTCAGTGAGGTAAACAAGGCTTCGGTCGAGGCCCCAGAGGAATGGTTGGCAACATCCCCATGACTCTGAGCGTCTGATTCTGCTCCCTCCCCTGCCTGTGGATCAACCTGCTTCTCAGGAGCCACCATAGGTATAGTGGTAGGTATAGCGCTCTGGCTAAGAGGGGCCCCATTAGGTTCCATGTTCTCTTGGGAGACCCCCACTACGGAACCAATGGAGTGGATTTCAGACCCCCCCCGCCTGCTTTCGAAACAGTCAAGACCTCCGGTTGCACCCTGAAAAAGGACCATAGTGATGGGGTAACTCTCAATCTATTATACGAAGACACACTTTTGTCCCTCCCAACTTTTATACTCTTTCCTTTAACTTGATATTTCTGGAAGGCTGAACCTTGGTTAGAGGATATGGTGCTAATAGCCCTTGTGTTCTCCGAGTCCTGACTGCCTTCTGATTGCGACTCTAGTGGCTCTAGTAGCTCTACTGTCCCACTCTCTTTTCTCTTGGCATTTTGTTTTTCTTTGGCCCGCCTCGATCTGCCTACGCTTTCCTCCTTCTTTCCACCCCTCTTAATTGCAAATCTCACCAGGCTACCAGAATTGTGTGCCTCCACTTTCTCCCCTGAATGCTCGTGTTCCTCATTCAGGATGGCAGAATGGAATTCCACACTCTTACCGCCAGAGATGTTGCCAGAGATGTTGCTAAAAGCAGCAGGGGAGGAAAAACACCTGGGACAGACGGTGCTGACCTCCTCTCCAGGTTAAGCCCCACTTTCTCCCCAGCGGTGCCACCAGCCATCACGGATACCGCTGCTTCCGTCCCGAAGAACCGGCTGATACTGGCGCTGCTGCTACTAACCCATATGAGACCGCGGGCCGCCGCTCTGTGACTGCTTCTCAACTCCAGGGCGTCTACGTACCTGCCAGGGAGATGAAGCAGGCGGATAGGGTGTGAGGCTCCGGATGACTGAATACACATTCAGCCGGTGAATGAAATCTGGAAGTCTGAAAAGAAACGTATTGTCCGGTATCGCCGTGAAGCTCCGTGAGCGGTTCCATAACCAGCTCACTCCATTGCCTGTAACGTTCTCCAAACTAACACGAGGGGTTGAGGGTGCTCCCTGGACGCGCGCTCCACTCAACTAGCAGGTGCCATGTTTCCACGTTGCCTTAAAGTCACATTTTATGATGAAGTTATTGATTAATGTAATCAATAACATTTTTGGGGCAGACGTATAGTCCCTTAACCATATAACAATACAGCTTTTGCTACCAAAGCAAATTCTACCTCCCCCCACAGATGGGGAGATTTACAAATGTATAGTGCAACACAGAACAGCAAACAAAGGTTCTTGTGTCGTGCTTGTGTTGTGTCTAGCAAGAGTAATACTGTGCTCAGGCATACTTTAAAATGTTTCCCACATTGCTTTGCAGCGCAGGAAACATGCAATGAGTGAAAAGCTAGGTGTGTAATGTCGCTTGTTCCCCCACAGTATACACGGAGACTTCTGGTATCAGGAAACAGGTTTATTCATACAACAAGAAATTCAAATAGCTAAGGGCGCCGAGCGTCTGGCTATGACCATCTCCAGCCGCCAACTGTCACTATCCTGTTCGCGCCTTTCCTTTCATAGTCCTGCGCGTGCGCCGTGCCGCTCTAGCTTAGGACGTAACGCGTCCTCGCGTAAGCGTCCATAAGCTAGAGCGCATACCACATATCTCCCCCCTTTTGAAACAAGGAAAACAACATTCCCCCCTTCTATAAATGCATTGTCCACCTCCGTACCCATTGTCTATGTGAGGCACCGGGGCCGTATTCACTAGTGTCCTTCCACCACAAAGTCATTATAACGAGAAGGCATCACAACTGCCCTTCCACTGCGGGTGTGTCTTACCGGCACGTTCTCCCTCGTCTCTGTCTGTGCCTGGGATATCCCCGCATCTCTCACCACTGTGCTCTGCTCTGCACTCGCTTGCACTCTTCCTCCTTCGGCCTGCCCAGCTCCCTGGGCGCCCGCTTCACTGACCTCGTCTGCCTCATCTCCTTGGCTGTTCTGCTCCTGATGAGGTCTCTCTTCTGGGTGATCTGTGTATCTGTCTGCTTCTTCCGTCCTCGGCCAGACCAATATTTTGTTGACTCTGGCCATGCGATCTTGTGACCAGACCTTGCCGTCACTTAGGAGGGCCGCTCTCCCACGCACTTCCTTAACTTGGAGAGGTTGGCTGAATTTGCTGTCGCCCTTCTTTTGGAGGGTGGGAAGTTTGATCCTGACCCACTCCCCTTCTTCCAGCGACGTTTCTTTAGTGCCGTGTCACTTGTTGTAGTGCGCTGCATATATCCTCTGGGCCTTCTCCAGATTGCTTTGCACCACCGCTGGGGACCACTTGCTGGTGATGGTCTTTTCCCTCCATGCCACATTGTCCCTGGTGAATGGATGCCGTCCTCTTAGCACCTGGAAGGGACTATACCCTACCACGGAGGGTGTTATGCGGTAGGCCCATAGCATGTTCATCATTTCCACTTCCCAGTCTTTACCTTGCGAAATGGCTGCCTGGATGGAACCCATGAGCACCCTGTTGAACCTTTCGACCTGGCCGTTGCACGCTGGGTGGTACACCGCCGTGTGTCTCACCTCAATCCCATTCCGTTTCATGTATCTTCCCCATTTGTCCGACACAAATTGTGGCCCGTTGTCGCTGAGGATCGTTTTGGGTATCCCTTCTCTTAGGAACACCTCTGTTACGAACTTCAAGATCGTGTCCGTATCCATCGACTCCTGTATGTCCACTTCTGGCCACTTGGAATACTTGTCCATCAACACGCAGATATACTTGTTCACACCCCTATTGTCCAGTACAGGCCCCAGAATGTCTATCGCCACGTCCTCCCAGGGGCCATGTGGCGTGTCGAATTTCCCCAGAGCCGGTCGGAGTGGCCGGAGCACCTTGTCCGCTCCCTGGCACTGCACACACTCCCTAACTTGTCTCTCAATGTGGGCATCCATTCCTGGCCACCAATACGTCTGTTTGACCAACGCCTTGGTTTTCACTATGCCCAGATGCCCCTCGTGGAGTGTTTTCAGCAGTCGTGGTATCAATGTCATCGGGGGCACCACTCTCTCACCTCGGTATAAGAATATCCCTGAGTCACTCAAGGACAACTCTTCCCTTATTTCATAAAAGCGGCGGACACTCTCCGTCAGTTTCCTTTTGTCCGGCCACCCCAACGTGAGATGTTTCCGGACTTCTCTCTTATCCTCGTCGAGTTCATAGGCCGCCTGCCACTCCTGTGCGCTGATGGCAGTCTCGTGGTCCTCCATGCTGGCGACCATCTCTTCTGTGTCGGGGGTGACACTCGGAGCTTCTTCCATAGCTGCTGCCCTGCTGAGGTAGTCCGCCACCCTGTTCTGCGTGCCCGGGAGATACTCGACATCGTAAGTATAGTCTAGCAGTTTCAGGGACATTTTCGCTATTCTCGGGGTGGCAGTGTCGTGGCCAGATGACGTCAACACCTTGACGAGCGGCTTATGGTCTGTTTGGAGCTTGAACCTCGTGCCCCATATGAACTGGCGAAATTTATTCAAAGCCCATGTGACGGCCAGCATTTCCTTTTCTATCACGCTGTACCTCTGTTCCGTCGGGGACAGCGCCCTGGAAGCAAAGCTGATTGTTTCTTTCGTTCCGTCTGTCCTTTCCTGCGCCAGGACCGCCCCCAAGCCCTTGTCGCTCGCATCTGTAGTTACGATGGTCTTGCCCGTGGGGACGTATCCCTGTAACGGAATGGCCTGGCTGATACAGTCTTTGATGGATTCGAATTCGGACTGGGCCTCCTTGTCCCATTCGAATTTCGTATTGTGCCTGATCAGTTGCCTCATCCGGTGCGTCCTTGTGGCAAAATGTCTTACAAACTTGCTGTAATACTCGGCCATTCCGAGGAATGACCGCACCTCTTCTTTGGTCGTGGGGGCTTTGGCGTCCTTTATGGCCTTGACATTCAATTCTTTCGGCAAGATGCCATGCGTTCCTATCTCGTGCCCAAGGTAGGTCACTGAGCGAGACCCAATTCTGCACTTGCTCCACTCTGCTGTCAGTCCTCTGTTCTGTAGCACTCCCAACACCTGGCGCAGTTTCCTGTCGTGCTCATTCTTGTCGGAGCCCATCACCAGGATGTCGTCTTGGAAGTATTGCACTCCCGGGATGTCTTTGAATAGCCTGTGCATGAGCTTCTGGAACACGGCCGCGGCGGATGCCAGTCCGAAGGGCATTCTTCTGAATTGGTAGCATCCAAATGGCGTTATGAAGGCCGTGTATTTCCTGCTCGCTGGGTGCAGTTCTATTTGGTAGTAAGCGGACGTGAGGTCTATGGTGGAGTAGTGCGTAATCCCTTTAGTCTTGGCTAACATCTCTTCTATTCTGGGGAGTGGGAACCTCTCCACTATGAGATTTTTGTTGAGCTCCCTCAGGTCCACGCAGAGCCTGACCTTGCCGTTGGGCTTTTTAACTACCACCAAGGGCGATAGCCATTCCGCGCTGTCCACCGGCTCGATGATTTCCAGCTCCTCCAGCTTCCGTAGTTCCTGGCGCACTGCCTCGCTAGTGGATATCGGTATGTTCCGAACCTTGTGCACGACTGGTTTTGCTCCCTCTTTGAGGACCATTTTATGCACGAATTTCTCCAGCTTGCCAACCGTGCCTTCAAATACTTTGGAGTAAGCCGCCTTCCAGTCTTCCTCCTTCGAGAGGGGCCATTCCTCTGTCAGCAAGATCTGTTCTCTCCCTCCTGGGTTAAGTACGATGCCGAGGGCACCCGCATCTCTCCATCCCAACACCGACGGGCCCTTCTCCGCCACATATAGTGTGCACGTGGCCGTCCTTCCTCTGAATTCGAATTTCAGGTCTCTGCATCCCACTAGGGGAATGGCATTTTCAGTGTACGAGATGGGTCTGATATCTGGTGGCCATAGGTCGGGTCCTAAAACCGGGGCAAAATCTTCCTCCCATATCGACCTCTGCACTATCGTCCAGGGGGATCCTGAATCCACCGCTACATGTACCTTGACGCCTCCGATGTGCATGTCAGTGCGGGGCTTGTCCCTTCGTTTCCCCGACACGTCCAGCACTTGGTCCTCTATGCATAGCACCAGGTCGTCTTCTTCCGGTTCATCTTCCCCACTCGCTTCGGCTGTGGCCGCTTCGATGCACTTTACCGTTGACTTCATCCCTTTCTTCCGGCAGACTTTTTCGAAATGCCCCGTCAGTCCGCAGTATGAGCACTTGGCGCGAAACGCGGGACAACGTCTGTCCTGGGCCGCGTGTGCGGCGCTGCCACACCTGTAGCACGCGAACTTCGTCCCCTGGCTGGAGCGAGGCATCTGCTTCCCAGGCCCTCTCGCGTCCTTCCTCAGGTCTCCACTGACACTTCTCTGTTTGCTGGAATGGGGTGCCTCATCGATTTTATTGATCATCTGTTTTGGCGCGCTTTCTCTTTTTGCCGCGTCTGCGCCTCTCTTCGACATTTCCGCCTTTTTGACCATTGCCACGACTTCCTTCAGGGTAGTCTCATTCATTGCCCACAGCTTGTCTTGGACTGCTCTGCTGGTGGTGTGCATTACGATTTGGTCCTTGATGTATTCGTCTTGCAGGTTCCCATACCTACACGTGATTGCTAGTCGGCGGAGGGCAGCCACATAGTCGTCGATCGATTCTCCCGCCTCTTGTTTCCTCTGCTGGAAGTTGTAGCGGTCTATCGAGACACAGACCGCTGGGCGATAGTGGCTGTCCAGGTCGTCCAGTGCATTCACGAAGACATCCGTTTCTTCTGCACCCCTCTCCTTAGGCACCAAGTTCTTATAGACCCGTACCCCTTCTGGGCCTAAATTGTGGAGCAATAGTCTTTTCTTTCTATCCGGTTTGTATTCACCTTCACTTTCGTCCTCTAGTGCCTCGATGTAATTGAGGAAGTACTCTTTCCAGTCTTCCCATTTTAGTTGAGGTTCGCCTGGTCTGGTCAGGAACGGGACGGGCGCCATTAGTGTTGACGCTTGACTCGTCATTCTGGCTTCTCCTCTGGGTCCTCCTTCCTGGGCTCTTTGGGTAGGCTCACCGGACGCTCCTGCGTTCCCTGCCGTGTCACCTTGGCCCCTTGGGCTGCCCGGAGTATTGTCCCTTGTGGTGTGCGCTGTCTGTGCACCCTTCCCCCCTTCCTCTGGAGTGGGGGTGTCTCCTTTGGTTGCCAGGATGCTGCCTGGGGGTTCCTGGAGCCTTGGGCCGCACTGACCTGCTGCTATGCCTGGGAACGTTCCTTCCTTTGCTGTTGCGCTGCTGCCACGCCCTTGCTCGTGTGTGGTACCTGTGCTTCACTGGCCCGTGGGTGCAGACTGTGGAGGTGTCCTATGTTCTTCTTCTTTTATTTTTCAAGCACCTGGTGGTGTTCGAATCTCAGCCTCGTCGCCACTGTAATGTCGCTTGTTCCCCCACAGTATACACGGAGACTTCTGGTATCAGGAAACAGGTTTATTCATACAACAAGAAATTCAAAGAGCTAAGGGCGCCGAGCGTCTGGCTATGACCATCTCCAGCCGCCAACTGTCACTATCCTGTTCGCGCCTTTCCTTTCATAGTCCTGCGCGTGCGCCGTGCCGCTCTAGCTTAGGACGTAACGCGTCCTCGCGTAAGCGTCCATAAGCTAGAGCGCATACCACAAGGTGGAAGAAAAACCTTTCTTCATTTTAGCACCTGGCTTGACTAGGCATAATTTTATTTACCAGAGCCCTGTCTACCATTGATAGTACAATAGGAGTTGCTTTAAAAATCATAGTGGGCAATGTGGGGCAGTCCGTGTATCACCTTTGGGAGGCCCTTTGGTGTAAAGCAGTGCAAAGCACTTTAGTGCTACTTTTCAGAGAAAAACAAGTTGTGTGCTGCAACATATATTTTAAATCAACACTAGTTTGTGCCATTTTTGGGGACCTTGCAGTAGTGATAAGTGTGGTCCAAAATAGTTCAGCAATACTTTGCACTGATGTGAATCACGTTTTATGACTTTGCACCAGAGCAAAGTCACACCATCTGGGATTTTGTAATTTCATGACCTGAAAAAAAACTTTGAAATGAGGACTTTTTGCAAAATGCTTGCAACTTTTACAAAGGCCCAACAAAATATATAAAAAAATAATGTTTACCTTACTTTTACGGATGCTTCACTGCTGCCAAGCTAGAGAAATGAGAGTGGGCAGGAGAGAAGTGGTTTCTTCCCTTCTGTACTGTGATGCCTTAAATGCTTTCTGGAGGCAAGACCAACCTCCAGAAAGCACTGAATACGCTGCCAGTTCAACCAGGAGGAAAAGACATCCAGAGACTGGGACACAGCAGGTATATGAACGTACTAGACTCCTTTGCAATTATTCCACCTCCCCTCATACTTGTCCTCCCGCCTTCTATATCACTTGTTTTGCCTTCTAGCCCACTCCCTCAGCAGTGATGCTGCTGCTCCCTCCCCTGGTTGCTTGTTCACCCCCTCCCACTACCCTCCAAGCCATCCTCCTTCTGCCCACCCTTTCCTTCCCTGGCATTCTTTTTCAGCACCCCTCCATGCTCCCCACCCCATTGCAATTGAACTCCTTCCTGTCCCCTTGCCTGCCACCTTTTTTCCAGTCCATTTACCCACCTCCCTCCTCCATGGCATTCATCTTCTTGAAATTCCCCCAGCTCACTCCTACCCCCTTCACCAGACCCACACACTATTAAGCAGCATGAAATACATAGTGTATGAGCAGCTGTTACTATAGGCTCCTAACCCCTGCCACCTTACATTGCAATAAGGGCATCATATATTTCACTCTAGGGAGTGGTATGTCAGGATAGTACCAGAGAGAGCACAGATTTTAATTTGCAACATGCACTCTCTCTGCTACTAGACACCCATTCATTTTTCCAGCCCACACTTGCTGTGTAGTGATGGTTTTCTGGCTGCAAATCTTTTGCTGCAGTGATTTTGCTCTGCAGCTCAAACTTTGGCTAGCCAGGCCACTATGTTCTGGGGAGTCTGCTTCATAAAGCTCTATTGCAGACCTCAGAGAAATAAAAATAGGTAGCACAAGAAAACAAAAGAGGTTAGAGGGTAGTTTAACTACTCTGTGCAACATGAAGTACAACAAGACCATAAACTAATGGGCACAGTTGACATGAGTTTGGTGAAAGTTCAAAAGATCCGCACTACCACTTTGTTAAACCCCGTCGAGACACCCCTGGAATCACTTAATACCCATCAGGTATGGACTAATTTTGTGCACAAGATTCAACAGATTTGATGCTCTTCTTCATCTCTCACCATCCCACAAATGACCACAAACACTAGGGCAATGAATAACAAAGACAAAAAGATGCCTTAAGTAACATTACACAAAACTTACAATTGTGAAATTATATAATTTAGTAATATCTAGTAAATGGATTTTCATGAAAGCTAAACATAAATAAGCATTAATATGTTGCTAAATACATATCATCTTACATATCTCCCTATGTTTAGAATAACAACGAAGCTTAGTCACTATTTGCCAGTGGTGGAAAATTAGTATATTTTCTGCTTGACTTCTTGAGAACTGGCAAACAAGGAAGATTATTAACGCCCTTTGATTCCCTATACTTAGCAATGTATATGCACAGACTGGAAATCTAATACTTTATACATTATGTACATTAACATTTGTATACATAAGAAATACCCCCTAAGAATCTGTCCTATTCTATCACAGGAACTCTTAGCAGAAAATACTATTCTTTCACTCAACGCAGCAAGGGACTTTGCTGCGCTTCGTTGCATGAAAGCAAAAGAGCAGAAATGCATCTTATCTACTAACATATGGTGCCCTTCAGGCAGTCCAGCGCCGAGACAGGCACCCTAGTTCCAAAGCATAGGAGCGCCTGTGTTCATTGCACAACTGTTTTTGTGAAGGAGGCAATACTTTTCTGCACAAAAACAATTCTTAGAGGCATATTCCTTTTTTGATGCGTGGTGCATGGTGCAGCACACAATGAAAAAGAAACAAATGATGAGAAATGATAAGATATTTTTCCTTTTTATGTTTTTCTCATGTAGGTGTGCTATTTGGCTTAAACCTAGGTTTCCTGACTTTAGGAAATCAGACTTTAGATCAAAATCCATGGGTGGACGTTGGGGAATCCCATGCTCCACCCATGGAATGCCTACCCGAAGCAAAGCAACAGAAGGTAGTGCTATGTCCTGTGTCGTGTTACTTTTTTTTTTACTAATGTGTATAACGAGAGGGTAATCCTGAATACAATTTTACGGGATCCCCTTTAGGTAACTTTAGATTACTTTTACCATCCTCCTACCTACACACATCATCAAGGCTAATATCTATAAAAAAGATCTCCGCTAAAGGGCAACATTTCCAAATAAGGAAGATCCCCCAGAGCTATCTATTCCAACTGTTCCTAGGCCCTTTACCACATAGGAACAAGTACCCCCTCTGGTCATATACATTCCCTTACTAAGGAGGATGGGTTCTGGTGCTTTATCTTGCTCCTTGCCCCTGCCTCCATGTGATTTATTACTTTTTTCTTACTAAGCCACACAAATCTACGCAATTGGGCTTTGCGTGGTTTAGTAAGTCCAGAAATATATTTTGCGTCGGGCTGCGTCTAAACGCTGATGATGCTACCCGACTCAAAATGCTAGTAAATCTGACCCCCAGTCTTTAGAGTTCAAACTAGTGTGCAATTACCAGTTCAAAGTTTGTTTTCAAATCGAACACAACTTTAGGAAATTTCTTTGTAAACCATAATATCCATAATCCAATTTGTTAGGAAATAGAGCTCTTTACACTTGGAAATCAAGAACCAACATTGTAACACAAATGCCTAGGAAGTCCGCCAAGCTCCATGAAGAAAGCTATACCTGAAAATCCATAGTGGCCACCATCTCTCTAGACATGCAAGAGTGCTTAGTCCACAGGGAAATATGATTCATTGCCAGTGTTCTGCTGTGCAGTGTGTACCCATCTTGCTTGCAGACTGAATCCAGTCAATTCTTTGTAATGAATGCTAAAATTTCCTTGGCTGATAGGCTCCCAGCATGGATGACCTCAAGGGACTACTTCCTCACTCTTGAGCTTAATGGGGATGAACACGGCAGTGCTGGTGTTCCTGACAGTAACTCCAATGTTGTTGGCAGGCCTTAGGTCCCACTACCCCTTTAGAACACAATTCATACAATTTGGCTAATACCATTATTAAGGCGTTGGGGACTTAGACAGTGCCGCCCCGCAATGCTACGCCTCCAACTGCTAGAATCGGAACTTGTTTGTTATCTTGTCCTTAATTTTCTAAAATGCGTTATGAAGCATAGGAAAAATCTGTAAAATGTATGCCGGTTCTAGCTCCAGATGACGCAATGAAATAACTTGATGTTCTGTTTTAAACATACTAATTTGTCTTTGTCTGAATTTTATTCTGTAATATGATCTTTTGTTCAACATGAAATTGTATTATTGAATGTTGCTTTTATGGTTTTCCAATGTGTAAAGCCGAATAAAGAATTATTATTATTATTACAATTCATACAGAAAGTTACATCCAATTCAAATCTACAGTCACTATACTCCCCCCCCCCCCCCCCCCCCCCCCCAGATAGCCTACACACAAGACCTTTTGTTGACAAACTCACAGCCACAGTTAAATATGGCTGCTCTGTCGAGGAACCAAGTAAATGATGGCATGCCTCAGACATAAGACAAACGTCAACAAATTGCCTACCACTCTATTTTGCTTAACAATACTTTCATGAGCATCATGTTAATAACTATTCAAAGCGGGGCTACCAGAATGTTGGGTTGGGGAGATGCGCCCTTCAACTTTTCCAGCAGTCAGGCTGGCTCGTCATGTTTCATTATATGCGAAGCAGTCCACGAGTGGGACTTACGTAGCAGTTGAAAGTGCGAGTGTAAAGTGCTCCCTCTGACACCTTAGGCTTAGGGTCAAGTTCTTGCTGTATAGAGCTCCGGGGAAAAAGTGCGCCGTCCTCTTTCTCCCTTTGACACAACTTTGGTTGCTGCTACATTACATTAAATGTAAATTGACCTGCCCCATGATTTTTCGGTGTTCTTGAGAAAGAACAAAACATACATGCATGGTAAATTCCCTTCAAGTAAACATACACTACTCACATCAAAGAACCCCCAAAACGTCACAGCCTGTGTTATTCTGATACTGCTGAGTAAATATTGGGCAACACGATCAAGGCGTTGAAGTTTTCAAGCGATTGTGAGCTCTCCCAAAATCTTTCTTTTGAAAGGAACCCCAAGCCTTTTCTTCTCAGCAAGCCTCAAGCCTATATGAATCACAGACACTACTTCTGACAAGTCTATTAGTGTTGTAGGGCTGGCAGGTTAACGCTCAACTTTATAAATACAGGAAATTCGATAGATAATTAACTCCCACGCTAGTACCAGCTCACCGTGCTGGTTCCTAAAACAGCACAAAATGTTAAGACATATTACACAGTGCATGACTGTTCGACGGAGACGTGACCAGTCACACCAGGGCGTGAGACAACGGGTTATCATTCTCTTCATGTGAAAACCTGTCGGCGGCTTCCATTTCTCTCCATTAATTAGACTCTCTGCGATTTCTAGACGTTATGTCATGTTGTGAATACAACATGTTCGACAGCATACCTGCCGAGGAAATATCTACTGCTATGTGTAAGGTAAATATCATTTTTCATTCAAGACATCAGAAAACGTTCAGGGACAAGTTGCGAACAGCTGGGGGCCAGACAGCTCGAGGAGGCAACAAAAATCCCCTTTATGTCAAAAAGCTTGTAATTAGAAGAGAAAAAAGCAAACTTCACCGCTGTAAATGCTGCTTTTCCCTCAGATACCTTTCAACACTCATTTTTTTGGGCTGAACATACGTTAAACTGAAAACTCAGTAAGTGACATATCTCTTACACTTCGGCGGGAACTAACTGACAACTTTTCAAAAGCTAGAAAATTGATAATGATCGCTTTAAATGTACCTTAAATATTTTCAGTTTGTTTCTTGCAAGGGTCACTGCTTGTTTATGTTATTTGGGGTTTGACAACGAGAGACGCTCGAGGACAGTCTCTGACGAACAAGTGTGCAGAATCTGTTGGCTCCAGAGATGCTAAATCTGTCTTTTCCCGAAGCAGAATTCATATTTGCCGTGCAACGCGAAATTAAGAATACATCTTCCGCTGGTATCTGGTGGGCGGGGTGCGGGGGTGCAAAATCAACAGAAATAAAGTTTAATCTCAAACCAAATATACCCTGCCTGAGGTCAATCCCTTGACCCTCGAGTTGAGGGTGAATTCTCTCTTTCGCTAAAAGAGAATATTTAATTCAGGTTTAGAAATAATATGAGATAGAGAAAAATGATGGTTTCAGCGTGAACGTATGTCTTGTTTTTTTGCAGTTTTATATAGTAGGGCATACCAGCGCTTTACCTGAGCACCAGATTAGGCATTCATAATTTGAAGATTTGCCCAGAATCACAGGCTGTCGAGCCGATGCCGGGATTCAATTCTGATACCCTGGTT
Source organism: Lissotriton vulgaris (assembly GCF_964263255.1). NCBI lineage: Eukaryota > Metazoa > Chordata > Amphibia > Caudata > Salamandridae > Lissotriton > Lissotriton vulgaris. The sequence continues at coordinate 280,643,860 of NC_141689.1, read as the reverse complement.
CCAAAGTCAGCAACACTATCCGCACGGGAGAAAAGGTCATCCTCGCTGTTCCACTTAATCGGGCAAAACCCGTTTATTTTTATTTAAGATACATTGGGTGAGCAACTTCAGGCCAAAATAAGAAATAGGAGAACTACCTCCATGGCTCTGTGAGGATTACACGTGCCACGCACAAAATGGAGGAGTTTGATATTTTATTGGAATTTATGCGCTGCAGTGATATTTTATTAGAATTTATGCGATGCAGTGGCTTAAAAATTGTAGGCTACCTCGTAGTTTAAATAACATTGCAGCACAATGAAGTTCAACGCTGCAAAATATATAGGGGCATATTCTTAAGGACTCATCGCCAAGTTAACGGCCCTTTATCGCAGCAACATTCTCAACAACGAGCCAGATCGGCGATAAGAACCCCAAATCCGCGTTAGTAGCAGGAAACTAACACCTGCTCTGACCTGGTGTAAAGTCGGACGACAGCCTACACCACACAAGGGAGCCCAGCACAGAGCCACACCTGAAGGGTAACAGATGCCGTGGATCCAACTATCATGCAGCTGGGAGCCCCAACACCCCAACATGGCCACAACACCGACCGCCACCTCCCTTGAAACCCTCCTACCTAGGCCCCCCCATCAACATGCAAATGTGGCTGGCCAACGGAAGTTAGCACAGGCTCAGTTGCGCACAACTCAGTTAAATTCTATTGATCAAACCTTTTTTATAAACGTTGGCCAGCCACATTTGCATGTTACTTAGTAGAGTACCTGGGTATACTCAATCAGTTGCTGCACACAGATCATAACATTAGGTCAGATTTAGCTAAAACTTTGAAGAAAATAGGAGTTCTCGGTGCACAACTGTTCATTTCCCCCCATCAACATGCCACATCAACTACACGAAACACATACCAAATAATCAGCCTGATGTTGCACAATCACATCTGGTGACATGCATATGTGTCATAAAAATGAGCTTCACACATTCACCTTTGAATAAACAATCGTAATTGTATTAAAATAAACACAGAACAGGAATGAAGACACATGGCGGCTCACCTCGGGGCAATCTGTAGGTCACAGCCTGCAAAACAAAAATCCAGATGAGAAGGTGTGACTTGCGCTCATCAAAGGACAAAGAGAGAGCGAAGGAGAGAGAGAGAAACAGAGCGAGAGAAAGAGAAGGAGCGAGAGAAAGACAGACAGAGAGGGGGAGAGAGAGAAAGACAGACAGAGAGGGGGAGAGAGAGAAAGGCATACAGAGAGGATGAGAGAGAGGAAGACGTACAGAGAGGGGGAGACAGAGAAAGACAGACATAGAGGGGGAGAGAGAGGAAGACAGGCAGAGAGGGAGCGAGACACAGATAACAGATGAGCAGGGAGAGAGAGTGCCCACACTGCACACCCATGCTACACTGTTCATCTGCTGACACCGGTGTATTTCGAACCATGTGCCGGTATGTAGTGCAGTTCACCAGGTCCCATATTTGAAACAGATCTGTCATCTGAAACAGAGTACAGATACAGGATTGGCAAAGTACACAAAATTGTACATGCCATCATCGCCTGTCCGCTACTGTGCACCCAGGCAGATGCACACCAGCCCCTCCCGCCTCCCAGCGGTGCATGCCCGCCCCTGCTCACCCAGGAATCACTGCTCACCTTCCGCCACCGGCATGTCGCAATGTAAATTGTAAATTGATACTTGTATAGCGCACTACTCACCCGCAAGGGTCTCAAGGCGCTTGTACGAATACCGCTGTGGAACCCATCCTGGCTTTCCCTGTGAGGCGTCCACTCATGGGCACCCCCAAGGTGGAGGCCAGGCATCCTTAGCGTTGTGGGGGCCATTGGGGAGATTAAGCAAGCTATTGCCCAGAGTTGCAGAGTGGGACCCCATGATTGGAATAGGCACCGAGGTGAGAATTGTCAGGTCCGTGGAATTTTGAGCCCAAGACCCACCAAGGCGGGGAATTGAACCCTGGTCACGGGCCAGACCTCTGCATCAGGGTCTGCTGCTCTAACCATTGAGCCACACTTCTCCATGAGGGCCCACACCTGCCGGTGCAAGCCCCAAGCCTGGGGCCCGCGGACATGGCACCCTCCACATCATGCAGCCCAGCTCCGCAGGTCACCAGGTCTCACATTTGATTCAGGGTCTTGATTTCACCATGGCAGAGGACATACCAGTGCACCCGGCTTCATCGCAGGCTGTACACCCACTCACCTCTTGCGGTGCCACAAACTCTGTGATCCAGGAGGCGACGCCACGTGGCGGTAGGCCCGCGCTGCCTGGTGGCTCTGGCCTACTCTGCGGTCCAGCAGGGCACACAAATCCTGAGCAGTCTGGACCACCGGGACGGGGCATCATGGCAGGCTGCACACCCACTCAGCACTTAAGGTGCCCCTATGTCAGTGCACCAACAGTCACCATCCTTGTGTGCCTGTGCCGGGCGGAGGGTATCCGGTTCCACCAAGTCTGTGCTCCACAAGTCATGGACCCTGTATGATTGGGTCTCGTGGTGTGTACGCTATCATGTCACCTCCGGTCCTGAAGTACCGGGTTTTTAAGAACCCAGCGGTGCCAGGGAACACACCCGAAGACTTCGAGTTCTTCCTGTTTCAGACTACAGAAACACAGAGTCTTCTCTGTGAAGTCAAAGATCGTATTTATTGGCTGCAGCCAGTAACAGGTATCTTAGAAGTACAACACAGTGTATGTTCTCAGGAGAATGCTCAAACTTACAAAGCCAGCCTTCTCTCAGAGTCATGATGACAACCCCATATTTTAGCTTGTCCAGCCCACAATCAATTATCCGGTAAGGCCTAGTTTTCTCATCAGATATCAACGGACCCCCAATCAAAACGGGCACCACCTCCTCGTAAAGCAAGTCATAAAGAAAGAAACAGGGACAGGTGTGTGTGAGATTAGGCATGGTTTGTGTGCGATGAAAGGTTTATGACATGTTGCGCCTTGATACTAATCTCATTCGGCCACTGGGAAAGGAACTGGCCTAACAGGTTTGGCTTCAGGCAGTGGAGGCAGCTTGCCCAGGTCACAGAGGAGTCAGCAAAGGTGTACGTGTCCTTTAGACTCGTTTCGGCCTTAGTCATTTGGCCTGTGTGAGGGCAATCACAAAATGGCTGCCGTTCACAAAATGGAACCCGAGGGTTCAAACTAAATCCTTGAATACAGAGTGTTCTCTTGGATCGATTCATGCAAAAACACTCAGACACACTACACTTGTCATTTACGGTCTGCTGACACCAAAATTGTCATGATACGAGGATGTTTATAACACGGGTCCAAAATTTTCAGTACCACAGTCCGGGGGAATGTGATGTCGCAGGGCCCTACGCCCTCAGGCCTACTGGAACACCACACGTATACATCCAGATAGAGAGTGTAAAGGGCATCGAGCACATGCGCCCAGGCCTTTTTATTGGCAGGGTCACATGTCCTGTGATGCGTGTGCTGGATGGGTGTGTTGTGGGTGTATGCCAGCCGTGAGGGAGTGGCTGTGGCATGCTGACAACTAGACCTGTGATCAGCAGATCACTACAAGGAAGACCTGGCACATGTAGCATTGCCGTCCCCCCTGTGAGCGTAAGTGGAGTGGGCTGGTCTGTTGTATGCCAGTCCAGCGTAAGGGTTTGAACAATGACCCCGGGGCTCTGTGCATGGTTCTGTACCGGGCTGAACAAGGAAGTTACTAATGCGTGTGTCCCTGTTGTTGTGTTGCACCACCCGGACCGCATTCGGCAATGTGTCACCCTGTGACCCAAGTACAACGACATGAGCCACATGGACATAAGAGGAATTCACAGAGCCCACATTCATCCATACCTCCACACTTGCAAGACCATATACATGACACATCTGTGTGATTATGAATGTTTAATGCACAATCAGTGGAGTGCTGCATCTGGAGCAGAACAGGGCAGTGCAAACCCCATGTGACGATGTTGGCCCATGGAGGGCAAGCCAGAGTGCTTCAGGGAATGACAAATCCAAAGGAAGGGGAATAGTTCAGTCCGCAGTCTGAATCCTGTGTCATTAGCGATCAAACAGAATATGGCAGTCCATGCCAAGGTCCAAGGTGAGTGTCGAAGAGTGCATCAGGGGAGAGTGGAAGGTGATGATGCAGAGGGCAGAACCAAGCAGAAACCGGCCATATGGCGGAGATGGATGCTACACTTTTATTCATTTCAGTAAGGCGGTTTCATCCACATCTTCGTCCTCTGCTGTTTCATGTGCCTCACATGTGGGTGGTGGTGTTCTGTCTCCTGTACATTGTGGCACTGACACTTCAGGGGGCGGAGATGTGGATGTAGTGGTAGAGGCACTATGCATCAGCGCCAGGCCTTGTGGCAGCAATGTCATGAGGATGGTTTTGAGGTACTTGAGGAACCCAGCTACCACTCGCTGGTGTGCAGCCGCTCTTTCCACATTCACCTGCTCCCTGGTCTCCATTAACCTTCGCATGTTTCCCAACCCCCGTGTGACATCGCGGGAGCCTCTCTGACAGGACAGCTGTTTGATTTTCTGAGTCATGTTGTCGCATTGTACATGTTTTTATGGAGACTGCATGACTGTGTACATTGTGGCTGTTTGGGAGGGGCTGCCTATTTGATGGGGGACAGTGGACATTTCGACAACAGACGTGTGTGTTTGTACTTGTACATTATCAAGTCACATTTCTCTGCAATGCCAAATGTGATTGGCCAGTGTCTACACCTAAGCAGCTCCTGTTGTGTCCTGTGCTCTGTTGTGGATGTGTTGCGGTTTTACCATATTGTTGTCAGTGTTGATGTGCTCTGCATGTTATGTGTGTGTGCTGCATTTTGGGGGAGTCGCCCCTGCAGCTCTGATTTTGCTGCCCTTCTCCCTTTCTCCCAACGTGGGTTTCGGGCCGCACACAGTACAGAGTATGCACTTACTGTTGTGATCAACAACATCCGTTCTGAGGTTGATAGGGGACACACTACTCTGCTGGTGTTGCTGGATCTTACGGCAGCCTTTGACACCCTGTCCCCGTCGATCCTGGTCTCCAGGCTCGAGGGGATTGGGGTGGATGGCATCGCCCTCAGGTTACTTGCCTCTTTCCTTCACCAAAGAGAGCAGAGAGTTAAGATGGGCAACTTTCTCTCCTCCTCCCAGTCGGTGCAATGTGGGGTACCGCAGAGCTCTTCATTAAGCCCGCTCTTATTCAACATCTATGTTACCCCACTTGCTAAATTGGTGAGATCGTTCGGATTTGAGGTACTGTCGTACGCCGACGATACCCAGATCATGGTCTCCATCACTCAGTCGGTTAACGACTCAGCCCTCAAATTCGGAGCGTGCATGGAGGCAGTATCGCAGTGGATGGTACGGAATTTCTTAAAGTTAAACGGGGAAAAGACTGAGGTCCTGATTTTCGGAGGAAATCAGGATATGTGGTCTCAGGACTGGTGGCAGCCCTCTTTGGGGGACTGCCCTCACCCTACCCACTCCGCCAGGAATCTGGGACTACTGATTGACTCAGCCCTATCATTCGATCCCCAGGTCAATAGAACGATGTCCACCTGTTGCGCCATCATTAGGAATCTGAAAAAGATCGCCCCGTATATGTCCCCCGCAGCTCGGAAACAGGCAACAGTTGCCCTGGTCTCCTCCAGACTTGATTATTGCAATGCCCTTTACAGCGGCATAAACAAGAGCTCAGTCCATCGCCTCCAGATGGTGCAGAATGCCGCTGTCAGGATGGTCCTGAACCTTCCCAGGCTGGCTTCGGCTACCCAGGCTAGGAAGGGTCTCCATTGGCTCCCAATACACTCTAGGATTTCCTTCAAACTCCTCTGTATGGCCAACAGAGCTGTATTTGGCTCAGGCTCCGAAGGCGTCAGGTCTCTTGTCGCAGCCTGTATCCCCAGGAGAACTCTGCGTTCTGCCTCCAGAAATCTGTTTTCGGTTCCCAGATTCACAAGGGCTAGGTGGGGAGGAAGAGCCTTTTCCACCTTGGCTCCCAAATTATGGAACTCCCTCCCCCCTGAACTTTCTAGTCAGCCTTCTCTGGTGGCCTTCCGTGGACTTTTGAAAACTTGGCTCTTCTCTCATGCTTATTAGTGGTCCTGTATTCGGTACTCTGAGACTGTATGTCTATCTGTCCCTGCGCCTTGATGCCCTTGGGCTAAGTTCGCGCATTACAAATTTCCCATTCATTCATTCATTCATTCATGCGGTGTGCCTTTGACGTCTGTGCTTATAGAGTGCTGGGATGTTGCATACTTGGGAACATTGGTCTTTTGGTGGGAGTTGGGGGTCTGGGGAGTGGTTTACTTAATTGTGCATGTGTGCCATTCATTGTGCCCATCTCCCCCGTGCCCCCAGTCCCTGGTCGTTACTCACCCTGGTGCTGTTGTGTCCGGTCATGTTGAGCAGTGTCCTGTCCCGCGACTCCTGCCACCGTCTCCCCACCGATGACTGTTGCCACCATTTCCGCCATCTCATCCAGCTCCTCCTGTGGCGCTGGGCTCCCACCTCCAGTCTGCATTGCTGCCATTTGGTTGTTTGAGAGTTTCTGCTTGGTTTTGCCCTTGATATCATTCCAGCACCTCTTGACCTCTTCAGCACTCCCACTGCATTCACCTTGTCCACGATGGACTGCCATGGTCCATTTTTGGTTGCCAATGACACAGTGGAGGTGGCGAACAGTTGTTGATGGTGTTCTACCACCTCCGTAATCAGGATCCTGTTTTCCTGCGGACTGAACGGCTTCTTCCTACTCTTCTTCTCCTTGGCTTTCCCTGACCCCGAGGTGTCAGGCTGGTCCTCCGGGGCGCTTGTGTGGTTCTGGTTCTCCTCCGTACTTGTTCCGGCAACATCTATTGTGCTTCGCTGATGTTTTGCATTTGTTTATCTGTTTTTTTCTACTTTTATGGTCATTTTTCTCGCCTGACACATGTGAATTGCAGGCCTGTCGCTGATTTTTGCTGATTTTTGTATCGCGAATTGCCTCATCACAGCTTTTTTTGCATTCGTGTTTCGCATTTATGCGGCGCGGCGTTGATTTTACTGCGGTCATTTGACACGTTATCTGGAGTCTATTGCATGGTACCGCCGTTTTGTGACTATTTAGTTAACAGGGAGTAATTTTCCCGCTATAGACTGCGATGTTGAAGGCTGCGTTAAGTTACTTTTGCGATGATTATCACACGTTCTTGAGAATATGCCTCATAATAGCATATCATAACACATAACTGTGCAAAAAATGGATGACTGGGTGGCAGTGTTCCCGATGGATGCAACTATAACCCAAACCATCATATGTCCATACGACTCTCCACCAATCTGTGCCAGTTTTTCTGAGTAGTAAATTTGAGTTCTATGCTCCTGGTCACCATCTTTTTTCTCAGGATACTTCCCTTTCTATTCCCAGAGTTAAGTGAGTGTAGACCGGTGGTAGGGCCTTCTCTGTAGCGACTGACAAATTGTGGAATTCTATGCTTTTATTGTTGTGTAGGATGTTGGCTCTGGTGAAATTTAGAAACGCCTTAAAGACCTTGCTATACGCATATTGACTTTTCTGTCCTTCTGGATGTGATATTTTCGCTTTGTTCAGCAGTGGGATATTTGTGCTCAGTTTCCGAGTGGAAAAACACATTTCCAATATTCCTGTGCTCAACAAAACTCATAACGTGAATAAAAAATGTATTTAAACACCTCAAATAAAGTTACACAGTATACAATACAAAGATTAAAATGAAACCAAAATGATGAAAATCAGATGTTGGGCCAGAAAATATTAAAGAACAAAAACCTGAACATAGAAAACAATGAGGTCTCAAAATCAAAGTAAATAGATGAGGTGTGGTTAGCCAGGACGTAGGCATCCTCTAGGAACGGCCAAAGATGGAGAATGTCAGATACAAACTGTTGGTTCACGCTCAAAAGCTATGGAGAACTATGTCCTAGGCACACATTTAGGTCGATTATTGATGGAGCGAGACTGGGTAAGGGTGATGTCTCATCTCAAGTGGAAGCTTCATCTTCAGGCTTTAAATTATTTTGCAGATTGAAAATGCTTCAGCTGAGCAAAGCACGAAGCAATAGCTGAACAGGGGCCTACAGAATCCGATTCAGATGTATCCTGGTCCCCCAATATCCTGAATCCTTTCTGTCAAACGTTCCAAGAGTGGGAATCTTGGAACTTAATATACTATTTTTGGTCTCCTTTGGGCACTCTTTGCATCGGGTGTAAGCTCTTCAGAAGTAAACAAAGAATACGTTATTTTAGGAAAACTTCTATAACTGCTTTTCTTGAACTATAACATACTCTAAAGTTCCAGGAAAGTCTTCTTGAGCACAAACATGTATTCAAGGTGTGAAAAGGCACTTCCAAACAAACTCCCATCCAGGTCCAGAGCAAAATGTCCAGTCGCAACTGGTTAATGGCTTTTCCTCTGCACTAGCTCCAGAACATTTATATCCTGTTAAGTGAAGTATTGCATGGTTGAAGAAATTAATACTGGTTTGCTGGCTTTGTTCTGTACAAATTCTCTTTGTCCTGCCTTCAGGACATTATTAACTCTTACGATCACAAAAGAAGTTCAGTCGTGCAAGTAGGCACCTGTGGACCCATTTGATCTTATACTTCAGCAAGAGGCTATCTTTCTTGGCCCTTGTAACAGATTCTAAGTCTCAGTGATTCATGATAACGATGGAGACAATTCCTCTCCAATGCATGGCTTATTTTCTAGCAGCCAAAGGAAGGTCCTCTTCTTTTATTCTGCTTGTCATGAGCTTCTCTTCAGCTTTTCCAAACACCACCAAAGGCCATTTCAAAGCTGTCTCCAGAGGATCAAATTAAGCCCCAGCCCTGAATGTTGATGCATCTGTTGTCCATCTCTTGTTGTGTATGGCTCTGCTGCAGTGGGAAATTCCCCTTATGCACAAAGGCAGGAAGATGCTCTGAGGAGTGTTCATGACCCACTGCTTTTTAAAAAAAAAATAAAAAACGCTGCTCCTTTAAGCCTGGGTTCAGAGTGTGGATTAATTTAACTTTCTGGAGTTAGCACCGGGACACTTTTAGTAGCTGTGTGCTGTGCAATATAACATAACATAACATCACATAACATAACATAACATAACATAACATAACATAACGTAACATAACGTAACATAACATAACGTAACATAACATGCTACTTACAGGGATATTAGGTCTGGATGTGGATAGATTCCTTCATTGAGTTCATTGCACCCCTCTAAAGCTGGGCAGTTGGTCACACTACTCCTGAAAACATGTGGCACAAAGTAGAGCACCTAGTTGCAAGCTACAGTAGAGCTAGGTTAGTCATCCAGTTTTGGGGCACCACTCCAATCATATACAATCAGTAGAGATAGATTAGCATTGGAGCCCGCTCATCTGAAGCTCCCCTATGATTCTCTCAGTCGTAACACTTACATTTTGATTCTTAGAAAATTCGAATGTGGAGCACTCCATTGCAGACAATGTGTTTCTAGGGGCTGGTAAAGGCCCGCAGAGCAACATTCCAATGTTGGTTAAACAAAGGTCTCTCGAAATCCCCTCAGGCTCCAAGAGGCCTTTGTTTAAACAGTTAGAGTGTTCTGCCCTCTAGTGGCAGAATGTTCTAATAGCCTTATAGTTCTTCGTAGCTAGGCTATACCGGCTATTAAAGTCCCAATACCTCGTTAAAGTACACACAGAACATCACATCATTTATATAACTTCCCACTTTTACGACATCTACACCCGACCATCCTACTAAATTAAAGCATTTCCCACCAATCTTTGTTTTCCATTTTGCGGCCAAAACCTTCCCACTTTTACAACATCTACACCCGACCATCCTACTAAATTAAAGCATTTCCCACCAATCTTTGTTTTCCATTTTGCGGCCAAAACTTTGGGAAACATGTTGTGCAATTTGTATGCAGTCATCTACAGGTCAAAAACTGCTTGGTTATTTTGCAGGTGGGTGTTTGACCTTCATAAAGCGCACAGTCCATTCTTCTCTCCATCTTTAACAACCTGAGGTTTGATCTGGATGCTGGGCATGTTAATGCCTTGGTACATCCAAACTTCTCTTTCAGCTTTAAATACAATTGAACATTCCATCCTTTTGGAATGAATTGCTGCAACATGCATTAGTGCTCTACTCGTGGGTAGTTCTAATCTTTCCTTTTCAGTTGGACACATACAGTAAAAGTGGATTCCTTTACTGCTCAGAAACTATCAATTCATTTTGGGGTTCTGCAGAGACATTTTAAGGTAAAGTGGGCAATTACCCACCTTCCACGGGACGTTCATTTCAAGTGAGTATCCCATAATAAGAATGCCCAATTTTTTTTTTATTTTTCTGATTTGACAGATGAGCATGTTTAACAGAAATGTAGGGGTACATTTGGTAAGGGATTGTGCTGGGACAAAGTCACGCAAAATGCGCAAAGCAGCACAAAGTCTTGTATGGGTATTTCCATTCCAACTCAGTTTTTTTCACTGGAAAGAAGCTCTTTTCTCAGCCCAAAGAGAGCGTTGTGCTGTTTTGCTCCTCTTTGTGTCAAGGGAGCATTACTTGGGTGCATCATGGATGGATTAGTGCAACAGCCATGCATTTTGATGCAAAGCCCGATCTACTAAGATAGCCAGACCGAGCTTAGTATAAAACATAAATAAATGCCTCCTTGAATTAAGCTTTAACATTCCTCATTCCTGCATTTCATTTCTGTCTCTACATCACAGGTCCTCAATTACCTCACATATGTACACCTCACCTCTCTCTCTCTCTAATCTCTCAATTTACATTACCTCGCTCTCTTCTCAACCATCTCATTCTCCTGTTCTTTCTCTATACCCCTTCCTTTCTATAAATGCCTGACTTATTTCTGGCTCCATACTTTTCTCTACCTATAGACTTTTACCTCTATCGTCAATTCCTCTGCCTCTTTCTCCCTTTGTCGCTCTCACTCATACAAATATACATCCCTCCCTGGACTGCATTCTCTGTTTCAACTGACCCCTCCAACCCCTGTACCTCTACTCTCTCTCTCAGCGTCTTTCTTTATACATCTCTCTACCTGACTATCGCTTCTTTTTTTTCTATCTCACAACTCTTTACCTCTGTATAAAACTCACCACTCTTTCCCAGTTTCACATATGTCTCTCAACTTCCACCTTTAAGGAAAACAGGCTGCATTAAAAAAAAAAAAATCTTTATTTAGACAGCTTTCCCCCGCCCGCTTACATTACCCAGCAGGTCTGCTTTCTCTCCCCCATTCAACTCACTCTCCACATATCCTCTCATTTGTTTCTCCACACTTTCCCTCTGTCTCATTAAACTATTGTTTTCCCTCAGATTAACCCTGTAACTTCATTCTTTTTCCACAGATTTCCTCTTAACTTCTCTCATTTTCTACAGAATCCTCCTGTTAACTTCACTCTTTCTCCGCAGATTCTCTCTTAACGGCTTCCTTTTTCCACAAATTCTCCCTTTTTAACTTCATTCTTTTTCAACAGATTCCCTTTTAACTTCTCGCTTTTCCCACAGATTCCCCTTTTAACTTTGTTCTTTCTCCACAGATTCCCTCTGAATCTCTTTCTTCTACCTCAGATTCCCCCTTTTTAACTTAGTTTTCTTTCCCACAGATTCCCTCTTCACGTTTCCCATTTTCCACAGATTCACCATTTTAACTTCTTTTTTCTCCGCATATTTCCTCTTAACCTCTTTCTTCTTCCAGATTCCCTCTTTCAACTTTATTCTTTTTACACAGATTCCCTCTTAACTTCCCTCCTGTCCCACAGATTTCCCCTTTTAACTTCATTCTTTTCCACAGATTCCCTCTTAACTCCTCTCTTTTTTCACCGATTTTAACTTTGTACTTTCTCCACAGATACCGTCTTAACTTCTGTCTTCTTCCACAGATTCCCTCTTAACTCCTTTTGTCCACACCATTTTTTTTCCTCATATTCTCCAGGGCCGGACTGGCCATAGCGGGCACCGGGCATTTCCCCGGTAGGCCGCTATGGCGGGGGCCGGATTTGGGCCCCTGGGGGGCCGTTTTTGTTGACGGGGTTGGCAATGTCGGCCCCCGGTAATAAAATCGGACGAAACCGGCCGTCGCAAACTGCTCACCTGCACTCCCCCTGACCCCAGGGGGGGGCCAGCTGAGCAGTTTGCCAGGGCCGGTATCTGTTCTCAGTCCGGCCCTGATATTCTCGCTCTCCTTCCCGTGGCTAAACCTCTCTTTTCCAGCTTTATTCTCTCGCCCCCTCCCACCTTACACTGACACAACCCAGTGCCTTGCCACCTTCCCAGGTAACCTACTTAATTAAGCCTGCAGTGCTGCCCTATTGAGCAGGTCTCTGGGCCAACTCTCCCCCGGCCGCTCACACCATCCAGCAGGTCCTCGCTCCTACCCCTTAAAATCGCTCTTCACATATCCTCTAACTTGTTTCTCCACAGTTTTACCCTCACACTCATTAAACTCATTTTCCCCTCAGATTAACATTGTAACTTTCTTTTTCCACAGATTCCCTCTAACTTCTCACTTTTTCCACAGATACCCCGTTTTAACTTTGTTTTTTCTACACAGATTCCCTCTTAACCTCTTTCTTCTTCCACAGATTCCCCCTTTATAACTTTGTTATGTTTCCACAGTGTTCCCTTTCACTTCTCTCTTTTTCCACAGATTCCCCCTTTTAATTTTGTTCTTTCTCCACAGATTCCCTCTAAAGCTCTTTCTTCTTTCACAGATTCCCCCTTTTTAACTTCTTTCTTTTTCCACAGTTTACCCCTTAACTTAGTTATTTTTCCACAGATTTCCCCATAACCTCCTTCTTCTTCCACAGATTCCCTTTTTTAGCTTCAGTCTTTCTCCACAGATTGCCTCTTAACTTCTCTCTTTTTCAACAGATTCCCCCCTTTTAACTTCAGTCTTTTTCTGCAGATTACATCTTAAATTCTCTCTTTTTACACAGATTCCCTCTTAACTCCTTTTCTCCACACACGCTTTTTCCTCATTTCCTTGCTCTCTCTCCCCCGGGCTGAACCTCTTTTTTCCCACTCAGCCATTCCCTTGCCCACCTCCCGCCTCCCACTGACCTGGCTCAGACCCCCACTCCGCTTTTGGGTAACCCACTTAATGGCAACATGCCGAAGTCAAACGGAAGTCTGTCAATGCCTATGCACTCCTGGACTGCGCCCAGTGCCCGGACCCTGGCACCCCTCCCATTTTTAGATGCACAAGCACTGTGCTTCTAGCCCTTAACCCCTGACAACTCAGCAACAACTACACCCTCACCTACCCATGAGGCAACAGCAGAACCTTTTTCCTTCAGGCACTGTCAATTCTACTGCAACACAGAACCCTCGACTCGTTGAACCCTGCCTGCTTCCACTGCTATAGATAAACTCCATTGCCTGTTGATCAACACCTGATCACTCCACAAACACGGCGGCAAGATCTAGGACACCTCACTGAGATATAACCGGCATCAGCAGCCGATATCGCCACCACCACACTACACGTATACAAGACAATTGCACCAACAAACAAGGTGATGGAATTGCCATCATCCTCAAGCAGTCCATCAACTGCACAACCACCACTGACACCCTCACTCCCATCATGGAACTCCTCAATTTCCAGATCAACACCAACTGCTAGACAACGGTCAAAGGCACCCTTGCTTACAGACTCCCGGTACACACACCCTGCCTTCTGCTAAGCCATCACTGACCTCATCGCCCCACTCGCCATCAGTTTCAAAGACTTGCTTCTCCTTGGGGACCTCAACTACCAACTGGAAGACCCCAACAACTCCAACACAACCACCCTACTCAAGAGCATGGAAATTCTTGGCCACTCCCACTGGTCACAGATCCCACATCACTGGACACACTCTTGACCCCAGATTCTCAGCCAGAGACATTATTAAATACAGATATACCACCAAAATCACTTGGTCTGACCAGTTCATTGTCCCCATTGACATCACTACCACCCCATCCACACCAGCCGCCCACCCAGTGCTCATTACAGAGGCAGGAGCAAAGTAACAGAGGACCTCTGGACGAACTCCCTCAAAGCCTCTTTTCCCCACGCCACCACCAACCTCGAGGTCAGAAACTTCAATGCATTGATTAACACATGTAGCGCTGAAGCCGCCCCCTCAGACCCACCAAAACTAGCAGATACTCTAAACATCACAGCTGGTTCACACCAGAGCTCAAATCCCACAAGCACACTTGTAAGTGGCTTGAGAGGATCTGGCATTCCAGCAAAACTAAAAACGACCCCAACAATTTCAAACTAGTCCTCAACAGGTACCACCTCCAACTCAGAACTGCCAAAAAGAATGGACTAACTCTTCACCTGGACTCCAGCTCTAACCTTCATCAAGGAATTCTCCAAACCCACAGCCACTGAGAACAACATCAACCCTTGGCAAGAGCACTGCAACACCCTCGCTGACTTCTTCTAAACCAAAATTGCCACAATCCATGGGTAATGAGACCCCAAACCCCGATATAACTGAACTCTAAAGACTCTTCAACAACCACGACCTCCCAAGAAAGCTCCCTAAATGCATGGGAACCTGTCACTGGAAACACAACTTCCACCATAATGGGCTCTCTCTACTCGGGAGCCCCCAAGGATCCTCGCCCACCACCACATGTTCATTCTCGGAAAAAGCTTCATCAGCAAGGAGCTCACATCAATCATCAATGCATCCTTCACATCTGCCTCCTTCCATCAAGGATGGTAACACACAGAAATTAAAACGGCTCCTCTAAAAAGCCCACCAAAGACCCCAACGATCCTTAAAAACTACCACCCTATCTCCCTACTGCCTTTCCCAGGCAAGGTGCTAGAGAAAGCAGAAAACCTCCAACTCACTGCCCACCTGGAGAAAAAAACCTACTAGACCTCTCTCAATCCGGATTTTTCTCAAACCACAGCACCAACACCATCTTGATCAAGGCCACAGATGACATCAGGATTCTCCTGGGCAGGGGAGAGACTGTTGCCCTGATCCTCCTTGATCTATTCGCAACGTGTCTCACCACACCCTCCTGCAACGATCTCCACCAAATGGGGATCAAAGGAACATCCCATGAATCAGTCTCCCCCTTTCTTTTCGGATGAACCGAAAGCGTCTGCCTCCCACCTTTCACCTTGGGACCAATAAACATCATCTGTGGCATCCCATAAGGATTCCACAAGCCCCGCCCTCTTCAACACTTATATGGCACCTCTGGCCACCCTGGTCAGATCCCAAGGCATGAACATAATGTGGACGAAACTCAGCTCATCTTCTCACTCACCTCAGACTCGACTAACACCAAATCCAACGCACACAGGTCAATGAGCAGCATCGCAAGCTGGATGAAAAGTAGATGCCTCAAACTCAACACTAATCCTTGGTAGAAACTACTCCCTGTGGGACAACTCATGTTGACTTACTAAAACAAATCTCAGCGCACACTCACTCTGAAATGCTGTTGCAAACAGTTGATCAATTAAAAGGGACTGTAAGCAGTTCCAGTTAGCCATTGGGTTAAATTTGAGGAAACATGAAGAAAAATCAGATGCTGGGAGTCCACAGTTTGAAACACACCATGAATCAAAAAAGACAAATGAGTAGAGAACACCTTTCTCAAACCAATAAGTTTTCTGAAATTAACATCCCAAAGTAAATACATTTTCTAATTAAACATTCTTGCTTTATGGCAATCTAAATAATATAAAATGTTTTCTAAAATTCTCAGTTTACTAGAAATGTTATTATCTTAGAGAAAAATGATGGTTGGATGATGGATGGAACATTTAACTAGTATCCCCATCCATTCACCCAAATGTACACACTTCATGGTAAATGTAATAACAACAGCAAACCATGCCACTAATATTTGATTGCTATCAGACAAGCATTCCTTGAAATTCCATTATATTTTGAACTGTGGTGGTGACACAAAAACAAACAAAAGTAACCCATTTAAAATACCAATTGATTTCGAGCAACCAATGATCAGTGTGTTAAAAATATATGTCTGAACTCCCAAACTCGGGTATTCTGTTTCCATTTTTCACTATCTAGCATAAGATGTAAAACTCTTGTCTATGAAAGGAATATATGACTCACAGCAAAATACGGTTTGAACTGAAAAAACAAAGTCAGGATTAGTGTTGTACCAAAGAACATACAGATGAACACTTTAGCATATTAATTTAATGTGATTACTACAGCGATAATGAAGGAAAACAAAATTATTAAGACACTTGGTTTGACCATTTAAGCAGGTCGGGTCACCGATCTTTATCAAGATTCAATATACAGTGTTGAAGCTATTACCTTGACCTGCTTAGACACCAATAATGCCATCAAAGGTTGGCCTGACTCCTTTAGTTCTACAATTTTCAAAATACAGCTTCCATTTGAATTTCAAACATTTTAGGACTGTAGATTACCTGCAACTGATTCAATACACTTTGCATCACTAGCAAAAAACAAACCCCTCTCTTTTGTCTCAAGGCATTTAAAGGCAATTATTTAACATTAAAATATCCTTACCCTGCCATCGCCAGGAACCCTTTAACACATATTTAACTGGTTGTATGATAGAAGCATGAATGGTTTTAGCATGCGTGTCCATCCACGAATGCGTCTTTAACTCGCATTCCTTTACCACAAATGCCTATACCACCAAATTTCGTGGTATAGGCATGAATGGTAAAGGGATATGTATGGGCATGGTCACCACTACCTCGCCTCTCCTGGCCACTCCCCAACCTCTGCCCCGTGCTTTCTATTTAAGTGACCCAACCCCTTGCACTGCCCTAAAACCTACCGACCACACCACTAACAACTACCCTATCTATCTATTCCCCTCCCACTTCCCTAAGGCCAAAAACCCTACACTCCCCCTCCCTACCTCCCCTCCCATCGTCCTTTAAACTACATTTTATACATAGCAATACACATATGTAGGTACGCATCTATAGTCCAAATAAATGCTTATATACAGAGGGATATGCTGTATATATCTGTTTGAGTATGGTAGTTATGTGGGGAGGACTCAACTCTTGAGTAGTCTTCTGAAGATAAGGTAGTTATCCCTGGATCTTTTGTTTAGGGGTAAAGAGTTAAACAATGTGACTACTTGAACAGAGCAGGATGCGCTACCCAATAGCGGCTGGTATATAGGGGTGCCGGGGAAGCGCCCCACAAAAGAATTGGGCAACAGGTGAACAGGAATGTAAGCAGACGAATTGCCAGCTTACAATTCGTCTGTTTACATTTCCGGGCCGGCCTGTGCTTCACGGGTGAAACTGAAAGTGTGCATGTCAACGCACAGCACACGCTGGCGAGAGGCAAGCAGGAGTGCAGCAGATGGTCTGCGCATGTGAGAGAGGAGCGTTTACTCCTCACTCACATTCACAAAAATTAGGTATGTTGCACATGCCCAGTGTAGTGCAGGAGTCTGAAGATAGGCTCCTGCTCGGGCGGTGATGTGTTTTGCACAAAGTTGCCCCATGCCCTATCAAATGCCAGGACAGAGTAAACAGATGGTCAGCCGCTCGGCCCCCTTTCGCATCCAGTCTCCTAATTGGCAGTTAGTGTTTCCTGTTGCGGCAAAAGAAAAGAGCGGGGAGAAGTTGCTTCCACCAACACGTTGTAGAAGAGATGTGATGCAACGCGGGACTGGGATGCCTGATAAGTTTTATTAATTAAATTAACACCCACCCCTCCTCCCCACGCGTACCTCCTCCCCCTCCCAGTCATTTCAGCCATGCCTGGTTCCTGGAAGGGCGGAGATGCTAATGGTGAGAGTGTATATAAAAACTTGTTTCCAGGGATTTCTTGTTCTGTGTAAAATGCCAGATTTTTCAGGAAAACTACCTAATGTATGCCCAAGCTCGTACAGGGGATTAGAAGATCCTTTTTTTTTCTAGTTCAGCTTTATGTATGGCTGCTGGTGCACACTCGTCTCGAATGGCCTTGCTCCTTTATTTTGATGTATCCCTTTAAAATTGTCTCCAGCAGTAATTTCTATAATTATGTAACATCCCTCATTGTGCAGGGAGAATTCGCTTATTGTACATTTTTTTCCCCGATAAGGTTTCTGTGGAAGTCTCAAACTGATCTTGGAGTCTCTTGCGGCAACCATGCTTGTGAAAGTGGCATGTGAGATTGCCGCCTGCACCATCGGGCATCAGAGAGGTGGGCATCACCCAGCCGGACGTGTGTTGGCTGGTAGCCTATGGGTCTTTTTAGGCATAGTTTGTAGTTTAAATTATGAACCCGGGACGTATGTTGCAGAAATAAGACTTCTGTTGCACATGATGCAGGATTCATTGCTAGAGGAGCCACGTTGTGAACAGCAATAGGTCTGCGAGGGTTGCATAGCTCTTGAAGAAATAATTACTTTGATTACGTAGTGCATGTAGACGGATGGTAATGTGTATGCCTGCTAGTGTTTCCCTACCGGTTTCCTTTGTCCGCAATTATTCCAGGTTTTATTGTATCTGTCCAGAACAGTGTGATTAAAGCAAACAGTGGAATGTGCCATGATGGCACAGGTAGCAGGTTTGAACTGGAAATGTCTGAAATCTGACCACGTACATAGAGCGTCATGTGGGGACCGAAAGGGCCCGAATAAAATACATTTGAAAGGATACGAAACTTAATGATGTGAAAGCGTCTTTCCTTTCCTCAGAAGAGTCGGCTGATTTCACAGCTGCCAGGAAGCTCCTGTCATAGAAATGATCCTCCCCCAGTCCCATTTGAGTAAAAGTCACTGACGTAACACAAACACAATAGCACACTCGAATTGTTCTTTTTCACAATTAAGAAGGAATTCGTTTTGTGTTTTGCCTCAAAATTCCCGTTAACTGTACATAAGATGTATCTGTAATTGCTGTTTGGTTGATAGTTATTTTTATAAATGGTCTATTCTCATATCTATTTGGCGCACCAATGCCACTAAGGACTGGTTTCCTACCCTTACCGGTGTTATGTCGCACAGGGACATGCATGTATGGGCTTGAAGGATGTGGATTGGTGCAGTCTGTTTAAAGCGGTCCCCTGGTATATGATGTCACAGTAGGTCTGGAAGCCCAAGCTGACGTCAAACAGAGCAACATGTAGAATGCCTATTGTTGTTGAGCATTTGAGATACTTGACCGGTTGCAGAGAGCTGTTTTTTATCTTCGTTGGATTGTCCTTTTAAGGTAATGGTAGTGAGGTGAACTGGGAAGAATGTTGGTTGGTGCGAATGATGCAGTCAGTCCCAGGGTCAGATGGTGTCAGTTTAAACTGCTTCTGTTTCACTAGTTCCATTTGCTTCATGTCTTTCCTTTTGGATACTTATGCAAATTGCTGCTTAGGTTTTCTCTCTATACACTACACAAACCGTTATCCAATTTAAATTGAGTGAGATATGGAGCATTTTTATGTGTTTAAATATTTTAGATCCATACTTTCACAATTGCTTTATAAACCTTCTTACATTCTCAACTTTGCTTGAAAATGCACCATTTGCCCACTTGAAAAACAGAAAAAAACTCTGATAGGGGTGCGGGCCTTTGGAGAAACCCCCCAAAGCCTCTTGTGATGGCTTGCCTCGCTCGCTCGCTCACCGTAGGGCACGCATACAGACATTTTGCGTCACACCACTTTCAAAAGTTACCAGCCGCCACTGGCACCACCCATGACTTTTTTCTTGTACGGTGGGATATTGAGACAAGGTGCAAATCTAGACTGGAGTTGAAGAGTGGTCCTGTTCCATGTATTGATTTGTGAGTGATACAAAGTAGCTTGAATGTGGATTGTCTGTCAAACGGTATTGCTTTCAAGGCAGGGGAGATGTGGGCTTGTGGCTTTATGTGTAAGAGTCGTCTGGCAGCGGAGTTATGAAACCCTTGTAGTCTTTTCATAGTTGTTAAAGATGACCAGTGGTAGAGGATATTGACATAATCGAGTTTAGACAGAGCAAGAGAGTTAGTAGCATGGACCTTGTGTGGAAATTCCAGGTGGGGGAAGATGCAGCACAAAGTTTTATAGTAACAAAGCTTGATTCTGCTAGTTTGTCCACTTCGGAATTCATTGATAACTTGGAGTCCATTGCAATTCCGAGGTTTCTTATTTCCTTTAATACTTTAGGCGGTGATCCCAGATCGTCAGGCCAGGAGGGTAGTGGGTCAGAGTTTTTCAAAATCGCAACACGAGTATTTCCATTTTGGAAGCATTCAATTTGAGATGGCTCCATGTCATCCACTGATCCACTGCTCTGGGACAACTGAAAATGTGTGAGTTTCCAATGTCTTTGGGGCTTTCCAGTTTAAGGTTTATTTGTGTGTCATCTGCATAGCTATAGCATCTGAGGTTAAATTGATTCATCAGTGCCGGTATTGACTTCATGGAAATGTTGAAAAGTATGGGTGACATGATAGAGCCTTGAGGAACCCCTGCTTTTGTTAATGACGGTTTGGATGAGAAAGGGGCTGTATGGATGACATTAGTTCTGTTTTGAAGGTAGGATGTGATCCAGTTGAGAGCAGTCCCCTCTATGCTGGCTTCATAAAGTCTTTGTACTGGAGTGTCATGGTCAACAATATAAAATGCAGGCTAGAGGTCCAAGAGAAGTAGTGCAGCAAACGTATTCTGGTTAAGTGTGTTCTTAAGGTCATCCCAGATGATAACAAGGGTAGATTCTGTTCCTCTTCCTGGACAGAATCCTGTCTGGAAGTCTGAAAGTATGGAATTATCTTCAATGAATTGTGACATCTGGGTGAATGTAGCTCTTTCTATTAGTTTGCTTAGGAAAGGTCCATTTGTAATTGGTCTGTAGTTGTCAGGTTTAAGCGGGTCCAGATTTATTTTCTTTAGTAATGGGCGTATGTATGACTTTTTGGGATCTTCTGGAAATATACCTGCAGTTAAGGAATGGTTGATGATTATTCTTACTGGTTTGGCAGCAGAGGTAGTTAGAAGAATTTTCTTCAAGATTTGTGGTGGACAAGGGTCAGAAGGGCTGCCAGCAGGCCTGCTTGCTATGACCACGTCCACAAATTCATTGTGTGATGTTTGTTGAAAGGAATGGAGAGGCTGGGTTTACGTACTCTTGGAGTGTTTTTTTGGAAAAGGGTCGGTGCTGGTAGTTTTTCTTTGTTTTAAATAGAAGTCCAACATGTCTGCTTTGGTTGTGTAATGAATTGCCAGTTTGTCTGTGAAATCTTGAGTACTGGGTAGAGCTTCTTCTAGAGAGATTATAAAATATGATAAGTGAAGGCTTGTAAGAACAGTAAGAATATAAGTAAATATTAAGCCTGGGCGGAGTTAGCGTAGCGGGGCTAAGCGGAGTGCCACAGAGTTGGCAACAAACTCAGTGGAACTCCCCTAGTTCGGCTACGCTGCCTGCCTCCACCCCCCTATTAATGTATAACTTAAAAAGTCCATTAAAGCAAGTTAAAAAAGACTCACCTTTAAATCGCTGCTTCCCCGGGCTGCCCTTCTCCTTTTCTTTGGCATTAGAAATACTGATAAGAAAACTGCACATGCGCGCATGCCCACGCATGCATGAGAGTGTGCGCATGCGCAGTTTTCTTATCAGTATTTCTAATGCCAAGAAGAGGAGAAGGGCAGCCCGGGGATGCCACGGTTAAAAGGTAAGTCTTTTTAATTTGCTTTAATGTACTTTTAAGTTATATTATTAATAGAGTGGTGGAGGTGGGCGGCGGGAAACTCCGCTCATCTGCGGAGTGTGCTGAGTTTTTCCTACACCGCATTTCAATGCGGAACGCAGAATAGGCAAAACTCTGCACACTCCGCAGGTGGAGCGGAGTTCTCCGCCCACGGTTAGTAAATATGACATTCCGTATCAGACCAAGAGGAAGAAGTGCTATTGACATATGACTTGTAATTCTGATTCACTCTATATGTGATCATGTGTTATTGGTGTTTGATGTTTGTGGGGAATACCAACAACCCAGTAAAGAAGGGCATTTAAGAATACATAGAATTCATAAAAAATGACAGGATCTATCACTTTGCCTGACTTTTAATTCCATGGTTAAGGCAATGATATTCTGAGCTTCTTTGGAATAAATGCAGAATCCACAACTCACA
The DNA here is from genome assembly GCF_964263255.1 of Lissotriton vulgaris. Taxonomy (NCBI): domain Eukaryota; kingdom Metazoa; phylum Chordata; class Amphibia; order Caudata; family Salamandridae; genus Lissotriton; species Lissotriton vulgaris. The sequence goes on along the minus strand of NC_141689.1, from coordinate 280,621,728 downwards.
CAACAGCCATGTGAACCATAACTTGTACACCAAATGCAGTGCTCACTACAGCACCCTTAATAAAGCAGATATTTTTAAAAAAAATTCAACCATTTGAATGATGAATTTACATATCACATTACCCTTATCACTGTGGCGGGGACTCCTATGAATGGTTTTAGCTATTTTTATGTTTTATTCATTGTTATATATATATTGTGAGGTTATAAGAACTGCCTTTGGTGAGCAACTTTCAGGTTTCATGACTTGTGTAATAATTAAATATAGACTTTTAAGTTTCAAATTTCAGTGATTTGAATACATAACCAGAACTTCACTTTAAGTGGTTTTTAGGGGTATTTCTGAGTTTTTAAACCTACTTCAAAGTATTATAATGAACGTCAAGCATAACTACACTTTAACCTATGATTTGTAAGCGTTTTGTACCATATACTACATTCAAGAGTTCCCTGGGCCCAGCCCTTAGTGGGAAAGCCAACCCTGATGCACACTTCAGCCACACACAACAGTTGTTGGCTTCAAGGCCTGGCTTCTAAACAGGCCCTTTTCCCAACTCACCACAGATAACCACTTCCTGCTGCGAAATGCATTTGAGCATGAACCATGAAGGTGAGATGCAAGGTCTGGTCTCTATCCAGGACCCACATCAAACCCGCCGAGTGGCACCAACTCTGTTGCACACTGTCAAAAGCCTTGTCTGGCAGGGCTTAGCCACAGGCCCTGTCCTCCGTCCAGGCCATGAGCCTATCTCACCATGTGTAGCCAACTCCCGCTGTGCATGAATTTTGACCACAACCCTACACAGAGGGGTTTTGTTGCAGGGATGGATCTATGGCCAGACAGTGTTTGCTTTAAAACACAGTTTTAAGTGTTCCCGGATCTTTAATTTGCGGTCCCAGGTGCAAGATTCACAGCCTGGTACCAAGTTCCCAAGGAACTTCTTACAGAACTGTGAGTGTAAGTTCAACAACAGGCCAATAATGTTCTGTGATGCTTGCCCTGGGTTTGTGGTACTGAGCCGTGAAGCTTTCCCTGAATTTGCAGTTCCCAGATGTGGTAATGGTACCCTGGGACTATGTCAAGTACAAGCAGTGGTTTGATATAGGTAATTTGGCGCCACTTAGAGAGTCTCACATTTGATCAATTCCAAACGTTATATCTGACGGTGCTATAAGGTAGAAGGAACCACTTAATCCTTCCAAACGTGAGCATACGCCCCAAACAAACTGTAACACTCCTTAGCACACGTATATCATAGTACTGTTATATATAGGTGCTGCCACCCTTTGAAACAATCACAATACGTAGTTGTTATTAGTACATCAATATGTATTTATTCTTGATCACTGGATGTTTTCCACACAGCCGACACATGTTTCGTCGTAACTGGGAGTATAACCCACGACTTTTTCAAGGCTATTTCCAGATCTGTTCTCTTTTAGTCAGTATGCGGTGATAATTCCAACCCGCATGGGGGTTCTACGGGGGTCTTCTGTTTTTTGATATTCAGCTTATGATGTCCAGAATGGCTCCAAATCACAGTTTGTATTGGAAGGCTTTCGCCCGTGTCTTCTAGTTCGCAAAGGCTCCCCGTCCATTCATCATCTGTCGTTGAGTCAATACAACCATCCTATGCATTCATCTCACAATCAAAAAAAGTTTTGATGGCCTGTTATTTGATGTTATGCTAAAACTATAAACTTAAATTAGCACCCCACGGCATTCATTAATAAGCGGTTCGTCTTGAACCCTGGTGAGGCTATTCACGCTTTTCTTTTCTTTCTTTATTTCATTTTTGAAGCACACTTCCTTTGATTTTTGAGATTAATTCATAAGACGGTTGTATTGACTCAACGACAGATGATGAATGTGATGTGTGATTGTAGCCCCAACACTTCTAAATCTATTTCTTTTCTGTAGGTGTCTCAAAAACACCCACATTTATACACCCAAATGAGCTATAAACTTTAAATATTTCCTCTCCTTTATGAAATCTCTTTAGTATTTTTGAAATAATGCTGTTTTGGAATAATTGAAAATATTTAGAAAATAAAAAGATTAATACAGTCACAATTTGTTGGTGGTAATGCTACAATTGTTTAAGTCATTGTGCATTGAAATGTGTTAAATCGGATAGCAGTACTGGCATCTTGTTTTGCTGAGATTCATATACGGCGCAGCCTTATTGCGCTTTAGCCAAACCCTTTGTTGTTTCATACTTTTAGAAATTGGCATTTCTGTGTGCTATGTGTCTGCCTGCCTGATGTGGATTGCATGTCTGGCTTTTGAGTGACAGGGGCTGGTGAGGTGTGTGTGGCTCCAGGAGGGGCAGGGTGAGTCAGCACTAGGCTGAATGGGACATCTGCATTTGAAGCAGGTGCGAGGAGAAGTCCCTGGTCTTGGGGTATCCATTGACAATAGTATCTTACTGTACCTTAAAATGTGCATTGGTCACCAGCCTAAACTCAGATTGATTTGAAGGTTTAGATGATTGCTCATAAATCAATTTAAAGGCAAGCACCCAATTAAAAATAAAGGATAACACTCCAAGATTATACTCGCAATATCCTATTTGGTTATCCAAATGCCTATGCATTTTAAATGGTGTTACGGTCTTCCGTGACCCAACTTTTCAATGTCAAGCAGTTTTGCTTAGGCTCATTGTTAGTTATGTTTTGACATCTATTTAAAATTATATGCTAATCAGAATATCATTACATTTCTGGCGAGCTTAATGCAACTTTTAGGACCGTCGTGCTTTAGGTCTTATTTATATACTAGTCATATCCAACTGTAAATCTTGTCATGGGCGTTAGCCCACTTTAATGATCTTTTACTCAAAACATAGCCAATTTCAAGAAAAAAAAATAGGGAGGGAGAAAAAACCTGCCCAAATCGGTGTAGCTGGTGTGAAATAGTCTCTCAATTATAGCAGTCAGAACAATAATATTTGCAATACATAGTAGTCTTTTATTATTGTTATTATTATTATTATTATTATTATTATTTGTATTATTATTATTACTGTTGTTGTTTTTATTATTCTCTCAAAAATAGCAGTAAGAACAATCATATTAACAATACATAGTCTTTTATTATTATTATTGTTATTATATTTTCTCTGAATAATAGCAATAAGAACAATAATCATACAAACAGATATACATAGAATACATATGTAGAATACAAAGTCTATTATTGTTACCAATATTATAATCGGTGGAAGTGAAGTAATAATATTTTGTATTATTGTTATTGTTATGTAATAACATTTCTTCTTCTTTGTTATTGTGTAATACTCCTCCTTCCCCTCACCATCTTCCCTCCCCCTTTCCTTTGACTACATTAATGCTATTCTTATTGTTCACTTGCATGAGTAAGCCCCATTCTGTGGTGGGGGGGGGGGGCGGGGGGGGCTAGAAGATTACACCCCAAAATTAGAAGGGGTCTAAGAAGCTGGTTTCTCTATGGGAAACGTATTTCTGTGGAGAAAAAAAGTACCTGTGTACAATGGAGTTGACTTCTATCCATGTGTCCACTATGCACACCCAAGCTGGCTGCAACACCAACTCACAGGCTAAACCTGGAATTCACAAATAGGTTCCTGAAGTATGGATGGAAACCTGCTGCTGGGATGGCTTCTTGGGAACAGTACTACACTTGCAACTTGCATCCATCCGCGCTGTAAGGTAACTACTGGCGCAGATTTACAGTTTATGTGTGCGTGAATCGAGTCCTCTTAAGCTACAGTCAGTAATTTTTGCAACTGGGTGAAAGTATAAATATTATAAAAAATGTCCGCTGTCCTCAGCTGCTAAGCGCCAATGCAAACGTGCATCCAACTGCATAATTTGTAGTGGTATTATTTTTGCTTAACAGCCAGAGCTGCCGACTTTGGAACTGGGGGAACCAGGTCCGAGTCTTGGCATCGGGTCAACATCCTGTGATTCTAGGCAAATCACTTAGGAGCACATGCATCAAGCATTTTTGTCTTTGCAAAATCACAGAAACGGCCTGTTTGCGAATGCAAACAATTATTTTCAGATGCAACAAACCCTATTTTGCGATTTGGTAACCTGTTACCGAATCGCAAAATGGGTTTGAGATTCACTATTAGGAAGGGGTGTGAATAGGGAGTCCTTTCCTAATACCGAATCGCATCAGTATATTGGAATGCTTTGCGACCGAAATGTGGTCGTAAAAGATTCGAATTTTATCACCCCATTCCCAAATGGGTAGAGGTCCCCAAGGGACCCTTCCCCTTTGAGAATGTTTGTTAAAGCATTTTTTGAGAGCAGGCAGTGGTCCCACTGACTCTTACTCTTTAAAAAATGAAAAGAGAACTTTTCATTTTTGTTTTAGAAATGCATCCCATTTTCCTTTAAGGAAAACGGGCTGCATTTCAACAACAAAAATTGCTTTATTTAAAAGCAATCACAGACATGGCGATCTTCTGACCTCAGCAGGCCACCATACCTGTGATTTTTGCGATTACTAGGGGGTCGCAAAACGCGACCTACCTCACCAATATTTATGAGGTAGGTTATTTGTGAACCATTGCATGCCATTTTGCGATTTCCTAATTGCGAAACGCAATTATAGCAATGATTCGCAATTAGGAAATCACAAAACGGTTTCTTCATGCATCTGGCCATATCTCTCCCCCTGACTAATGAAAAACGAATGTATCCTTGTGTAACATAACTGGTGCTCAGTAAAGCGCTCCAATACCTTCAGGGCGAGCTCGCGCTATATTAGAAATGCAAATAAAGTAGAATTAAAATGTAAATTGATTTAGATGGCTGACATTTAGAATGTGAATATTCACTAATCTGATATCAAGAAATTATAAAAAATTAGTTAGGTAAGGTGACTACATCCACAGCATAAGTCCCCGCTTTTATGTTTCTTTCTTGTATCGTTTTGAAAAGTCCCTGAAATACGAAGAGTTGGTCATTTAGTAATCTATTTGTCTATTACAGCTGCGACCAGTAGATGGCAGAAAAGAGCTATCTATTTAGGCTGAGAGTACAGCACAACATTGGAGCCGAAGCCAGCGCCTGTGTTAGCATCCTTTTCAGATACAGCCCTTCTTGCCGACGGCCACTTTGTAATGTTCAGTGCTGACATCAAATATTATCATCCATTGCTGGCATTAGTGCTGCATGATTAAGGCCTGTTTAAGGATGCATGTATTTTCTATATTAGGCAACAGAGTAAGTTTCGCATCTTCAGCCTTTTATACATAATCCAATGTATCCTTTCAAGTGCTTGCGAGGAGTCTCCCACGTGGACCTTTTGTGCCCTTCCGAAATGATTTTACTTATGTGTGAAAAAGATATTGCAATCTTTTGTAATCCTCTTATCTGCTTGATTATTTTACTGAGATGAACTTATTTTTTTAAGTGAGGACTGCTCTGTATCGTGGGTGGATAAAATGTAATATTACCGTGCTTTTCTGGCTGAGGTCAACATGGCACAATCTGTACAGGGCATGCCCCCGACCGCATGCAGGCAGCAGGTGAGTATATTTATCTCAAGAGGGGAAAGCAGGGGTAGGAAGAGTTCAGTTCTATTCTCTGGTTTTCACAATTTCCTCAAAATTGTCAAAATAGGACTGAAAATGAACAGATCAACAACTGAGTTGTTATTTGTTATAAATTATAAACTGCAAGGTAAATAAAATGATCTTTCTAACCAGCAGAAGTACGGAGCGAGATTACTTCCTCGCCAGAATTACCAGATAAGTGCTATTTAAGTATTTACGTTTTTCACAACATTTCTTTCCTAAAATCTATATAGTGTCATACCGATTTTACATATACACAACTTCTCCATCTAATTTAATATAAATATTCAAAACAATAGCACTTGTACCTGGAACGAAACTCCTAAAAATCACTTATGTTAAATTATTTACCAACTATTAAAAGTAGCCACTATAAAGTTCAATAGTTACGTGTATGATTGCCGTCTAGATAGTTGACAAAGAACCGTATTTATAAACACAAATCTGCTAGACCTAATTGCGACATACAAACAAAAGAGCACAGTTTGGGAATTAAATTCTACAATATTCATTTATATAATGACCAATATTTTGAATATTTGCTGGATAATCTTCCTTCATGCTCTATGTACTAAAATGAGTGCATCATTTTACAATATTGCTGTGTCCCACGTGTAAAACCTGCCCCACAGACACACATGTGAGGCAGGTGCACCAGCCATGAATGTCTGCATGGTCTATGAAATACTCAGAGAGTGATTGGCAGCCACATCAATCAGATAGAACGGGGGCAGTTTAATGTTGATACTTTGGCTCTTCAGTCAATTTGTTTTAAGCAATTTTATAAAAAAAAAATAGGTATAAATGCAAGTGCCAGATTATAATCACGGAAACACATGGGCAGTATTTAACTTTCAATTTTTGAAGACTTTTTTTTTGGTTTTTATCCATGTGAGCAGACAAAAATGGCAACCAATCCTCGGAGAGTTCGTTTATTTTGGATGAATCGAGCTATTGTACAGTCAAGATGTTGCTGGGAAGAGAGAACTTCGGGAATAACATGTATCAGGGATGCTGTGTTGACAGAAGGTTGAATAAGCATCATGAGGTGAGTGGCATCAGATATGCAATATTAACTGCCAGGGCATGTTTTCAGGCACTAACCTGGTATCCCAGGGCAGCAGGCACCTGATGATCGGCCACATCCAGTCCATGATCTCAAATAGTTAGCCCGGCCTCACCGTGCTGTGACTCAGATGACCTCTGTCTGCTCTCCACATCAGCCTTCTTCCGGAAATCACGACTACAGGAAAGGAGGTTCAAGCCCATGTTGGGTTTCAAGTGCAAAGCAAATTATGTCCAGCCAACCAGACCCAGTGGAGCATTTACTCGGTTTGTTAATCTGGACAAACTCCTGTATACAGACTTTTTGATGATGATGCCAGTGCCCCAAACCATACTTCTGACAAGCTCATCAGAGATCCACAAAGTTGGAATAAGTACTATGTATACATCTTAGGCACGCTTGCACTTTGTAAAAAATTCCCAATGCATTTTATTTTGGAAAATAAGCATCTCTGTTTGCTGGGAATTGTAAACCAGAGAGTGGACTTATGGCATGATGCACTTTATTTATGTTCAGAACACACTGCTTATGAAGGTCTTGTTCTATCTGACATAATACTTGATCCCAATATTTTAATTTATGATGTATATTCTTGATACATGTGTACTGGTAATCAATTTTCTATATTTTTCCTGAACAACTTATTTAGCTGATCAATTTAAAAAGAAAAATGAGACCCAGAAGGTTTTTGCTACTGTACAGTCCCACTAGGTGAGCATGAAGGAGTAGTGTTGCCTACACACAATTAGTATGCTATTTTTACTGAGTAATACAATTTATGCATAAACGGGTGAGTCATGTATGCCTTATGTAGACATGAATAGTGTATCAGCTGGACTGCGGCACTATGCAATAGTATTCTACCTTATTAGTAGCTTCAGAATATTAAGCCTCTGAAATATATTAGGACAAAATATCCAGGCCCGAAATATCGAGAAGTATATAGTTACTTATAAGTTTACTTAACGTCGCATATATGCATATATACGTAACTTTATAATATTTTTATCTGAAGTGGAGTAAAGAATAGTAAATCTATACTTTCCTATATGAACTTACCTTGCATGGCATAAACTACACATATGCTACTCAACTTAGCATTTTCTATTGGGACCCAAAATCCACCTTCAACATCGCCACTAATTTATTACCGGCACTGATCTCTACAGCTACACATGCCTCAAGCCTTACATACATTTTTATTCCACTCTTTTGGCATTCAGTCCATTGTTCAATCAGGGCGGTGTTTGTAGTTGATGACCTGATCAAGGCGGTGTTTGTAGTTAATGACCTGATCAAGACTCGGCATTCAGACCATTGTTCAATCAGCTTGATCATGGCTCGGTCAGTCAGACCATTGTACAATCAGCTTCAAATGCTCGGTCAGTCAGACCATTGTCCAGATGACCTGATCACGGCGTCAAGGATATTTACCAAGCAGGGAGCAGAAGATGAAAAACAAGCTTGTTTACACAGGGCGTAGGTGTCTTATGACTCTCTGTTGATGAATTGGTTAACTGTGACGAACTGGGGGCTTGGGTATGTGATAGTTTTTTAGCGTCAGCAGAAATGGGGGCAGTAGGCAGGGTTTTGTCACGAGATGGCAAGAAATGGAGGAATGTAAGGAAATTAATAGGACCTAGTAAAAACTTATTTTCTACAAGGGGTCCAAGGTCCCTAAAGCCGCCGGGACCACCACCCCGGGGCTTTATGTATTGTGGGAGGGCTGGCTCCTGGAATGTCCCGGGGTGTCCTTCCCGCCCTCCCATAGCAAGGAAATCTGTTCTCTCCTTCAAAATCTAAATCAGATTGCGTTTCCACATGGGGACCTGCACAAGTAGTTCCCCATGTGGAAAAGCAATGCCGGCTCCCATACGCGTAGAAGTTGTGCACCAAAGGTGCTGGAGTCACGCACCCTACAGATTATGAGTTGTGCATCCAGCGCGTGCATACCAGGGGGCCGCACTGAGCACTGCGCTGGGTACGCGACTTTTAATTTTACCCTAAAAAAATAGCCCCTATGAGTAATTTCCCCCTGGTCTTATAAAAAATGTTGGTGACCGTGCAGGGAGCCACAATGCTCCCACGGTTCCGCGGGCTCCGTGCGTCCTTCGGGAGCTGGCATGACTTTTTCACATGGGGAGATACTTGCACGTGGAAAAGCAATCTGGTTTGGAATTTGAAAGTGAGAACAGATTTCACTGCTGTGTCTTTCAAAATGCAAACTAAGTTTGCAATAGGAGGGCGGGAGCCACAAGACTCCCGCCTTCTCATAGCAAACAGCAGTGTCCCGTGGTAGGCACCCTGGGACACTGCAGGAGCCAGCCCTGAGGCGTGGCGGTTCCCAGGGCCCGCGAGGGGTCCAGGCGGAGGGCCGCGCAGTCTGCCTCCCAAAATACACAAATCCCCGGGAGTGGTGGTTCCCGGGGGCTTGAGGGGGCCGTTGAGGTCCCCACACTTCTAATTTTGCAGGGGGGGCCTTGGAGCCCCCCACAACCATTTATTTTATAGCCCCGGGGGTGGCTCTCAGTCTTGTATAGGGAATAGCAATGTTGAGAAAATCTTCCTGTAAGATAACAAAGGATTTTGATGTCCATTTTTGGCATTTTTTGTTGTAGTTTGCAGACGTTAAAGCAACAACAATTTTAACTCCGTCTTTGTAAATATGGCACTAAGTTTTGTAAAGTCGACTATCTCGTCTTCCATTTAAATAGACACAAAGTATTTATTGAAGTTCATTGTGAATCGTGAAGCAACACTGTCTAATTGTGATCGATAAAGAATTGAATGAGTTGTGTACTTGTTTTGCCCGTAATGTGCATGGGGCAGATTTACAAGTTCATTGCGTTACTATTGCATCACTTTTAAGATGGGAAAAGTGATGCGAAAGTGGCGCAAGGTGGTTGTAGATATGGTACACAGTGTTCTGTTTTACTTTGCTTTCCTTTCTGTAATGGTAGAGGATCCTGGGTAAATATAACGGTTTCTGTACAGCCAGAACTTTCAACCCTACCCCCAAACGGTTTTCTGCCTGTTACCATAGTAACAGTTCATGGAACACTTAAATGAGCACAGAGGTTAGAAGTTCACCACACTATGTTGCTAATAGAAACAGTTACTGTGCTGGAGTTTTAAAACATTTCCATAGGTACTGTTAGACGTAGCTATAGACTCTGGTAAAGATCTGGTAAAGAGTTAGCCTCAGCATTGCACGTCCGGTTATAAATATCATTTCTATTTTTAAATGTTTTCTAACTATATCATTATTACACTAAATAATAGTGAAATGTGTTTAATTAACTTTTATTAAAACAATAATAAATAACTGGAAAAGTAACTTAAAGATAACAATGTAATAAATAACTAGAAACATAACTTTAGAAAAACAATTCAACAAAATTCAACAAAATGTGATACGGACTCCAATAGAAATATGAAAATAAGTGTTCAAAATTAGATCGATGTGACTAAATGAGGTCAAACATTACAAGTTAAGGTAATGCTTGGCGAAATTTGGTTATATGAACGTCTGCAGTGTGCCTGATACATTTCACCTGTCTTATAGGCCCGCGTTCAAGAGGTGTCTGTATGGAAGTGCCTACTGCGTCAGATTTACACTATGGACCAACAGGTCTTTAAAATGATTCAGAGATGAGATAGAATTAGGTGAGAGATCAAGTCATTATGCAGGACAATATTCTCTAGGGCTTATTTACAAGACTCTTGCGCCACTCTCGTGTTACTTTTCCCATGTTGAAAGTGACGCAAAAGTGGCGCAAGGGGCTTGTAAATAAGCTTTTTTATTTATAATGCATTTAATCAGAGGCATTGTATATCTAGGCTGCTCTGCTTACCTTGTGTAAACACTGTGACCAACAGAGTTCACAACTTGAACTCAGCTTTGGTTGTATACGGCAGAGTGGACAGCAGCGTCCATAACTTTAAAAGAGAAAGAGAAACGATGTGAGAGAGAGTGAGAGAGAGAAAGAGGGAAAAAAAGACAGTAAAACTGTGTGAGAGAGAAAGTTATAGATGGAGCAGTTAATACTGAAGATAATACTCGTAGGTCACCTTTTGCCTCCGTTGTGTATCCAAGCATGTGCTGGTTCATTGTGCACACTCCAGTTTAGTGAATCGAAAGATAGTATATAGAGTTAGTAATAGCATAGTACATACAACTGCACACGTATATGTTTGCTTTATTTATTTGTACACTCAGGATAATGTATTTCATCAAGTTCCACTGTAAGGAGGTGTCTGTGCTCTGTTTTTCTTCCAAAGTAGTATATCCCATGCACTCCCAGTGCCTAGCGGTGAGTTCTCAATATTGCCTACCTAGACTGTTGCAGCCCATGGACTCGCAGAGTTTGGAGGGGAGTGTTTTTCTTGGGAAGTCAGAGGCAGATTTAGAAGCTCCTTGCGCCACTTTTCTCATGTTAAAAGTGACACAAACGTGGTGCAAGGGGCTTGTAGATTAGTGAAGCTGCTGCACACTACTGGCTCTCTCCTTTCACAGATAACTTGTTGTTGTTTTGGAAACAAGTTTCTTTGCTCACCTTGTGCCATTGGCGTGATTCAAAGAGGGTACACCACGTATCGAAGCAACCTTCTCAGACGTTGTTACGATGGCCACGCATCATCGCAGAATACATGAACTTAGAGCTTTGTAGGTTTTTGGGGGGTGTGACGCCAATTTGTGAAACACAACCTGTAACATAAAAAGGAAGTTAACATTGTGTGTCATTTCTTTATGAAAGAAGAGAGGAAATGAGAGAGTGACTGAAAAGAATATTCGGAGCTCACCTTTTTGTCACCAGTTGGTTTTTCACCACGTGCCGGGACATAATGCACCCTGAAGCTCTACATCTAAAAGATAGTAAAAGAAAGATGTTATGATTGATATATTTTACTATCTTAATGTGGAGTACAATAACATCGTCCTTTCATACACCTTCCCTTCCGCATTTAAAAACAACTATTTGTACAGTTTATATTCTGGACATTTGACCGATTATAAAAACGTCCATGCTATTGGAAAAAAAATATATTAATGGAATAAGATTCGGTATATAGGACTGCGTTCGTCTAAATCGCTGCATCGTTTTTTTGTATCCAGTCTGCTGCAGCCCATCGACTCCCTCCGATGCGCACCCATGCCTCACTGCTCACCTTTTCGTGCACTGGACACCTTCTACATCATGCAGACCCGCTCTGCCACCAAGAAGTCTGACGTATGGTGCAGAGTCTTGATATCGGTATGGCTAACGACATACTTGTGCTCCCATCATCATCGCAGGTTCCTCACCTACTCAGTCCTTCCGGTGCCAGTAACTCAGCGACCAAAGAGGCCACGCACGTAGTGGTGGGCCCTTGTACTCGGTGGTTTGGGACTACATGAGGCGTCAGAACCACTAGGACGGGCCATCACAGCGCTTGCGATGGAAGCAACTCTAAAATGGTGTACAGCACCTGCGCCCGGTCTTTTTTATCGGTAGGGTCACGTGTGTAGTGACGCATGCACTGGATGGTGTGGTGTGGGTGTATACCAGCCATGAGGGAGTGTGTGTGTGCCGTTCTGACAACTACACCTGGAACTAAGAAATCACTACAATGGAAATCTGGGCAATGTTTCTTTTTTGTTAGTTTGGGTTTCCACTGAGTTAGTGGAACCTGAAACAACAAGGTTCTGTGGACCCTGCAATGATGTGTGGTTTGGGCAGGCCACACTGATAGTAATATTTTTTGTCTTGTGAATGCTGGCTTAGTAAGGTCATTTGGTGATTTTGTGTAGGTTTGAGGGACGTACTTTATTTGGTACTGCACTTTATAAATAATAAAGGAAGAATCAGTTAAATTCTGCCTGAATACGTTCATGTGGTGATGAATTATGGTGCACTGAGTTAGTAGTACCTTTGGGACTGAGCGTGTACGTAACCTGCGATGATGCGTGGTCCGGATAGGCCGCACTGGGGATAATATTTTTTGACTACAGAATTTTGCTTTAATAAAGCCTTGTGGTGATTATTTATGGTGTACTGAGTTAGTGGTACGGCTGGTGTTTAGCGTGTGCTCACCCTGCGATAATACGTCGTGTGAACGGGCTGCACTAAAAGCATTGACTGTTGCATACTGAACTGTATGTACTTTGAGGGGAAAAAAATGTACCATTGATGGTTATGAATTCTTCAGCAACAAAATGATCAGAATCAGATGATTCTTCCAGTGGTGTAGCCATTTTTGTCTCCAAAAAAGAAATTCAGGTTTCCAATGAAGAAAAAGTGAGGTTCAAATTGTGGCCTATGCTATCCACAGTGTAGACTATCATTAAGTGTACCTTTGCACTTCCAGCGTGAAATTTATTATTCAAGTAAATCTATCAGTGATATAAAAGAAGTTGTTAAAGGAAGCATAATAAAGGGATATTGTATAGGGTTTGATAAATGTTATACTTAGTTTGGTATTGCACTCTGCAAATATTAAATCAACAGTGTAATTAATTGTGAGCTCTGATGACCACAGTGTAGGCAGGAGGCTGCGGTTAGCAAGAGCCCACGACCACGTATCATTGATTAGAGCTGCACAGTATTGGTAATTTAGTGTGTGTGCAGCCAGTGATGATACGTGGTGCACGGAGTTAGTGGCAACTGAAGCAACAAAGGTCTGAGGAGCCTGCGATGATGCGGGTTCCGAGCAGGGCGCACTGGTAGCAAAGTCTTTAAAATCATGTTTTCTTATAAATATTGGATGTCCTTTCACAGGAGAAAGTTGCAGTAGATCGCCAAAAACTATGATATGTTTTCTTCCAAATAAGACATCTGACTCAATACGGTCAAGTGGCGATGATTTTTTGTGAACTTAGTTAGTAGTACCTTTGGCACTTAGCATGTATGTACCCTGCGATGATGTGTGGTGGGGGTGGAGGCACAGTAATTAAAGTAATGTATTTTGTCAATTGAATTCTGCATGAATTCCATTTAAAAGTGATACTATGCCTCATTGCTGACCTAAAACTGTTCACTCTTCTTTGCGATGATTTATGGTGCACTGAGTTAGTAGTATCTTTGGCGCTGAGCTTGTACGTACTCTGTGATAATGAGTGGTAAAGGGGGAGCCGTATTCGGACCAATGTCTTTTCCCTATTGAATTCTGCCTGAATACGGCCACGTGGTGATGAATTATGGTGCAGTGAGTTACTGGTACCTTTGGAACTGAGCGTGTATGTAACCTGCAATGATGCGTGGTCAGGGCAAGCTGCTCAGGGAGCTATGTTTTTTGCCTAGTGAATTCTGCTTTAAAAAGGCCACGTGGAGATGACTTGGGTGCAGTGAGTTAGTGGTTCATGAAGAACTCAGAGTGTGCGCACACTGAGATGATTCGTGGTTCGGGCGGGTCGCACTGGTACAATTTCTCCTGCCTATTAGAATGCGTCATGTGCAATTGTCATTCCGCCTGAATCATGAGCCTTCACAATGCAGATCGAAGGCAGTTGTCAGAACAGATCTCAACAAATGATTTATGTGACTTATGTAAAAAATATTTGAACACATACAGTAGAATTGTCTCTGCATTATATAAATCAAGGCTGAATTCCCTACCTTCCGTAGTGTAGATGGAAAACTGAATTCAAGTTGTGAACCCTGCTGTCCGCAGAGTTTATTTATGGCAGTAGTCCACAGAAACATCGACAAATGCTTTTTTGTCACATACATTAACAAAATCTGATGACACAGTAGAATTGTCTCTGCCTTAAATAAATCAAGAATGAATTAAATGTTGTCTGTAGTGCTGATGCGCCTCTGGTATCAAGTAGTGAACTCTGTTGATCGCAGTGTACATTTGAAGGCAGTACTTAGTACAGACATTGAGGAATGTTTTTTGTGGCATCCATTAATAAAATTGTCTCTGCCTTACATAAATCAAGGCTAAGAATGCTGTCCGTAATTATCTCTGCATTAAATAAATGAAGGCTGAATTTCCTACTGTTCAAACTTTAACAAAATCTGAGGACATAGTCCAATTGTCTCTGCTTTAAATAAATCGAGACTGAATTCAATGTTTGCTGTAGTGCTGATGCGCAACTGGTATCAAGTTGTCAATTCTACTGATGCAGAGTAGATTGAAGGCAGTACTCAGCACAGATACCGACGGAAAATTTAGATCCAAAGTTGAATTCAAGTTGTAAACCCTGCTGTCCACAGTATAGATCAAAGACAGTAGTTCGCAATGGGCCTGTATCGAGGAGGCACGCGGTCATGGCCGCAGCCACGTGGCAGGGTGCGGACCTTCGCTGCGGCGCAGTCTCTTCTCTTTGCAGAAGTAAACCATGCCCAAGGCGTAGCCTAATTATTTATAGTCTTACATTGACGTTGTTTACGTTGGACTAGCCCACTCCGCTCCTTTTTCAAAGGGGGGGTGAACACAGCTACATGACTGAAATATTCCCCAGTGTCTGAGATAATATGGTTGCGTTCACTATTCAGTACACTGCATGTATCAATGGTATATCTACACACTGAAAAGTTTTTGGTTTGTATAGTGAATTGTGTATAGTATTTTACCAGTAGTCTTTGCGATGTGTACATTATTGTTGATGTTTGAGCTCTTTCCCTTATACATACTTGGTTGCCATATCTATTTAGATTGAGCTAGTGTACTGTTGAGGGGATATAATATTTTGGAAAGGTCCGTTGTCTTGTTTTGTGCTGCCTCTGAGGTAGTAGGGGGAGGAGTTCAGGGGGGGATGGTTGTGGTGGTGTTGGGTATTGTGATTTTCTTTGGTGTCGGAAGTGTATAATTAGAACCTCTATCACATATTTATCTTTAAATAAGGGTGTGAGTTGGATGTAATTCACGCAGTACACAGTTGGCGTTCTTACATTAGTTAAATGTTGATGTTATTTTGTTAGTGGTAAGTGGAAAATGGTACTCTGTATTTTTCAGTGAGTGATGAAAGGTTGTAGTAGTGTATGACGAGGTGTATCTGATTGTCACGTGGATGATGTCAACAGTGATGTTATCAATTATGTCATTTGAGATGTCATCAGTGATGTCATATCTGATGTCACTGACCATGACATGAATGATGCAATATGTGACATCATCAGCAGTGGATTGCGGGTGTGCGAGTTATAGTTAGTACAACTAACTATAACAGAGAATTTCAATGGTTTTGTATTAGTGAAATGTCCAGCTAACTATAACACTATTAAAAACCTATGGTTTTTTCAGTGAATTTCTAAGGTTTTTTAAATGCTAATACCTAACTATATCAGGCATAAAACCTATGGTTTTTCCAGTGAATTTCAAAGGTTTTTTAAATGCTAATTCCTAACTATATCAGGCCTGAAACCTATGGTTTTTTTCAGTGAATTTCAAATGATTTTTGAATGCTAATTCCTAACTATGGGGTTTATTAGGATAGCGGATTGTCCGCATCCTAAGGGCCCGCGGAAGCCACCGCCGGCCCGGAGGATGCGGAAAATCCGCTGCGGACCCACCAAAGCCCCACCGCCACATTAGGATGGCTTGTGGGTCCTGGTTTCAGTCCGCTGCTTTTCCGCCACGGTTGGCTTACAACAGCGGCGAAAAAGCTCTAATATGGTGGCGGTGTCTCTCAGACACCGCCATCCATATTAGGATGGGTTTTAAGAAATGCTTTTCGTGGCGGGTTTTCCGCCGTGGAAAAGCATGTGGAACTTCACTGCAGGGGCCTGTTGTGTGCCCCCTGGGGGAAGGGGGTGTGGGGGGTGCACATGGGGGATACCTATGGTACCCCCCTCCATTTGCTTTCTGCATACAAATGCAATGTATGCATTTTTACCATTGCAGCGTGTGCAGCTTGAAGCCGCTCCCGCCGCAATGGTAAAAATAGAGGAAGTGACCGCCACGGTGGTGGTCACATCCTAATTTCACAGGAGGGAACTCCGCAGGCCATGCGGAGGTTCCCTCCTACTCTGGGGTCGCGGACGGACGCAAGAATGCTAATTCCTAACTATAACATGTCTGAAACCTATGGTTTTTTCAGTGAATTTCAAAGGTTTTTTAAATGCTAATTCCTAACTATAACAGGTCTGAAACCTATGTTTTTTTAGTGAATTTCAAAGATTTCGTAAATGAAAATTTTTAAATGTATTGTTATATTTATTTTTTTGATACTGATTTACTCCATTTTTAAAAAAATGTTCAACAATTTATTTTTAGATATTTTATTTTTTAAATTCCTTTACATATTTTTAATATAAATTGAAAAAAATGTTTTTTAAAATATTGAAATTCTAATATTGTTTTTTTGTATTTTATATTTAAAAAGTATATATTTATACATATTTTATACAGCAGACAATGATATCCTATGGAAGGAAATTCAAGTTACTAGTAAGTACAGTTAGAATTACTTTTCAGGATCAGTACTGGCCTTAAAGATGCAGCACTGAGGTCTCTCCTGATAACAGGTGAGTTCATCGGAATTCGTAGTTCATCTGATTTTAGAGGAATATTTGTAAATTTTAAAAATCGACACTTAGAATTACTTTTCAGGATCAGTACTGGGCTCAAAGTTGCAGCACTGAAGTCTCTCCTGATAACAGGTGAGGAAATCGGAATTTGTAGTTCGGCTGATTTTAGATCAATATTTTAAAGTTCCAAAACTCCACACTTAAAAAAATGTCCAAGTGAAACCAGTCAAAGTTAGTCTATGGAAGGAAATTCAAGTTACTGATTTTAGAGGAATATTTTAAAGTTCCAAAACTCCATACTTAGAAGAATTTCCAAGTGAAACCAGTCAATGTTAGCCTATGGAAGGAAGTTCAAGCTACTGGTAAGTACGGTTAGAATTACTTTTCAGGATCAGTACTGGGCTCAAAGATGCAGCACTGAGGTCTCTCCTGATAACAGGTGAGTAAATCGGAATTCGTAGTTCATCTGATTTTAGAGGAATATTTGTAAGTTTCAAAAATCGAAACTTAGAAACTTTTTCAGCAAAAAGCAGGCAATGATATTCTATGGTAGGAAATTCAAGTTACTGGTAAGTACGGTTAGAAATACTTTTCAGGCTCAGTACTGGGCTCAAAAATGCAGCACTGAGGTCTCTGCTGACAACAGGTGAGTAAATCAGAATTCGTAGTTCGGCTGATTTTAGGGGAATTTTTTAAAGTTCAATAACTCCACACTTCGAAAAATTTCCAAGTAAAACCAGTCAATGTTAGCCTAGAAAAGAAATTCAAGTTACTGTAACTACGATTAGAATTACTTTTCAGGATCAGTTGTGGGCTGAAAGATGCAGCACTGAGGTCTCTCCTGATAACAGGTGAGTAAATCAATATTCGCAGTTCAGCTGATTTTTGAGGAATTTTTAAAATTTCCAAAACTCCACACTTAGAAAAATTTCCAAGTAAAACCAGTCAATGTTAGCCTATGGAAGGAAGTTCAAGCTACTGGTAAGTACGGTTAGAATTACTTTTCAGGATCAGTACTGGGCTCAAAGATGCAGCACTGAGGTCTCTCCTGATAACAGGTGAGTAAATCGGAATTCGTAGTTCATCTGATTTTAGAGGAATATTTGTAAGTTTCAAAAATCGACACTTTGAAACTTTTTCAGCAAAAAGCAGGCAATGATATTCTATGGAAGGAAATTCAAGTTACTGGTAAGTACGGTTAGAATTACTTTTCAGGCTCAGTACTGGGCTCAAAAATGCAGCACTGAGGTCTCTGCTGATAACAGGTGAGTAAATCAGAATTCGTAGTTCGGCTGATTTTAGGGGAATGTTTTAAAGTTCCAAAACTCCACACTTAGAAAAATTTCCAAGTAAAACCAGTCAATGTTAGCCTAGAAAAGAAATTCAAGTTACTGTAACTACGATTAGAATTACTTTTCAGGATCAGTTGTGGGCTGAAAGATGCAGCACTGAGGTCTCTCCTGATAACAGGTGAGTAAATCAATATTCGCAGTTCATCTGATTTTTGAGGAATTTTTAAAATTTCCAAAACTCCACACTTAGAAAAATTTCCAAGTGAAACCAGTTAATGTCAGCCTATGGAAGGAAATTCAAGTTACTGTAACTACGATTAGAATTACTTTTCAGGATCAGTAGTGGGCTGAAAGATGCAGCACTGAGGTCTCTCCTGATAACACGTGAGTAAATCGGAATTCGTTGTTCGGCTTATTTTTGAGGAATTGTTTAAAGTTCCAAAACTCCACACTTAAAAGAATTTCCAAGTGAAACCAGTCAATGTTAGCCTATGGAAGGAAACTCAAGTTACTGTAAGTATGGTTAAAATTATTTTTCAGAATCAGTAGTGCGCTCAAAGATGTGTTTCTTGTGATAACAGATGAGTAAATTGGAATTCGTAGTTCGGCTGATTTTACAGGAATATTTTGCTCAATAGTGAAGGAAGGGGGCGGGGCCTGAGGTAACATGTGTGCAAACACGCCCTGTGGTGCGTTTTAGATTGGGGAATTAATTCCTCTCCAATCCCGAGGTCCACTAGCCCACCAGGAACCTCCAGTATGCGCCAGGGGGCTGCCTTGCAGAGAAGTGTAATGAGGCCACACCCCTTTTTACACCTCTCTGCAACACAGGCCCCGGGCACGATTGCAGAGGGGGAACTAATTCCCCTTGAATACTAGGGGTCCCTGGGGGTCAACTAGCCCACCAGGAACCTCCAGTATGTGCCAGGGGGCTGCATTGCAGAGCGGTGTAATGAGGCCACGCCCCCTTTTAAACCTCTCTGCAACGCAGCCCCCTGCTGCGTTTGCAGAGGGGGAACTAATTTGCCTTGCATACTGGGGGTGTCGGGGGGCCAACTAGCCCACCAGGAACCTCCAGTATGCGCCAGGGGGCTGCATTGCAGAGAGGTGTAATGAGGCCATGCCCCTTTTTACACCTCTCTGCAACGCAGCCCCCTGGCGCGTTTGCAGAGGGGTAACTAATCCCCCTTGCATACTGGAGGTCCCTGGGGGTCAACAAACCCACCAGGTACCTCCAGTATGCACCAGGCAGCTGTGTTGCAGAGAGGTGTTCAGAGGGCATGCCCCCTTTTTACAACACTCTGCAATACAGCTCTGTGGCGCTTACTGGAGATACCTGTTGGACTAGTTGCCCCCTAGGGGGCCTCTGGATTGAAGAGGAATTAATTCCCCAACTTAAAACACTCCACAAGTCATGTTTGCACTCACATAACCTCAAGCCCCGCCCCCTTCCTTCACCACTGTGAAAACGCACCCTGTAGAGTGTTCTAAGTTGGGGGATTAAGTCCCCTTGCATATTGGGGGTCCCTGGGGGCCAACTAGCCCACCAGGAATCTCCAGTATGCGCCAAGGGGCTGCATTTCACAGAGTGGTAGAAAGGGGAGTGGCCTCATTACACCTCTCTGCAACGCAGCCCCCTGGTGCGTTTGCAGAGGAAGAACTAATTCCCCTGGCATACTGGAGGTCCCTGGGGGCCAACTAGCCCACCAGGAACCTCCAGTATGCGCCAGGGGGATGCCTTGCAGAGAGGTGTAATGAGGCCACACCCCTTTTTACACCTCTCTGCAACGCAGCTCCCTGGCACGTTTGCAGAGGGGGAACTAATTCCCCTTGCATACTGGGGGTCCCTGGGGGCCAACTAGCCCACCAGGAACCTCCAGTATGCGCCAGGGGCTGCATTGCAGAGAGGTGTAATGAGGCCATGCCCCTTTTTACACCTCTCTGCAACGCAGCCCCCTGGCACATTTCCAGAGGGGGAACTAATCCCCCTTGCATACTGGAGGTCCCTGGGGGCCAACTAGCCCACCAGGAACCTCCAGTATGCGCTCGGGAAGGTAGAGAGTACAGTACAGAGTACAGTACAGAGTACGGTACTTCATACCCTGCGATTTAAAAAAAAAATCTTTGGGCCTTGGGGGTCCTTGTGGGATCCCCTGAGCAGGCCTAGGGGGTCAGGGTGTTTCTACCCTGCCCCCCTTTCGTGTTTTGCATGTTTGTTTCACTGCTTGTTTGTGCCTCAGTTCTACCGAGCAACAAGATGGCTGCCAACACTTCCTGGTTTGGAGTGTTGACAGACAGTTGACAGCCAATGACCATGCAGCTCATGCTCGGGAAGGTACAGAGTATGGTTCTTTGTCTCTAGATATCACTCGGATTTTACTCTACCTCTCTGCCAAATTTGGTGTAATTCCGTTCAGCCGTTCGGGCTGTAGCTCTGTCTAAAGGTCCCTATGGAAAATTGCTTGGGTAAAACACGTTTTGGGACCCCCTGTTTTCTCAGCCCCCACTTGACGAATCACCCCCAAACTTTCAGGGAAGGAGCGGAGTGGAGGAGGCCATTTTCTGGGAGAAATTTGCGAAGATTCATCCACCAGCGCTAAAGTTATTCCAAATAGAATGTTGTGGATTTCCTTTGGAAACTAGGTCCTAACTATATCTACCTACTGGTGACCGCCAGTAGGTAATATATATATATATATATATATATATATATATATATATATATATATATATATATATATATATATATATATATATATATATATATATATGTATGTATGTATGTATGTGTATATATATATATATATATATATATATATATATATATACTGTAGTACAGTACAGAGAACAGTACTTCATACACCGCGATTTAAAAAAAAAAAATAATAATTCTTTTTGGCCTTGGGGGTCCATGTGGGACCCCCTGACCAAGCCTAGAGGTCAGGATTTTTCTACCCTGCCCCCTTTTTGTGTTTTGCACGTTTGTTTCACTGCTTTTTTGTGCCTCGGTTCTACCGAGGCACAAACTGGCTGCCAAGACTTCCTGGTTTGGAGTGTTGACAGACAGTTGACAGCCAATGACCATGCAGCTCGTGCTTGGGAAGGTACAGAGTACAGTACAGTTTTTTTTTTAATAAAACCTCAAAAGACTTAAATGTGTTATACATTGCAAAGATAGAAGCATTAAAATGTCCCCAACATAAATAGTCGCCCACTACGCACATAAAATGCTGTTGCTGGAAGTTTCCCAAAGTGCATGATAGTTAAAGTGCTGAAAAAGTATAAACAAATTGGCATAAAAACAGCCCAGAGGTATGTTTGCGAATTTTATCATAAAACATCACAATGGTGCACCAGCCAACTCACGATGAATGTGCAAAAATAGTGATATACACGGGTCCTCTATGAACCTTAGATGTTATGCAAAAATACTGATACTACCAGAACATAATCCCGACCATATACTCATATCCAAAGCGAGGGGGAAGCGAGATGACACACAAATAAAAAATTCGCACAACAGAGTAAAACGTATGAAAGAGGATATTAAAACACAATGTCTAAAAAAGTTGTCTTCATAAAAAATGATGTAAATCCTCACTCATATTGAGACCATTAGGCATCTTTGTATCGAGGGCCAGAATAAAATGGGACTCTAATTGTCTGAGGTGCTTTTCACGATTGCCACCATGTCGCAATGCAGGAATTGCCCCAATGACAAAATATTTGAGATTATTTAAATTATTGTCATGTACAGCTATAAAACAATGGTCCACTGGATAGTTAGAGTCAGAGTTTACAACTGCACTCAAGTGTAGCAAGATTCGAATAAAAACTTGAAGCTTGTTGCTGCCGATGAATTTCAAACTGCATGCACATTCTAAAACATACACTGCAAATTCAGTGCGGCATGTATAATGTGCTTTGATCTTGATAGGTCTAGAATCAAATGCGGTTGTGTATTATGAGGTGTTTACACCAAATTTGCATGCACAACAAGTTTTACTCTTGAAGAAGCCTGTCTGATTTGTCAACCAGTTATGTATGGGGAAAAACTCAGGGCTAGTCTCCACTACTGGATCCCTCATAGATTTAGCTCGCCTGAAAGTGATTGAGGGACGTTTGGGGAAGATTTGGCCTAGAGTAATATCTATTTAAATAATGGGCCAATGAACATTCATAATCCTCCGTAGCTGTCGTTCCTGATTGCAGACCTTTGTGATAAGTCTAACTTCTAGTGTGCAGACTGTAGATGTACCCTGTTTATTGGTAGACAGACACTGTTCTCTTGTGAGTGAGTTGGCTTTCTGGAGGGCACTAGTAACTAGAGAGTAGCTATATCCCCTAGCAATGAAGCGATCTACCTCTTCATACTGGCATTGCTCAAGATCGATTTCAGAGCTGCATATATGCGGGATTATGCCGGATTCTTAAGAATTCCCCATAGGGAATACTGCGTATATGATGCCCAGGGTGTGCACTACTCGCATGCAATACAGAATTTACAGAAGTGCTTTTGTGATGTAATCTAGTATGAATGAAAGCCTGATCAATGTACACTTACACATCTAAAAAATCCACACATTGGTCACTAATGGATGCAGTGAAATTCAGATTCAAATTATTGCAATTGATGGAGTTTACAAAGTATTCTGCCTCCTCTTTTGTGCCATTCCAAATTGCGAATAGATCATCAATCTATCTCCACCAATTAACAATATGCAAATCTCACATCGTTTTGTGCTGGGTTCTGAGGACATGCACCTCCCACCAGCTCATGTGAAGGCACTCGTAACTGGGGGGAAGCATGCCCCTATGGCCACGCCCCTCTGTTGGTGATACAAGTCCTTGTTGAATAGAAAAAAATTGTTATTCAGACAAAGGTTGATCATGGATAACAAAATGTGGTTATGTTCGTACACACAGATCGGTCTAGAATCAAGGAAATATTGAACTGCTATTATGCCAGCACTATGTTTGATACTCGTGTACAACGAACAAATGTCCATCACTAGGAAAAGGTAATTATCATGCCATGTGACCACATTCAATTTCCTGATAAAGTCTTACAAAGGAAGGAAGGCCAAAAACAAAGTCCTGCAGAAAAAATCAACATATTTCGACATTGACTCTAACAAACTTTTTCTTGCCAATATAATTGGCCTGCCTAGAATAGGGGTAATCTCTTTGTGAACTTTAGGAAGAAAATATAACACAGGAGAAATGGGGTGGTTATTTCGCAAACAGCTCACTTCAATTTTGGTTAAAAGACCGAATCTTTTCCAGTGATTAAGTTGTTCCTTCACTGTGTCTTTTGCTTTGTGTAACTCTGATGTAACAGCTTTCTGATAACATAAAATGTCCCTCAAATGCCTGTTAGCTTCTTCCAAGTGTTGTACCCTATGCCAAAGGACAATGTTTCCACCTTTATCAGCCTTGTTGATCATGATCTCATGGTTTTTTCATCAGTTTAATATATTGATGCAGAATATATTTAATCCGTTTTTTGATGTTATTGGTGGTGATGGTTAATCTTTTAAGATCTTCGATCATGATATCACTATAGACATCAATGGAATCCTTAGGCATAATGGGTACAAATCTTGAGGGTGGATGGAAAGGGCTCATAGCTGGTTTATTGACGGTCACACTGGCCCCCACCAGATCAGCTTGTGTGGAATCCGATAATTCTTCATCAGTAGGTAAAGTATGTAAAGTTCTTAACAAGGTAACGTCTTTTTGGCAAGCAAATTGGTAGTGGTTTCACCAGGGGATGAATCTGCTATTGCACTCGTTGTGTGATCTTTTAATTGATTGAATTTGATCAGCTTCAGATTGCGAATTTGTAGATATCAACCCTTGATTGATTGTAACTGAAATTGTTTTCATGACAATAGGCAAGCCCTAAAGCAAGCAATTGAGATTCTGCAGATGTAAGGTTCTTTCTTCATTTGTTTTCACTTGTGTGTTCCGATGTCGGAGGGTTTGGAGTCAGTCCTGGTGCAAAAAATGCAGCTCTTGTGCCGGAGTCAGGCTTGCATTGATTGCGCCCTGCAGGCCCGAAAGTGACTCCGCACTATCTTCAGAGTCACTGTTACTTGTAACAGAACTCTGCATCTAATGCAAGGATAAGCACTGGTGGTACTATCTGTGATGTTGCTTGAATAGGTGTAACCTTGCTAGCTAATGATTGTCGCTTAGCTGTGTAGAATTTTTTGGCAAACGTAAAGACACGGCCTGTCTCGTAATCATTCTTATCCCTGGCAAATTTGAATGCCTTTCTTACCTGAATTACATCTTCCTATTTTTTTATGTTAGCGGCAATTTCACACCGCCCTTTAGCTACTGCATCTTTAAACTCATCACTTAGCTCATCAAGGAGCTTATTGGTTGTGTCGATTTCATTCAAGATCTCTACTCTATCTATTTCCGCATATTTGATGAGTATTGTCACCATGTTAATTGAGGCTGCCAAATTATTCTCTGCCCATTCAGTGGGCATAGCAGGATTTGGATTTTCGAAAGTTGGTGCAATAAACAAGTAGTCCTCTCTGTACTCTGTTGACTCCTTATATTTTTCTAGAGACCAGAGACCGCTTCCCCCTCCACTTTGTAAGTTCGGTCTTGGATAGTTTTTCAGGTAATCTTAATAAACTTTTGATATCATTGTTACTGGCTGAGTTGGTTGGTCTAGTCTGCTCACTCGTAATTTGGGGAAGATTCACAAACAATGCCCCAGCAGCCGCTTCATGCTCTCGCAGCGCGTCGATGACAGACATATTGCAAATGCCGCAAAAACACTTGGAATCTTTGGGCGTTGAAAAAATTAGAACACCAAAATCCCCGAATGGGTTCGAAAATCTCTCACTCGCTAAAACAGGTATAATACCAACAAACAGAGAGAAGCTTACCAGACGAGAAAAACACCCGGTTCCCTGAAGTCCTCCGACCACCTAGGTCCCGCGGTTGTCCGCTGAATTACGCTCACTCTGAATCAGTAATCCGACAACAGCAAGGGGCAGATTGACCATGTACTCCTTCCAGGTCAGTTTGAAAGCCAAAATGAAAAACAGCTGTAAGTCATTCCGCCACACATGAGAGAGGGTCTGTAAATGCGAAGACAGCCACCTCCAGATGAAAATTGTATAAGAACAAATAATCCTCAGTCCAACATTCCTGCAGCAGGATGGTTGAATCCACAAAGAGTGCTTTATTTCAAATCATAATCACAGCACATTGTGTTATTCAGGCCAGTGCCTGTCATATATATATATCTTAAAACAATACCCTTTCAGGCTTAAAGTGCTGAATAAATTATGCAAAATAGGAAGCAGATAACTCTGAGTAGTTCCCAAATGTAGGTGGATAGCAGCTCCTATATACAGCACCGAACTCTGAATCTACTCACCTCTAATATCTGTTTTTCTAGCAAAGTCTTTAAGTATAGGATTAGCAAGTGCCATCCCGCTGAGCTAGATAGGGACAATGCCTTTTGCAATTTATACAGCACAATCTTTAAGAATAGGATTAGCAAAGTGCTGTACATGCCTAGCTGTAAAATGACAAAAGCCATTTACCACTCAAGGCATGGTATTACAGCTTTGGATTGGTAAATACCATTGTCAGTTACATATATGTGAAGTTAGATATAGTAGGCAATCTCTATTTACTTTTTGAAATTTCTGCTTCGATATTCTTGGCATGATATTTTCTGCTATTGAGATCTCAATCTCATTCCTAATATTACGAGGTCACATCATATTGAATGTACTGAACTGTCACCTTCCCATTTTCTCTGCTATCTTCTGCGAATGGGTCGGATCTTCTCAAGTTCTTTATTTCAGTGTTGGTGGAATACCAAGGAATTAGGAGCATGCTGGAGACAAAAGTAATGTTCTATGCTATCTTGTCTTCTTGACTATGTCCCCTTCTCATTTCCCTCTCTCTATTGCATACTTGACTCCTTGGTTTGCTGCTCAAATGTGTCTATATCCAGACAGTCTCTTCGTAAAACCTCAATTTTTTCTTTGTCTTCTACTTCTACTTCATTTTCTGAGTCATCCACTATTACCTTCTCTAACACTAAAATCTCAGGTGATATTTCCTTTTCTAAGATTTATCTTCCCAACTTCTTCCTCCCTTGGAGGCGTATCTACCCTTCAGTAAGAACATGAACTGATATGGAAATGTTAGAATTCTGGTACACAGAGGTTTCTGCCCTTTCTTGTGACCTTTGTGCCTCTGTGCCACTTGTTTCCCCCTGTTTTTTGTGACCTTTCTGTGCTTTTTTGTGACCTTTGACCTTGCTCGCAGGCAGGTCGCCCCCACGCCGCTGCTCATCACCTGACTGCCTGGTTCCTGCCTCCCTGTAACCTCCTTTTTTCCTGGGTTTATCCCTCCCCTCTGCCATGTGCGCCAGTTCCCCCTGCTCCCCTGCTGCTCCCGATGTGGCCCTTTCCCCGTGCTGCTTCCCTGCGGCCCGCACCCCCTGCACACCCATTCGCCTCCCCGCTCCCGCCTCCCAGCTGTTCCTCCCTCCCAAGCCACCTCATATGTAGGCCGAGAAGCGGGCGCACTGCTGGCGTGCCGAAGGCGTGCCTAAGGCATGCCCGTCTGCGCCCGTCCGTGCCTGGACCGCACCCAGCGCCAGAACCCCTGGACCCCACGAACGTCACCACACCAGAATCCACTACGGTGCCAGCACCCTCCACGCACTCAATGCCAGCCAAAACCACACCTGCTTCCAGGCCGCCCCGAAACAGACCCACGGACCCTTCTCCTGCCACACCTGCAGCTTCACATGCAACAGAACTACCAAACCTCCAAGGACTGGGCCCAACCACCTCCGCTGCATACTCCTCAACACCCGCTCCACACGCAAACACGCCGTTGAGCTCTGGGATCTGCTCGACAACTCCGCCCCAGACGTGGCCTTCCTGACCGAGACCTGGTGGAATGACTCCTCGGCGCCCGACATCGCCATAGCCATCGCAGACGGCTACAAGAACACCCGCAGGGATCGCGCCAACGGAATCGGAGGAGGAATAGCCATCGTCCACAAGTCCACCCTCAAGGTCGCCACCGACGCAGACGAGACCCTCAACACCGCCGAGCACCTGCACTTCCGGATCCACACCGACCCCAACACCACCCTCAGAGGAATACTCGGAGGAGGAATAGCCATCGTCCACAAGTCCACCCTCAAGGTCGCCACCGACGCAGACGAGACCCTCAACACCGCCGAGCACCTGCACTTCCGGATCCACACCGACCCCAACACCACCCTCAGAGGAATACTCATCTACAGACCCCCCAGACCCCGGGTTCAGTTCAGCGAATCCATCGCCAACCTCGCCAGCACCCAAGCACTCGCCTCCATGGACAACATACTCCTCGGGGACCTGAAATTTCACCTCGAGAACAACAACGACACCAACTCCACCACCCTGATCGACAACCTCGCCAACCTCGGCCTCAGACAAGTCTTCACTGCACCCACCCACGCCGCCGGCCACACGCTGGATCCCGTCTTCCCCACAGGCTCCCACATCGCCTTCGACCACACCACCGAACTCCACTGGACCGACCACCGCTGCATCCATTTCACCTACAAGAAACCAACCACGCACCACCGCACCCAACAGCTGCCTCGCCGCTGCTGGAGCAAAGTCACCGAAGACCAGCTGATCACCTCCTTCACCAAGAGCCCACCCACCGACCCCACCAACCCAGACGCCGCAGCCCTAAACCTCAGACAGTGGATCGATGACTGCTCCAAAACCCTCGCCCGCTCAAGAAATCCTTCAACAGCCGCGCCAACAAGAGAGCCACCTGGTTTTCCGTCGAGCTCCAGACCTCTAAACGCGAATGCCGGAGACTGGAGAAGACATGGCTCCATGAACGCACAACGGACAACCACACAGCCCACAAGGACACCACCTGCCAACATCACCACCTCATCAGATTAGCCAAGGGATCCTCCTTCAAAGACCACTTGGATAACAACGAACAAGACAGCCCTCTCCAACCCCAGCGCCAACGCCAACACCAACAACACCTCTCCCTCACAAGAACTGTGCGACTCACTAGCCATCTTCTTCCACCGCAAGATCGCTGACATCCACGACAGCTTAAACACCACGACCGCCCCGACTACGCCAGACTCCACCTCCCCTGTGAACACCACCAGCGCCAACCGCCTGACCTCCTGGTCCAACATCAACGCCGACGAGACACGCAAGGTCATGAACTCCATCCACTCAGGATCTCTGTCTGACCCATGCCCCCACCACGTATTTAACAAAGCAGATGCAGCCATCGCACCCCAACTACGGAAGGTCATCAACATCTCCTTTGAAACAGCGACATTCCCGGGAAGCTGGAAGCACGCCGAAATCAACGCCCTCCTCAAGTAGCCCAAAGCTGACCCCAAGGACCTCAAGAACTTCCGGC
This sequence comes from Lissotriton vulgaris, assembly GCF_964263255.1. Classification (NCBI taxonomy): domain Eukaryota; kingdom Metazoa; phylum Chordata; class Amphibia; order Caudata; family Salamandridae; genus Lissotriton; species Lissotriton vulgaris. Next base: position 280,592,895 of record NC_141689.1, on the reverse strand, counting down.
CCATCTCCCTGCTCCCATTTCCTGCAAAGGTCATCGAGAAAATAGTCAACATGCAACTTGCCCGCCACCTGGAAGACAACAACATCTTGGACCCGTCCCAGTCCGGATTCAAACGAAACCACAGCTCCGAGACAGCCCTCATCGCCGCCAGAGACGACATCAGGTGCCAACTAGACAACAGTGAAACATCAGCCCTCATCCTCCTGGACCTGTCAGCCGCCTTCGACACGGTCTGTCAACGCACTCTAAAGACACGCCTCCTAGAAGCTGGAATCCAAGAGAAGGCTCTTGACTGGACCACATCCTTCCTCTCTGGCAGAACCCAGAGTGTCAGCCTCCCACCCTTCCGATCTGAAGCCACCAACATCATCTGCGGCGTCCCCCAGGACTCATCCCTCAGCCTAACGCTGTTCAATGTCTACATGGCCCCCCTCGCACAAGTGGCCCGCCATCATGACCTCAACATCATCTCCTACGCTGACGACATCCAGCTCATCCTCTCCCTCACCAAGGACCCACACACCGCCAAAACCAACCTCCTGGAATGAAGGCTGTCGCCGACTGGATGAGGAGCAGCCGTCTGAAGCTGAACTTGAACAAGACGGAGGTTCTCATCCTTGGACCCACCCCCTCAGCCTGGGACGACTCCTGGTGGCCGACCACACTGGGAACAGCTCCAACACCCACCGACCATGCACGCAATCTAGGATTCATCCTTGACTCCTCCCTCTTCATGTCTAAGCAGGTCAACGCCGTCTCCTCCTCCTGCTACAACACCCTCCGCATGCTCCGCAGGATCTACAAGTGGGTCCCGACTGAAACAAGAAGAACGGTGACACAGGCCCTTGTCATTATTTTTATTTATGTTTTTTTCTAACATAAATAAATGGCATTGTCATTTACAATGCCAATAGCTTAATCTCTCGCAAATGCCACACACAAACACCCACAGAGAGCCCCCCCACACACACACAGAGCCCCCCACACACACACCCACACAGAGCCCCCCACACACACACAGCCTCACACACACACAGCCACACAGAGCCCCCCTCACACAGAGCCCCCCCACACACCCACACAAAGCCCCCCCACACACTGCAAGCCCTCCCCACACACTGGGAGCCCCACACACTGCGAGCCCCCCCCACACACTGCAAGACCCCCCACACACACTGGGGATCAACACGAAAATAGGGCAATGAGTTAGACCAAGAAGCAGGGGGTCAGTGTATTCTGCACTCCTGAATACGTTGAATAATAGTGGGGCTCACCAATCTATTGTCTTTGAATAAGTCAATAGGGACCCCATTTAGGCCCAGCACTTTGATACCTCCCTTCAGGGTAATTTTGGGGAATCACTACTATTTATGCTTCCTGGCATACACCCACACAGAGCCCCCCACACACACACAGAGCCCCACACACACACAGCCACGCAGAGCCCCCCTTACAGAGCCCCCCCACACACACCCACACAGAGCCCCCCACACACACCCACACAGAGCCCCCCACACACATTGCGAGCCCCCCACACACTGCGAGCACCACACACTGCGAGCCCCCCCCCACACACTGCGAGACCCCCCACACACACTGGGGATCAACATGAAAATAGGGCAATGACTGAGTTAGAACAAGAAGCAGGGGGTCAGTGTATTCTGCACTCCTCAATACGTTGAATAATAGTGGGGCTCACCAATCTATTGTCTTTGAATAAGTCAATAGGGACCCCATTTAGGCCCAGCACTTTAATATCTCCCTTTAGGGTAATTTTGGGGAATCACTACTATTTATGCTTCCTGGCATATCTATTAAAATGGCGATGTTGTATTGCTTATAAAAAAGTGCCACACATTGATGCCGTGGGGTCATTGGGTCCATACACCTATCGGTCTCTTCAATCGATAAATTTACAATTTTCCCAAAAAATTGAGAGTATTTTCTTTTATTGAAGGGAACGGGTGTGCTTGCTTAAAGGGCTTTCGTGACATCAAAGCTAGGATTAGAATTGATACCAAGAGCTAGACATTACCAGCCTGTATCAGCTTTACACAAAACAGAAGTTAGCTTTTTTACAATGGGCTTTATTTGAAAAGTGCCCCGCCCATAGACCGCCCTTTTCCCCCGTAGTCAGAGCAGTTGTGCCTGCTTTCCTGCGACTGTTGTCGTTCTTCAGAGCAGTCGAATGGAAGCTCCATAAATCGTACTTTTAATACTCTGTACAATAAGTCTCAAAACGTGAATTCTGGATCAGGCCATCTAAACGTATAAAGCGTGAAAGTACACGTCTCCCACCGGAAACCGGATGCTTCCTTTGAATGGGGAGCGAGTTCCAGATGCGCAAAGAAGGTGCCATGACTCTCATCTGTCCTACAATAAAGTACACTATTACCCCACGAGCCACACCTAGCCAGCTTCATGGAAACCAAGGTTCATTACTGCACAGTGCCGACAGTGAGCACGTTTGCCCCACTCACCTGGTCTGGCGGCTGCTGGAGAAGGAGAGCTCCCGCTCCTCGGGACTCTCCGGGGCCGCGGCGGGACTTGCTCTTTCCCCGGGGCTCCTCCTTCGCTCGGGAGCCTCGGGACAGACGCAGGCCGCTTCCTGCTCTCCACTCCTCCTCCGGATGACGTGGCGGAGGCTCGGCCGGCTGGGCCAATCCCAGCGCGGCCCTGGCTGGAGGCACACGGCTGCTTCCTTCGGGCCGGCTTCTTGCTGCGGGCAGCATCTCCGGTCTCCCTCACAACACGGGAGACCGGCAAGGCAGGCAATGGCTTCCCCAAGAAAGGGTGGAGCGGAAACCACATCCTCCCGGCCCCGCCCACAACCAGGCGGCGGGCCGGACATCTTCTTCCGGTGTTTCCAATGCCGGACCAGATTCGGGTTACATACATAGGGGTCTCAGTTGGACAAAATTTGGCACACAAAGAAAAATACTTTTGAAAAAATCAAGAAAATCGGTATTGTATTTACAGAGAGATGTTTTTAATTCACATCCTTGATTGTAGACTGGTTACAAATACATTTCTCAAAATAGTGCAGGTGTCCTCGATGCCCAAAGGGGGGCAAGGTGAAAGAGGGACAGGGGGGAAGGTAGTGCAGGTAGTGCGGGTATAGAAAAGTTGCAAAAGGAATCGTGGGTGGTCATTTATACATTTTGAAAATGATACCACAGAGGCATATTCATATTGCCAAACAAATAATTACTCTCAACATTCATATTCCTATACCAACAAATTAACACAACCAAAAAATGAGCTGTTGTTATTGGCTAGGCGACAGTAGGATTATGTCGACGTTTCGACCCCAAGGTTGTAGGCTGATTCTTGCCCTACTGCGGGGTCTTCATCAGGACCAGTGGGGACAGGGTGGTGAGGGATTTGGGCGGGTACCTAAAAGCCACTTGAACAGACGTGGCCCCTTCTACAAACGTGTGGAGGGCCCGAAGGCTCCGGAGAACAAGGAGAGCGTCAACCCGAGGGGACGACCCTGGATGTCCTCTTTGGACTATTAGATATATTCAACCGTTGTGTAGACCCACTCTAGGAGCTGTTGGAAATATGGCCGGTATCCGAGCACAAATCACGGATTACTGGGCAGTATCATTCAATGCGCACACTCGTGTGGAAAAAGCTTTCTTTGTGTACCAAATTTTGTTCCAACTGGGACCCCTATGTATGTAACACTTGACTACCCAGGTCCCAGTGCCGTTGGGTCAACCCTTTAAATATAACGGGACCAGATTCGGGGGCGTTCCCGAGAACAGGCTTTCGGCTGACGTCGCCAAAAGCCAAAAATTCTCAGGAACGCCCTCGAATCTGGTCCTGCATTGACGGACAAACGTGTCTTCCAATGGCTAGCCTCCATTTATGGAGCTAGCCAATGGAAGACGGGGGCGGATTCCAAGCCCCATACTATACTCATTAGGTTTTTCCTAGCGCATGCGTACTTCGTACGCATTGGCTAGGCAAAACCTAAAAAGGGGGAGGATTAAACTCTTCCAGTTCTCTTCCGCTAGGCAGCAGAAAGTCCTCTTGCATCTTCTTGTCCAATGCAAGCTTGAAAGGGGGCAGAAAAGCCATTGATATGTTGGATTTATAAATACTCCCACACTGCCCATTTCTTGTGGTACCAAAATGGACCAAAAGTCCTTTGTGAACTACATTCCAAGCTCACTAAATAAAGGTTACCTAATGATTTCTCCTTTCCCCTCCCACTCTACCCACCATCAACCAGTCCCACTGGAAGGCTATTTTTCCTCATTTCAGTTCACTTCAATGTCATTAAAGTACCTTCTGGGAACATTTTTCCAAAATGTACTGCAAGACAATGTGTCAGAGCATGGGTCTGGAGGTTCTGCTTGCATTTAAATCTGATGTAAGTGCGAAACAGCAGTATCTTAAAACCATCCACTCCGAATGCCTTTCAGCGAATGAGTTTTTTTTGCTTCATCATTTTCTGGCACTGACCTGCTTCAGGCTGGGTCTATGTGGAAAATGTGATGCACAGAAGAGCACCTACAATGAACTAGGTGCTCTAGTAGGTCATAAACTCTCACATATCTAGAGAGACTTTGGCTATCTTGGTTTTTCAGGTATAACTTTCTTCGTGGTGCACAGTGTTTTTGCTAGACAAGTATACCACAGTGTTGCTGCAGCCAAGACCTGGCTACATGGATGTTGGTTTTCACGTGTCAAGACCTCTTGTTTCCCAAAGATTTGTACTCTGGACATTTAGGGTTACATGTAAGTATCTCAAAGTTGTGTTTGATTATAAATAAACGTTGAAGTTCTTCATGTGCATTTATTTTGAACGCTTAAGATTTGGGGTTGTATTCTTTGCTAAGAGTTCCTGTAATGTAACAGGACAGTTTAAAAGAAGATATTGCATGTGTATATATATTAAGGAATGTTGTGTACCAGGTGTTAGATTAATAGTCTGTGTAAATCAAATAAAATCAAATAAACTTTGTTCGGTTTCACACAAGAAGACCTTAAAAGTTACAAACTTACATATACATAAAAACAGTAATACAATAAAACACAGTCTAAAAAGTAAAACCCACTGTGCAATTCATAAATAGGACCCGATACCCAGCCTCCCAAATTAATCAGTAAACATAAAGTGCAGTGTGCCAGGAGAACATATCACGTATCATATTTACTTTATGGCGTAGACTGAGCCTTCACAACTATTAAAATGTAAATGTGTTTGTATTTATATAGCGCACTTCTACCCTGAGGTCTCGTAGCGCTGTATTCATACCACTGTGGAAGCCTTCCTGGCTTTCCTGTGAGATGTCTACTCCTGGGCACCCCCAAGGTGAAGCCGGGCAACCAAGCGCTGCTGGGGCCATTGTGGAGAATAAGCAAGCTATTGCCCAGAGTCACAGAGTGGGAACATTGATTAGACTAGGCACCGAGGCAAGAATTATCAGGTCTGGGGAGATTGAGTCCAAGAGCTGCCGAGGCGGGAATTGAACCCTGGTCTCGGGCCAGACCTCTGCATCAGGGCCTGCCGCTCTAACCATTGAGCCACGCTTCTCCACATAGTAGATCCTAGATAGATTATCCAACATCTAAACATCGATACAGGCGCTGGTTTTCACAGTAGATTTTAAATACCCCACTATAAAAACACTGTTCTCTCTTAACAGTTGGAGATACATTAGGGCAGGATGAGCCTGGGTAAAATTCATTCTTTTTAAAATGGAAACCAGAAAATGCCTTCGAAGCGGTTCATAAAACTTACATAAAAACATAAAATGCAGCAGTTCCCGATGGAGACTGTTCGTCGCAACCACAGGGTTCTAGCACTTGACCTCTACTGTAACCCTTGGGCCTAGCTAACAGGAGGTGAAAAATATTCATCCAAAACCAAGTATTGATAAAAACCCATAAGATAATGTTCCGTTGTCTGGGTTGTTTGGAGCATTAAAAACATACGAACACTTGATTTCAACAACTCCTGCTCATCCCTGTCCAATATCCTTAAGGTTAAGAAGGCTAACCTAATTAATTCCACCTCTTTCTTAACAATGGATTCGGGCTTAAAAAATAAATCAGCACGCCCTACCCATTCCAGGCTACTTTCAATGTAATTAAGCCACGGGATTCGGGATGCGTTATTGATGGACATACACTCTCTTAAAATTAGATGGTTAAGAGTTAACTCCTCGTTCAGCCAACACTTCAACCAAAACACAAGAGGGTGCAGAGCCAGGACATCACTTAGATAGGGGACCCCCAATTCCTCATGGGCCACTAGATTACACTACACTAGATTATTCGGGACACACAACAGGTGCTTTAAAAAGTCATTCTCAGCCACCTGGAGACAATCAGCAGCAATGTATCCCCAAATTTCACTTCCATAGCTAGCTATGGCCACGCTTTTGGCTTGATAAACTTTCAACATGGTTCCAATTGTGTATATATTGCTAAGAATTGGGAATAACAGGATGTTAATGGTGTTCCTTATCTTTCTGTTCTTCAAGTGAATATAAACTATACTCATCTTTCACACAAAAGCATGTAGGGACACAAATTGAGGTAGTTATTGGAAACATAGAGAAAGGTGAGGGTTTATATGTATTTAGGTTATAGAAATTCCTAGTTACCTATGGAAACATAGATATAGTGCTAAGGTATATTCATTGGCAATCACAGTTACATTTAGTATTCCAGGGATAAATCATTATGACATATCATTTTATTATAGAGAGCAGTGGAAAATAATATGTTTTCTCCCTTATCCCATTCCTTTTTGCCCACATGACCCACTGACACCATATTAGAGTATATGTGGGCATGCTGTGGACAGTGAGAGATGTCAAAGTGTTTTGTTTCTGTTAGATCCTACACACAAGGTTAATACACTCTGGCATGCTAAAGAAAAAACCCCAAATAGCGATAAAACATGATAAAATCCTGATTGGAAATTTTTTTAACTCTATATCTCTATAAATTACTCACTCCTGGGTGAACTTGGCTTTAGAAGATGATAATAAGCATCCACTCCCACATCCTTCAAGATGTTCCTCCTGCCTTCTATTTGAATATATATTTTTAAAATTGTACTTGAGTCTGAAACAGAGAAGTGCCAAAGGGTGCAGCATGCATCCTCCCATTTTTGGCACCCAAGAACACTTCTGTTTTACAGAAAGGGCCATGGTTGTTTGCCATGGTTGTTTGTAACATACCTTTAAGACACTCTCTCATTTGCATGCAGATGCGCCACACGGACATTAGAAACACCATATTCGACACAAATATACTCTTAGTAGGCCCATTAACTGTTCACCACCTCCAAAATGGTATACAGAGATAGTGCCCCCCCCCCTTTAGGTTATCTTTTAGCATGGGCAGTGGGGGTTTCTGTCGCAGACTGTACAACCTTTGAGGGGTGCCTGTCCTTTCTCAATTGTCATCTAAGTACGCCATAGGTCTGGGTGCTGCGTATTTAAAATGTTGGACTTGTACTATTAAGTTTTACATGTCCTGGTAGTGAAAAACTCCCACATTCGATTTTCACTACTTAAACCATCTTGATCCTGCACCTGGACCCATCCCGAATGAGTCCTGAACCCCCACAAGGTGTCCCGCCATTGCTGGGCTCTTGTTTGTGGTGGTGAAGTTGCCAGATGGCTAATTTCCAGAACAGAGGACCTGAAAGAAAATTGGCCAAAAAGGGCTCTGAGAAATAGGAGAGGACTGGGACCAACCTGCTCACCTAACTGCCTGAGGTGCATCTCTGATTGGATTGAGTTCATGGCTTCTCCCACTACATTTTTCATCCACAGTAGCAAAGCTGTTTCAGCGGTCCTTTCCCAAAGGGTATCCGACTTTGCTGAACCGTTTATGGCTAGAGCCCTCTGCCTCATCCCACTGGAGATTTTCGACTTCCATTTCGATGACTAAGTCCAAAGTTAAAAATCTTCTCTGTGGTTTCGTTCCAAGGCCATCTGATGATGATGCTCCCTCCTTGGACACTTTGCAGCCTTGCCCTGCTGAACTTCTACCTTCTCAAACATTTTTTCCCCAATGTTTTCTGAGTCCAAAGGTAAGCAATAGCCGGGCCCAATCCACTCCTTGTATCTGAACTGAGCTCCATCAACTTTCTACTTTGACCCAGTGTCGTGCGACTAGATGTCCATGG